>NW_027491491.1:0-465983 GCF_021521415.1 Bidens hawaiensis
TGAAGTCGGTTAATGGAAAGACTCGGTGTGTTGCGGTTGATGGTTGTTTAGCCATGAGCAACCCAACCGCAGCGGCTATTACACACGTGTTACATAATAAACAGGAGTTTCCGTTCGTGCGAGGGGTGGAGGATTTGTTGGTATTGTCGTTGGGTACGGGTCAGGTTTTAGAAGGGAATTATAGTTATGAACATGTTAAAGGATGGAAAGGAGATAACTGGTGTGGTCCTATGGCTCGAATCTCGGGCGACTCGTCCGCTGAGTTGGTCGATCACGCTGTCGCCATGGCGTTTGGTGAGACACGGTCTAGTAACTATGTTCGTATTCAGGTATGAATATTGAATACTCTCATTGGTGACAAAAATAAAATTGTGTCACGCACGTGGTAAAAAAGTAGCACACACGATACAACACAGTATAACAAAATTAGACACATAAATTTTAATGTGATTCAGTTCCAATGAAGAACCTATATCCACGTGTTGAAATTAGATTATTTAATTAAGCCTATACAAAATATCACAATTAGATATAGGATATTGTAGAGATAAAACTAGAGTTAACAACTTAAGAAAATAATAGTGGGCCTGCCCGAGCAGCCGAGCTCTTATTCTCCTTGTCGCCCATTTGAGCTCAAATCCAAAACCGGCCCGATGCCTTTACAAATATTAACAAGCTTTAGAGAGTTACAATTATTATAAGGCATTAAAATTTGTACTTTAGAACAATGATTGTGTTTATGAAGACATTAAAAAAAAGTTGATGTGTTAGCTATTTGAATTTATTAATAATGGTCAGTTAAATTATTCATTTTGGTCCCATGCATTTTCATATTCCAAATCATGTTGTTTATGAATGTGTAACTTAATTATGACGCGTTATGTTTATCGATCATTAATAGGTGAATGGATCTAACATGGGTCGTTATGGGGTTAATGTTGATTCGGACCCTAGTCCCAGCAATGTAAGGATGTTGACAGCAATGGCTGAGGAGATGCTCACACAGAAGAATGTTGAATCGGTGCTCTTTGGGGGCAAAAGGGTCGCTGACCAGACCAATCTTGAGAAACTCGACTGGTTTGCTGGAGAACTTGTGTTAGAACATCAGAGGAGGAGCTGCAGGATAGCTTCCACTGTTGTTTTTAAGCAAGCCGCCTCATAACCGAACAAGTTTTTACAAAAGGTACTTTTTAAGGTTAACGATTGTATTTTTTATTTGTTGCGCCCCATGTCACACTAGTATATTCATCCTTTACGCCAAAACACTTCTACACACGAAAAAAAAATCTATTTGATTTGATTTTTTTAGCGAGTGTGACGTGAAAATTTAGAATGAGGGGTACGTTTAGCAGAACATTTTTTTTATGTGTCGTTAAAGCCAGAAGGTCAATCTATAGGTTGCTCTCCTACTGTCGGTATGCCTAAAAGGGCATAGTGGTCTTTAATATTTGTGAGGTGGGGGATATGTGTTACGAATTCGGTGTTTTGATGATGATCCGTAAAGGGCTTGTCCTTACTCCCAATGAGAAAAGGACAAAAGTGCCCCTGTTGACATATCAATGTATTGTTGAACCGACAGCCAGAGGTTGAAACCTTTTGTGTGGGGAAAAAAGAAAATATTAAAGATTTCAGGGTTGTCCTAGTTGTTGGTTGGCTTATATGTGTAGGGTAGATAAAGGGTGTTAAAGGTACTTTCAAACATACACCAAATAGAAATAAACCAACTTATTTCACTTACTAGTATGGTTATAAACGAACCGAATCGAACGAGATCTCTTATTCATGAACCGTTCACAAACACAAATGAACGCAAACAATGTTTATTTTTTACATTCATATAGTTATTTGAAATCCTTATAATGAAAAATATTAATAATCATAAATGGATGTAAACGAACACATTATCAAACTTTCACGAAGACAGTTGAACGAACATGACCTTTGTTCGTTCATTTAGTTAATCAAACGAAAATCCTAGTTCATGTTCGTTCATTTATTGAACAATTGGACATAAACAAACTTCCCACCAAACAGTTTACAAACTATTCATCAAACGCTCGGTTCATTTATAGCTATACTTACTAATATCCTCCATGAGTCATATTTACCTCAATAGCCCCAATGAATTTATACTGCTTTGAACTTATGAATGAGTCTTTTGGTAACAAAAGTATATATGCAGGACCTGGTGACAATAAAGTAAATATAAGGAAGTCTTACATACACTCGTGCATCATCACAAAGGCTAGGGATGAAAGGATGAATATGTTAATGTGGTGTCCATTCACTCCCACTTTCCTTAGGGGCAAAATGGTCAATGGATTATTTGTGGAAGTGTGTATAGTGACTGGTCAAAAGAGAGTGTGTGGGGTGGGGTTGGTAAGGAGGGTATAATTGTATCTTGTTATTAATATAATTATTTGTTCATACTTCATTAGAGGCCCACGTCTTAAATATATTCAAGTCCCAAGGAAATAGTGTAAAAAATAAGGTGCCACTTGTTCTTGCTTTTTAATTTTGTTTTGTGGTGGGGTTCCAACATAACATAAAAACATACCCTTTGGGGAATTTAGTTCATATTGTACTCTATAGTCTTTATGTATATACAAACTTAGGTGGTGTTCACATTTTTGTTGTTGTTCGATAATGTTATTCCAAATGGAGAGAGAATATGTTGTTTAAGACTTAACAAAGTTGTAACATAAATAAACCAACTCAAGAAAATATCATTTAGTCAGCTATAGATTTTAAGTTATACAATTTCCACAATTTCACTATTTGATTATGTAGTTAACAAGTTGTTTAACAAGATTTGTCTAGAAGAATGAAATCAAAAGCAAAACAAACATTGATCATGATCTAAGTTGTACCTTTTAAAACCTGTATGTTGTTCCTCAAATGTCAAGAACAAGTTGGTAATCAGAAACACAAACAAACACACAATTTATGATGAACTTTCGTATTATTATAATCAATAAACAAACTTAAAACCCGATTACAATAACCCCTCAAACAATAGAACTTATCATGGTTATGTATTTATAACGGTTACTCGACTTGGTCAACACTTTATATGAATTATAATGTAATACTTAATTGCAACCCCATAAACTTATTATATCATGAATGAATCTCATATGCTCGAACAGGTCCAATACGATCACCTAAATAAAGCGGGTGTCTTAGACAAATATTACTAACAAAATGAAGTCTTTTCTAATAAAAATTGTTTATGCTCAATTGATCCTATGCAAACATATTCAATATGCAGTGTTGGTTTTAGGAATCTAAACCTTGTATTTTACTATTTTTTACATTCCAAAGGCAAGACTACTTTATTGTGTTAGGTTTGTGCTTCAATAAGAAAAAGACAGTGTACTTTGATATTTTTAATCTGAGAAGACACTCTCTTTTTGGTTTGTCATATTTTGAATTATAATATGAAAGCAAAGTGTTTGGATTAGTGATGTGGAGTGGAGTAATGGAGGATAAGAAGAGAAATTAGTTAGTGGTGGTTAATAATCACAGCCATCACAAATATTGAAAGGGAAAACACATTCTCAATCAATTCTCTTTTGTTCTCATTGATTTGTTTAATACACATAAAACCAAAATAGTTATTTCAATTTCAATTTTCAAGCAAAAAATTATAATTCGTTTACAAATTTAAAAGCCAATTAAAAGCCAAATAGTCCTCCTCTTCTCTCTCACCACGTTCTATGGAGTTTTTAACTAAAATGGGGAAGAAGGAAAAAGTATTTACCATAATAAGTGATTTAAAAAGTATTTACCAAAATAGGTTTTTTTACTAACTTATCTTTTCTTACTCTTATTTTTTATTTAATAAAATAATTTCTATTAAAAGTTCTATGTAAAAAAACATAGATAAAAAAATGAATTACAAATAATAAAACTTTTTTATCATTTCGTTTAAAACAAAAAATTTCATGGAATGCTTTTGGAAACTGCATCTTATATTCATATGTTTTTTTTATCTAAACCGATATAAATAAAAACTATGTTTTTTTTATTTTGTTTTTAATTGCTTTATTATTGCTATTTTTCAATATGTTTTCTCATGTTTAAAAGTTTAGTTTGACTTAACATTGATATTGGTGTCTACATTATTTAGTCGGAATTGGTTCGGTTTGCTATCGATATTGGTACAGTGCACTTGCACCCGTAAAGCTTACGATACAAAAAATCAAAAAACAAATGCCGATAGTTGTTCCAGTAATATCAATATTAGTATCAAAGTTCAGTCAAAATTGGTTCGGTTCGTCATAGTACCAATAAAGTAATAAAATACTAGCACTCGTATAACTTATGATATAAGAAAATACTTTCGTTTGAATACAATTTTGAATTCAACAAAGTTTAAACCTAAACGCGAAGAATAAAAATTAAGCACAACTATGTATTCTTTTTTTTTACGTTAGCGAATGTAAATTATTTTTTTGCGCATATTACTTTATTGCATAAATATTAAAATGGTTTTTTAAAAGAAAAAAAAAAAGACAATAATAATATAAAATTTTTATTTTAAAACATATGTTTTGATCATAAAACAACTCTAAAAAAATTTATCCTCCCTCCGTCCCATTATAACTTATAAGTGTCCTAGTTTGATTTTTCAAGTCTTTTTTGTTTAACTTTGACCGGCAATATTTTTGTTTGTGTTATATAATACTTGATGTAAAATATATGAATGGATTGAGTTTTAAATGTATTTTACATTGATATAATTTTCATCAAGTATTATATGACACGAACAAAAATATTTACGGTCAAAGTTGCAAAAGAAATACTTGAGAAGTCAATAGGACACTTATAATGGGACGGAGGGAGTATTTTTTTAGCATAAAAACAGTTGTATAACAGGTTATGCCTGTGATATATATGAAAAAAAAAGCTAGAAGAAAAAAAATAAAAGAGAAATACAGTGAAAAGAAAAAAAATTACGAACATAAGAGTTTTATTTTAATAGTTTTTAATAAATATGAATATAAGAAACGGTTTCCAAAACTTATTTTATTTTTAAATATATTTGTTTTAAACAAAATGAAAAATAAAAATAAAAGATTTATTATTTTTTTTATCTATGCATTACACAGAGAAGTTTTAACGGAAATTATTTTATTAGTAGTAAATAAGATTAGAGTAAGAAAACATAAGTTAATAAAGAAAAACCTATTTTGATAAATATTTTTTAAATCACCTATTTTGGTAAATAATTTTTCCACCTCCCCCATTTTTTGGTAAAAAACTCCATTTTATGAAGTAAATTATTTGATTATATCAAGACTCGCTAATGTATTTGTATTGAGGTTCTAATAAAATAGATAAATATCGTTAACAAACAAATACTTATGTTGTGGATTCAGGATTTTCTGACACTTGGAAAATATAAGAATTATGAAACACTTTCATATCGAAATAATTCGGTTGTTCTCCCGAGCATTCAATCAAATAAAACTCTGACTTCTTACAAGAACGAGTATGCGTGTTTTGCATGAATCATGTGAATAAAAGCGTCTAACCGTGGGACCCGAGACAAAAAAAACGACCTCTATATATAGGGGTTGGGCATATAACCACCGTAACAACCCCATGTATTTATAAAACCGTCGTAACTACTATTAGTAGCTAAATAATTGTTTTAACTAGCGATGGTGGTTATAACCTCCATAACTACCGATGGTGATACCTCATACTTCATTGTTACAAAAAGTTAAAACAATCTCGATCAAGTGTACACTTCACATCTTCTAATTTGTATCAATATATGATCCAATTTCTCATTTATTTTAAGTAAATCCCTAATTACTCAAAATTACCTGATGACACTAACAATTTATGATAAGACCATGTGTAGTCATAAAGTTCCACTATCAGGCATTATGCGTCACGTGGCGCCTAGTTAGAGTTATGGTTTTTTACAAAAACAGGCTGTAGTCATAACTCTCAACCCCAAGGCATTATGCGTCACGTGGCGCCCAGCCATTATTAATTTTATTTATTTTTTTAAATACTAAAACATTTAAATAAATTAACATAAAATTAAAAAATACATTAAAATTCCAAATAAAAACTAAATTAAAAAAAATACATCAAATTAAAAAAAAACATAAATCATACCAATAAAACTAAAACTTATTTATATTTTTCTAAAATTTTCGCTCGTCGAGTGGCTTCTAGAGATTGGACTATCGGGTCGTCTTCGGATAGCTCGTTTGATAAAACCAAGATGTCTTTGTCCATTTCATTCCTTCTAAGTAGGTCGACGGTGTCCAAATTTACTTGAAGTCGTTGGGTTCCAAGTTCGTGTAAATCTTGGAGTCGATAGTTCATTAATTTCAATTGGTTTTCCAATTCGGGATTCGAACCCGTTGCCGACGACGCAGCGACCCCTTTCCCCTTTCCTTTGCTTTTGGTTCTTCTACCCCCCGGCCGAGGCATCTCGGTAGTATTCACGGGGTCATTATCGCTTAAGTTGAAGTTTCGAGCGTCGGATCGGGGCGTGTCTGGATCAACCGAAGACGATGTTTGACTTTTTTTTACGCGGACCACCTTCTGCTTCGGCTTCGGCATCCAACACCATGCCCCATTTGGGGTAAAACCACAATAGGTCTTTCCAAATGCCAAAGTAGTTGAAGGTCCCGCCGACCTTATGTTGAAACTCAGTCAACGCATTTTCCATGACTTCCGCGTCCGAGGCACCGCTACTCCTAGTTCGATTCATCCGAGAGAAAACCGTATGGAAAGCCATGCATTTGGTGTTTATGTCGCCCCATTTCGACAGTAACGAATCTTTTTCTCGACGTGAGTCCCCGCAAAGGTTGTGAAACCTCTATATAATTTTGTGCCAAAATACCCCCGTTTTTTGATAGTTCGCTAAAAAAATAAAAACATTACAAGTTTAATGTTTGTTAAAAGAAATTTAAAAAAATATATATGTATTTTAAAACCTACCGCATTTGGCATCTTCCGATATCTGGCACCAAACACGAGCACATAGTACGCACTCGTCGATACTCCACGCTATCACCGTCTTTTTAACCTGAGGTTCGCCGTCGGGCTTCTTTGCGTGTTTTCTCGGACGTCCGCGTTGGCTCGAATCGCCTACAGTCTACGGGATGGGTTGTGTCTCAGGCACGAACTCGACCTCGGGTTGGGTCTCCGGGGCGGGTTGGGAACTCGAACCGGCAAAAATGTTTGTCATTGGGTTTTGGAATCCGGGCACCGCATTTAGCATAGAGTTTTGTAGAAGTGCAATGTACGCGGCCATTTGCGGGTCAATCATATGCGGGACGGGTACGGTTGGCGTCGGGGCGGTAGATTGGTTCGGTTGTGGATTTTGGTTGCCTTGAAGGGGCATATTGGCCGAAACCGAGAATATTTTGGTTGTTGTTTGGAAACATTTTGGTAGAAATATTTGTGTAAAAGATATAAATTGGTATAGAAGTGGAAGGAATGTGTTAAAAAAATGAGTTTGGTTTGTTTATATAGTATAAATATAATTAATATATTTTTTTTAAAAAAGCCAACGGCTCCAAGACCCCCAACGGCTCTTTTTTTTGATTTGTGTGTCATGTTAGCGCGTTTTGTATAAAACGCTTGCAAAAAAAAAAACATATAACGCAGGGGGGGCGATGTACCCCCACGTTTTCCCCTATAACGTTGGTGGCAACGTTGCCACGACACATGGTCTAACATTACTTATTCGTAGTTGTGTATTACTCCCTCCGTCCTATTATAAGTTTCATAGTTTGACTTTTCAAGTCTTTCTTTTGCAACCTTGACTGTAAATATTTTTGTTCGTGCCATATAATACTTGATGAAAATTATATCAATGTAAAATACATTTAAAACCCAATCCATTCATATATTTTACATCAAGTATTATATAATACAAACAAAAATATTATCGGTCAAAGTTAAACAAGAAAAACTTAAAAAACCAAACTAGGACACTTATAATGAAACAGAAGGAGTAATATTTAGAATAACTTTGTCAAAATGGTTTATTTAGTATTGTTGAAACTTCAAAGTAAAAGTGGCGTGAGTGGAAAATCTTGATGATGATAATCCGATGTGAGGTCAAAGAATTGGGGAGTTTGATTTAGACAGCCACTCAATGCCAAAATTTCATCACGACACGCTAACAAAATTAAAATTCATTTAAACATCAAAATCATTATTACATATTTAATTTCATTACATAGACGTTTAGGGATTTTTTTTCCTTTCTTTTTAAATTTATGATTTGTTCATAACTTGTTTAGTGCTTAAATATCTCTATTTGTGGTCTAATAGTAGGAAGCTTCGGTTCTCCAGTGGTGACCTAAATTTAATTTTTTCCATATGTATTACTTTAGGTGGATATTGACAATAAATGATTTGAATTTATGGCCGTCCAAAGCGCCCGTCGCTTGAACTCGCTCGCCATGTATTACGCCAGAGAGTTCCGTTATTGTGGTGGCAAAATGACTGTCAAGTGACAACTGGTGGTGTGGTATCTTGGGGAATGCCTAAGCCAAACTCTGAAAAAAGTTAGCGTGGACCCAATTAAGACAACATAATCTGACCAGAGAGTGAGGACAACGAGACTCTCTAAATTTAAAAGGTGCGATGGTTAGACATAAAAAGATCGTAGTTCAAAAGAAATGTTTATTAAGTGATGGATGGAAGTAAATAAAATATAGATATCTGACAAGTTAGATTAGTTTTTGAATAATTCAACCATTCCATAAATTGTCTTTAACAAAACAAAAAACAATAAATCTAAAGTTTGTTTTTTTAGATGTTTGAAATCAGAAACTATATATTAAATGATGAAATTAAAATTATAAACAGCGCGTAAATTCTATTAATTATCGTTTTGGCTAAAAATGAAATGATTGAGCATAGCCGAATTTGACGAAAATCAAGGTTGGCGAGACTAGAAACCTAGCTAATTGATGGAATTCATGCTTTATAGTTGAGTCAATCCGGTCAAGCCCACTGGTTATGGGCTCTATAAGATCAATCCCAGCTCATGTTATGTCTATCCCTAGATTTGGGTATCTGGATTCGAGTAATCGGGCCTGACAGTTGAGTCAAAAAGGCCATGTCCATAGATTCGGGAATCTAATTTTGAGTAATCGGGTTGAGTATATCATGTAATGCCATGCATGTACTCGAACTTGAGAAAAATAATTGTCCCTCACCTACCCAATTACCATTTTCGGGTATCTGGATTCGAGTAATCAGGCCTGACAGTTGAGTCAAACAGGCCATGTCCATAGATTCGGGAATCTAATTTTGAGTAATCGGGTTGAGTATCATGTAATGCCATGCATGTACTCGAACTTGAGAAAAATAATTATCCCTCACATACCCAATTACCATTTTCGGGTGTTTTAATAGTATTTTTGTCGCGTTTGGAGTTTTTTTTGCCACCCAGCCTCTACCTCTCCCCTGTTTACCATTTATTTTAAATTAGATTATATAATTTAATATATAACACGTTCAAGTTTAATGAAATTTAATTTCTTTTAACAAATATAATTACTTTAATTGACGGATATGTTGTCGGTACTCCCTTAGTTTTAATCAACGTACTTTGTTGATGATAATCAATTTGAACAACTTTACAAAAGCTGTCAGTGACCATTCGTAAATGAGGATATCAATGATCCTTGGTAATTAAGTGTCTTTCGTGACTAATGGAAGTGGTTGGAGCCTGCTTTTGTTGTCAAAGAAACACAAACGATGGATCAATTAGGAGCCATGTTTGTAGTAATAATAGTATGCTAGTCGGACAGTATGGTGGGGACTAACGATTAATCAACCTAGTCATAATTTTATAACCATGATTAGGAGTGAGGCAAATACCATGACTTCGAAGTCGAGGTCACATATAGAAAAGGGGAGGCATCGTAAATCTGGCAACTACCCTAAAACTTAATAATTTCTGAAATATAAATGAAAATAAAAATAAAAAACGTGCCTACCAAAGATAACTCTAAACACACTCATGAACAATATACAAAACAATACGGCAAATACATTATGCCAAGGTCTATTTTTATTTGTTTGAACAAGTTTCATATGACAAGACAATGAAGTAACAGAAAAGGTTTGGTACTCCTTTTTATAATGAAGTAAACAAACAAATAAAAGTTCATATACTCCTTTTTTTACTAAAGAAACATCACCATATTGTATGTTATTTTATATTTATTTATGAAAGAAACACAATAACTTAGATTTGTTTAGTACACATATATGGTTATATTATATAGTTGTGCATGCGACTAACGACGACACCATTCTTTTAGTTTATACCAAAGTGGCAAAATGTTTCAATTAGTTAAATCAAAAGGCTCACCAAAATGTTTTGATGAACTATATCAATTTAAAATCTGGCTCTTATGCCAATATAAGGATGAATTGATATAATTCACTAAAACGTAAAACACACAAAATAGATATTGAATAACTCTCAATATATTCTAGAGGAAAAATAACTCAAAAACTATTATTACACATAACTCGTGTATCTCATTATTGTTCCAAGTCTTACGCCTCCTAAACTCTAACTTACCTAACAAGAAGTCTGCTAACCTTAACTTGCATCAAACAACCTATTTAATAACCCCTTTTAATTCTTGGGTTGAGCCTTACACTTGGGCCAAACAGCAATTGAGCCAACATGGTGGTTTATGTGTTGGATCATTAACGGTTACTAGCTAGCTTTCGACATGTTGTGACTATACGGAGACTGGTTCATTGTATCCCATTGGGACGATGTACGTGTTCTTGTCCTGTTGGATCCGTCAATCATTCTTAAAAACCCATCATTATGCTCACAACCGAATATACGTACATTGTTTGGGTTTTCAAGAGAATGTACATGTCCCAAGTGTTATTAAGTATACCGTACATCAATGAATGATGCATTCATCTTGTCAAGTTCATGATCCATTTTATTTTCTGAGTCTGACAGCATTTTTATCTCCAACTTATCATTTCACATCAATAATGAAAACAAGAACATGAAAAGCCAACAAACATGTGTACTGACAAGAAATAGGAAACAAAACACAACTGTAGCATAAAGTGAATATTTAATTTCTCTAAGAACAATTGGAAATGGCTAAGTGTCTAAACAAACCTTTTAGCCCGGCATTTTCAACTCCTAAACCGAGCCAAGTTGCAGCGGTATGGTATGCAGTTTATAATCATGATCAGACCGTATAATTACAAGAAGTCAAGGATTTAAAATCACAGCAAACTTACGTATATCGTGTCGATGATCATTGGAGGCATGTTTGATCCGATTACATAGACCACAAAGAGAGAAAACTGCTATTATTATTATTATTGCATTTAATTTGATTTTTCTTTGTTCACAAAAGGATTTCGCTTGGATTTATTAGGTAGAACCTAAGGCAAGGGTAACGGGGCTTGGTTGAGAGGGGGGGGGGATTCAGGTGGCTGCTTAGGTGGCTCACGCACACCACTACACCACACAAGTGAACCGGGACGCGGACGACCCGAGTGATCCGGACCACGGGGCTTGAACAAGTAATTGAGCATGGGGTGGATTAAAAACTGGGGGGGGGGGGGTGATGGATCAATCAAGCCCCACTACACCCTAGGCCTGTTCACGAGCCAAGCCGAGCCCGAGCCAAGGCAAGCTCAAGCTTGGCTCGATATTCAATCGATCTGGCTCGGCTTGAGCTCGAGCTCTTAATGGAGCTAAAAATTTGAGCTCATGCTCGGCTCAGTTTTAAATCGAGCTGGCTCGGCTCGAGCTCGAGCTCTTAATCGAGCTAAAAATTTGAGCTCAAGCTCGGCTCGGTTATAAATCGTGCCGGCTCGGCTCGATTTGGCTCGAGCTTACCTGGAATAATAAAAATTAAATGTAACCATCAAGTTAAACTAAATAAATATGATGTTGAGATCAACACCAACCAAATACAGACTAAATAAATTCGTCTAATAACACCATCGAAAACAAAATATGTTCAACAAGTCTAAACCAAACCAAATACAAAATTAAGCAGAGAAGTATTATCTATGAGCGGTGGCCGATGGCGGAGGTGAATATGAGTGGCGGACGGCGTCGGAGGTGAATATGAACGGCTAAGGTTAGGGTGGAAAATAGAACGTATACTAATTATTATTGAGTGTATGAAATCCCATCTCTCAGTTACTCAGTATATGGAATTATGAATATGGACTATGGAGTGAGAAAAGAAATTGGGCTGGATTAAAGGAAATCCCATGTGTTAAAATAATTGGCTCGATAATTATATGCATGTATGTATATATATATATATATATATATATATATATATAATAAATTAAAATAAAACAGTTTGAGCCAATCGAGCGAGCTCGAGTTGATCCGGGGCTAGCTCAGGCTCGACTCGTTTAGAAATCGGAGTCGAGCTAGGCTCGGCTCGTTTACAATCGAGCCGATTTCGAGCGAGCTTTTTTCGAGCGAGTTTCGAGCAAGCTTTGAGTCGTGAGTTTTTTGAACAGCCCTACTACACCCTATGAGACATAGGCTTGATCCAGGGCCATGTCATCGCCTACGTGTCGGGTTTTGATTGAATCAATTGGGGCTCTACCAAACCCTATTACCCTTAGCCTTATGAAGAGGTAGGTCCCAGCAGAGCCCAGTTGGACCCGCAGGACTCACCTTGAAGAGAGACGTCTGCGCAGAAACCAACTGGATCCGCAGGACCCACCATGCTCAGAGACGTGACGTCCTTACGCGCAGTACGCAAGCTGTTCCCGCAGGAAATGCCTCCCAATGGTGAAGTACTCCGCCTGTTCCCGCAGCTGCGGATACAAGCCATCAGGGAAGGCCACCCGCGCAGCAAGGCTACACGCACAAGGCACTTAGCTCTCAATAATTCAGTAGTCACCTGAAGGAATGAGCAAAGCCGGGAACAATCCCGCACAAAGGCGGGAGGGGGAATACTCCCGCCCAAATAAGCCAGTCCGTACGATACTGGAGGATCTTTTGTACTGTACCTGACGAGGTATGGGCAAAAGATCTGACCAGAGATACGACAGCTCATTGACAACAGTATGGCGAGCAGCATGCTCTTGTACTGTATGTCACTATTAGCCGCTGCCTACTCACCAACTCCTGTCATACCACGTGCATAGCCGGCAGTTGGTGGAAAAGGAATAGTACACAGCAGGCCTGGTCACTGTCAGCCGCTGCCTACCCACCAACTACCAGCATGGCACGTGCGTAGGCCACAGTTGGTTGAACAGGAATACTATTCAACCGGCTATACCCTCTTGGAAACCTACCTTCGGCTATAAATGCCCCAAATGGTATGATCATCTCATCTTATCTTGTATCTTACATCTTATACCTGATATCTGCTCTAGCAATCTCTTAATATATACTTATATTCAAGAGCAATCTAGTCTGATTCTCACGCCGGAGGGTGGTCACAAGGAGGAACCCCCCCCCCCTTTCTCAGTGACGAGCTCACGGTGTCTGTTTTGCAGGTTATCAGAAGAACCATCTTTGCCGGATCTAACCCCTCGTGGGAAACATCTATTTAACTCCCAGATTATCCGTAATCTGCCCGGGGCCGATTAGTGTTTCTTCATTGGCGCCATCCGTGCATAAAAGCTAGAACTTCATTTCTTTTCAGTTTTTTCAAACTTCTGGAAAGATGGTTAAAGAAACTCCGGTAACCACAACCCCAGCTACTGGGGGTAATACCGGCGACTACACAGTTTTTACGAACACTACCCCGGTTACCCAAGCCGGGGCAAGTGCAGTAAATTTTACGAACACTACCCCAGTTACCCAAGCTGGGGCAAGTGCAGTAAACAATCGCTCACTGGGATTCACCGATACCCCGTTAGAGAGATAACGAACGAGGCTCACCCGCCAAACACTCGATGAAGTTAAAGCGTGGGCGGAAGCACGTCAAAAAGAATTCCAAGCTGAGTTGGATGAACGCTTACGTTTACTCCAACAGGCTGATGAATTTGTATACTTTGACGATGATTCGGAGGAATCCGATAGTGACGCAAACCCTCGTCATAGGGCGAAAGGGAAGCGTAAGGAAACGGACTCCCAACCGAGAAGGCATTTTGGAGAAACCTTCAAACCAAAAAACGCAGGTGGAAACCCACGTGACTTCTCCAAAACATTTACACCAGCTGCTGCAAAGGCGGGAACGTCCAAATTTGCAAGGGACATTGCGGAAGCAATCGTCCCGAAAAGTGCCAAACAGATGTCCAACATCGGCACTTACGATGGTATATCCGATCCAGACGATCATTTGAACAGGTTCATAGCGGGGGCAACCGTCAGTAGTTGGACGGAACCTACGTGGTGTTACATGTTCCAAATGACGCTTGTTGGGCCAGCTAGAGCGTGGTTCGATCGTCTACCGGTCAACCACATCTACGACTGGGCAGACTTCCAACAGAAGTTTAGCCAACACTTCAGCCAACAAAGAAAGTATACCGAAGAGCAATGGACAATCCTCAAATGCATTCGAGAGGAAGATGAATCTTTGCCAGACTTCATCACTCGCTTCAACTCAAAGAAGCTAAGTTTGGGTAATATTAGCGAAGATCTTGTTCGCGCTGCTTTCATCCAGGGCGCGAACGACCCAGAGCTCATCCGCACCTTAACGGGTAAAGATGGCATGCCATCCACATGGGATGCCATCATGACAGCAGCTAAACGCTTCGCGGAAACGGAGAAGCAACTGGGTAGAGATCTCCCCCAGAGCACAAACCTCTACACCCAGAAAACAAGAGAAGACAACGTCCTTACCGCCCGACTAAACAAAAAGCGGAAGCTAGGCATTTGGCAGTCAAGGGTAAACTTTGACACCTCATCCGGCTTGCAACATCGGTTAGGCGGAAGGGATAACGTACAGTCGAACCAGAACTCCAGATGGACGCCACTCACCAAAAGCGTCACCGAGATATTCGCCACTGAGGAGCTCCCATGGCCAAAGGCTCCAATAATCCGACATCGTCACAATGCTGATCGGAGCAAATACTGTGACTTTCACAGGACAAAAGGCCACAACACTGAAGAATGCACAGACGTAAAGGACATGGTCGAAGCATTTGTCAGAGATGGGACGCTCGCGCACCTCGTGGCGCAATGAACGCTGAGCAGGCTGATGCGTGTAGAACCCCAGTTGGGGAAAACACGAATAAAATTGCAGCTTCAATGTTGGAGACTACATACTGCGTAAACAACGAGATCCCGAACCAGGTGCATATCGGCTCGATGGCACTCCCATCCCAACAACATGGAAGGGAGCTCAATTACACAGTTTGCATGTAGATCAATTCCAAATTTGTAAAGGCCCAGAGCCACTTCTAATGGAAATGATTCTCCTTAGAACATCGACGCTGATGATTTTACATTTATACTTTATGAACTTTCAACACGGATATGCCGGTCTTCACCGCATACATAAGTTTGAAAGTCGTTGCGTGGGGAAGGCGGCAAAACCCGCATAAACCCAGAAAACGGCAAACCTTCACGCAGGTCAGTTAAAGGTAAAGTTCAGTCATCCCACTAAATGAAAGTGCCGGTCTATCCGCACGAATCATGATAGAGGAAACTGAACACTAACCTATTAACAACCGCGCGTCGAACGGTTAATTTACTCCTGATATGCCGGTTTTCACCGCATAATTACGTGGAAAGTCGTTACGTGGGGAAGGCGGCAAAACCCGTATAAACCCAAAAAACGGCAAACCTTCACGCAGGTCAGTCATAGGTAAACTTTGGTCATCCAACTAAATGAAAGTGCCGGTCCTAACCGCACAAATCATGAGAGGAAACCGAACCTATTGACAACCGCGCGTCGAACGGTTAACTTATTCAAAATACTTTAGAAAATTTCTAGAAGGATGAGGAAAACCTCCACGCAGGTTAGATGTAGGTAAAGTTTAGCCATCCTACTAAGTGCAAGTGACGGTCCTACCCGCACAATCACGATAGAGGAAGCAAAACTTCAACCTATTATCTACCACGTTCAAAGGTTAACTTATTCTAAACACTTAGAAAATTTCTAGAAAGATGAGGAAAACCTCCACGCAGGTTAGATGTAGGTAAAGTTTAGCCATCCTACTAAGTGCAAGTGACGGTCCTACCCGCACAATCACGAAGGAGGAAGCAAAACTTCAACCTATTATCTACCACGTTCAAAGGTTAACTTATTCTAAACACTTGGAAAATTGCTAATTTAAACTAAAGTATGCAAGTCATATAACGTTTATAAAGCAAGTCATCCAGTGAAAATAGTGGTCTTACCCGCACAAAGATTTATATTTCATAATATTCATTACAAGGGCCGGGTAACTACCCGCCTACAAGAATATAAATCTATACAAGCCAAACCTATCCTAACAGTGGGAAGGGATCTTCAGGATCAAGCTTCAGGACCACTTCCACTTGGACCAGCACCATCAGTAGAGCGTGGCGGTTCAAGGAAAGCTTTAAGGATAGCTAGCCCATCATCAGCAGCGGCAACTTCGTTCACCTTCTCCACCACCGGATGCGGGAAGGAGGCATACTGATTCACCGCTTGGTCATAAACAGCTTCAGTATCCACATCATACAAAGGGAAGTTGGAAGGCGGGATGCCTTTCTCAACGAACCCTAGACCAAGCAGGAAGCCGGCCTTTTCCCCATCCTCATGAGAAGCGTTGAGGGCTGCGCTCATGGCATCGTCGTATGATGTGTCCGTGAAGACTCGATGCACAACCTACAAAAAAAATATACAAGTATCAAAACCTTTTCTATTTACAAAGAAAAGAGTGAAGACATTATGAAGCTAAGCTTACCTGAGACAACGCTTCTCGAAGAAGCCATTCCTTGGCAACCAGAGCCTCCTGGAGGGCAGCTTGAGCTTGGTTACGGGCGCGTTCGGCTTCACTTTTGTTGAGGTTGGCAAGCAACACTTCTTTAGCCGCAGCCTCTTCAACGCCCTTTAGCTTCCGCTCAGTATGGTCAAGCACCCCCCTCTGGTCCAAGATCTCTTGGAGCTTCTTGGCGTCTTCCATCGCCAAGGCATCATGAGCCTGTTGGAGCGCCTCTAGTTTGGCTTTAAGTTCCTCATTCTCGAGGCGTAAAGGCTCAGCAACAGCTTCAGCCTTGGTGGCCCTCTCAGTTGCGTTCCTTGCAGTTTCCTTAGCCAGCCGAAGCTGTTCTTTAACAGCTTGGGCAGCCTTGGAACGGGCCTCGAGCCGGGCCTGAACTTCAACCTCGAGGCCCTTGAAGGCCTTCTCCTTTTCCGCAGCCACTGCGGTAAGCCTTATGTTCTCCTCCCGGACAGCCCGCGCCTGAGCTACTTCTTGAATACGAGCTGCTTTTAACTTGTCGTTTTCACGACAAAGCAGCTCGACGCGCGGCTGCATCCGGGCCAGGAGAATCCGAAGCTCATTGGTTAGCCTACCCTCCTGGTAGCTAGCCATAGCTTCCCCCAACGCACCGCTGGGAGCTGCGTGACGAGCCCACTCCACGCACTCCACAGGCGTGCGAAGGGTTGTTCCTCGGCGGATGTTCCATCGTGGAACATACACTTCATTGGAATCCGACACTGCAAAAAACAAAAAGAAGTTAGGAAAAGATGATATAAAAAAAAAAAGGCCAAAAGAACCCTACGCACCTATAGGGTCGACAACAGGCCGATAGCCGCCAAACCCATCACCTGAACCCAAAGGAAATCCATCCAAGAGGTCAGGCAGATGGGAAGGAGGCAGAGGTTGGCGAGAAGCCCCAAGCATACCTGAAGGATCGGCTGTAGCTGCCGACATCGGAGGCATGGAGGCCGCCGCGGTAGAAACCAACGGAGGTGAACTCACCGGAGGTGAACTCACAACCGTGGTCGCCGCTGCGGAATGCGCAGAAAAAGTAACCGCCGGCTCAGTGAAAGATTCAGTAAATATGGCACTGACAGCCGGCGGTGATGTCATCACAGTTGGAACAGTTGGCTCAACTGGGTGAGCAACTGAACCAACTGAAGCAGGCGCAGCCGCCTGGGTCATCGCCTCAGGTAGGCTGACCAAGCCTACCGTCATGGGTCCGGAGGTACTCCTCCCCGCTCCACCCTGGAATGCGGTAGCATCCACGCCTGCACAAGGAAGATAAGTATTAAGGATGGAAAGCTATGAAGTCAAAAATAAAGGAAGTTTGTACTTACGGGTTTTCTTGAGCCTAAAAGTGCGGACAGGCGGGGACGAACCCGATGGAGCCGGCCTCTTCACGCCGCTCACCGTCGTCATCCTGGGCTCTCCGGAGGTGACAGTCGTCGCAGCCTCCGGAGCAGTGGTCTTATCACCACCAGGGTTCCCCGCCACCTCCTCGCTCTCGGTCTCTGAATCAGACCGAGGCACCGGATCGGCAGTGGAGGCCACCTTCGCCTTCCCCTTCCCGCCGGCAGCCTTCTTTTTCCGCACCAACGAAGGACCATCTGCGGATTCCTCATCAGAACACAAGATTAAAGGAATTCCAGCAGAGGTTTCAGCATTGAGGGGTCGAGGGTTGAATAACGCCTTACCTGGCCGCCTGGCGCTCAGGATCTCGTGGCCTGGCGGGTAGACCTCCACGAACCGATCCGCCGTCTGTTCAAGGATGGGTAACTCGTTCTCATCTAGAGCACGAGTACCCATCCGAGCGGGACTATCAGCCTCCCGCGGATACAGGAGCGACTGCAAGTCGTTCCCCTCTGAAATAAAAGAAAAACAGTTAGAAGACAAACCTATATAAACAAAGAAGACAGAGCATACCGTAAGGAACAGAGTTCAAACCGTATTCAAGGACGATCGGGATCTTTTGCGCCTCCGCATCCTTCCACACCCGGCTCATCCCGAGCATCACCATCCCGGACTCCGCAAACCGGTAAACCGGAGATTGGACTCGGGAAATATTTGAAAACCATTCCGCCTCCTGGTAGTTGGAGGCGTGAAGGCTGGGGAGAGCTTGCCCATTCTTAAATTTCATGGCAAGGGGGATGGCGCGAGCGGAGATATAGAAGAACTCCCGCTTCCAGGAACGAAGACTGCGCTCGGTTGCGCAAATCTTCAAACCCTTGATCCGGGTTATCAGAGTATACCACCCCTGGATGCACCTCCAAGAGTAGAAGGTCATCAGGCGGTCGACGAAGGGCTAAACGCCCAGAATCCGGCACACCCACTCGAAGTGGCGAATCTTTGCGATCGCCATCGGGTGTACCTCGGTCAGGTGTACACCGTGCCTCTCCAGAACACGGTACACAAACTTCGTCAAGGGGAACCTAAGATTCCCATAGACAAAGAATGCGGCATATACCCCGATCTTGCCTCTGGGGGCATCATACACCGTCTGATGGGGTTCAGGAAACTCAAGCTCGAAAGACTCGAGCATGAACTTCCTGACGATGTACTGATATAGATCGACAGGCAGAGCACACTGGCACTCGCCAGCAGTACTCTTGTCATCCTTGTCGGACGTGGATGACGGGTTCTCGGCGTACACCCCAGCCTCCTGGGCTGTAGCCTCAGGATCGTGAGCAGAAGACATCTTGCATGTATGAAAGAGAACGATTTCAAGAGAATGCTCGACTGAAAAGGTGAGTATTCGCCGAAAATCGTTTTGAAGATGAAAAGTGAAAGTGTGGATTACAAAGGACCCTCTCCCCCTTTATATACTAATCGCAATTAATGCGATGAATTTAATGCGGAAGAGAGAGAAATCGCAGGTGCAATGAAACTATGACACGTGGCAAAAAGCAAGCTGGCAACAGCTGTTGAAAGGACGCGTGCCATTAATTTCGCGGCCACGCGCCCGAAAAATCGCGCCCACGCGCTTGAAAAAGCGTCTGGAATGACCATGTACTGTCACGTCACCATAACTTCCTGCACGTCCTGACACAGTCAGAAGAAACCGTCGGACGACGTTTCAACAGTTTGGACTGTTCTTATCCTTTCACCAACTCTTCGAATTTCAAAATTTCAAAAAGATTCAAAAGTAAGCGGGAAAATACCCCTTACCTTGGCAACCAAGTAACTATAAGACAGGTGCGGGTACAGTGTCAAGGCAAAACCCTTCACATACTTAGCACCCGCAGGGAATTGACGCCAGGAATACCTTGGCGACCAAGTAACTATAAGACGGGTGCGGGTACAGTGTCAAGGCAAAACCCTTCACATACTTAGCACCCGCAGGGAATTGACGGAGGGTGGTCACAAGGAGGAACCCCCCCCCCCTTTCTCAGTGACGAGCTCACGGTGTCTGTTTTGCAGGTTATCACGGTGTCTTACGCCTCCTAAACTCTAACTTACCTAACAAGAAGTCTGCTAACCTTAACTTGCATCAAACAACCTATTTAATAACCCCTTTTAATTCTTGGGTTGAGCCTTACACTCGGGCCAAACAGCAATTGAGCCAACATGGTGGTTTATGTGTTGGATCATTAACGGTTACTAGCTAGCTTTCGACATGTTGTGACTATACGGAGACTGGTTCATTGTATCCCATTGGGACGATGTACGTGTTCTTGTCCTGTTGGATCCGTCAATCATTCTTAAAAACCCATCATTATGCTCACAACCGAATATACGTACATTGTTTGGGTTTTCAAGAGAATGTACATGTCCCAAGTGTTATTAAGTATACCGTACATCAATGAATGATGCATTCATCTTGTCAAGTTCATGATCCATTTTATTTTCTGAGTCTGACAGCATTTTTATCTCCAACTTATCATTTCACATCAATAATGAAAACAAGAACATGAAAAGCCAACAAACATGTGTACTGACAAGAAATAGGAAACAAAACACAACTGTAGCATAAAGTGAATATTTAATTTCTCTAAGAACAATTGGAAATGGCTAAGTGTCTAAACAAACCTTTTAGCCCGGCATTTTCAACTCCTAAACCGAGCCAAGTTGCAGCGGTATGGTATGCAGTTTATAATCATGATCAGACCGTATAATTACAAGAAGTCAAGGATTTAAAATCACAGCAAACTTACGTATATCGTGTCGATGATCATTGGAGGCATGTTTGATCCGATTACATAGACCACAAAGAGAGAAAACTGCTATTATTATTATTATTATTATTATTGCATTTAATTTGATTTTTCTTTGTTCACAAAAGGATTTCGCTTGGATTTATTAGGTAGAACCTAAGGCAAGGGTAACGGGGCTTGGTTGAGAGGGGGGGGGGGGGGGGGGATTCAGGTGGCTGCTTAGGTGGCTCACGCACACCACTACACCACACAAGTGAACCGGGACGCGGACGACCCGAGTGATCCGGACCACGGGGCTTGAACAAGTAATTGAGCATGGGGTGGATTAAAAACTGGGGGGGGGGGGGTGATGGATCAATCAAGCCCCACTACACCCTAGGCCTGTTCACGAGCCGAGCCGAGCCCGAGCCAAGGCAAGCTCAAGCTTGGCTCGATATTCAATCGATCTGGCTCGGCTTGAGCTCGAGCTCTTAATGGAGCTAAAAATTTGAGCTCATGCTCGGCTCAGTTTTAAATCGAGCTGGCTCGGCTCGAGCTCGAGCTCTTAATCGAGCTAAAAATTTGAGCTCAAGCTCGGCTCGGTTATAAATCGTGCCGGCTCGGCTCGATTTGGCTCGAGCTTACCTGGAATAATAAAAATTAAATGTAACCATCAAGTTAAACTAAATAAATATGATGTTGAGATCAACACCAACCAAATACAGACTAAATAAATTCGTCTAATAACACCATCGAAAACAAAATATGTTCAACAAGTCTAAACCAAACAAATACAAAATTAAGCAGAGAAGTATTATCTATGAGCGGTGGCCGATGGCGGAGGTGAATATGAGTGGCGGACGGCGTCGGAGGTGAATATGAACGGCTAAGGTTTGGGTGGAAAATAGAACGTATACTAATTATTATTGAGTGTATGAAATCCCATCTCTCAGTTACTCAGTATATGGAATTATGAATATGGACTATGGAGTGAGAAAAGAAATTGGGCTGGATTAAAGGAAATCCCATGTGTTAAAATAATTGGGCTCGATAATTATATGCATGTATGTATATATATATATATAATAAATTAAAATAAAACAGTTTGAGCCAATCGAGCGAGCCTATCGAGCGAGCTCGAGTTGATCCGGGGCTAGCTCAGGCTCGGCTCGTTTAGAAATCGGAGTCGAGCTAGGCTCGGCTCGTTTACAATCGAGCCGATTTCGAGCGAGCTTTTTTCGAGCGAGTTTCGAGCGAGCTTTGAGTCGTGAGTTTTTTGAACAGCCCTACTACACCCTATGAGACATAGGCTTGATCCAGGGCCATGTCATCGCCTACGTGTCGGGTTTTGATTGAATCAATTGGGGCTCTACCAAACCCTATTACCCTTAGCCTTATGAAGAGGTAGGTCCCAGCAGAGCCCAGTTGGACCCGCAGGACTCACCTTGAAGAGAGACGTCTGCGCAGAAACCAACTGGATCCGCAGGACCCACCATGCTCAGAGACGTGACGTCCTTATGCGCAGTACGCAAGCTGTTCCCGCAGGAAATGCCTCCCAATGGTGAAGTACTCCGCCTGTTCCCGCAGCTGCGGATACAAGCCATCAGGGAAGGCCACCCGCGCAGCAAGGCTACACGCACAAGGCACTTAGCTCTCAATAATTCAGTAGTCACCTGAAGGAATGAGCAAAGCCGGGAACAATCCCGCACAAAGGCGGGAGGGGGAATACTCCCGCCCAAATAAGCCAGTCCGTACGATACTGGAGGATCTTTTGTACTGTACCTGACGAGGTATGGGCAAAAGATCTGACCAGAGATACGACAGCTCATTGACAACAGTATGGCGAGCAGCATGCTCTTGTACTGTATGTCACTATTAGCCGCTGCCTACTCACCAACTCCTGTCATACCACGTGCATAGCCGGCAGTTGGTGGAAAAGGAATAGTACACAGCAGGCCTGGTCACTGTCAGCCGCTGCCTACCCACCAACTACCAGCATGACACGTGCGTAGGCCACAGTTGGTAGAACAGGAATACTATTCAACCGGCTATACCCTCTTGGAAACCTACCTTCGGCTATAAATGCCCCAAATGGTATGATCATCTCATCTTATCTTGTATCTTACATCTTATACCTGATATCTGCTCTAGCAATCTCTTAATATATACTTATATTCAAGAGCAATCTAGTCTGATTCTCACGCCGGAGGGTGGTCACAAGGAGGAACCCCCCCTTTCTCAGTGACGAGCTCACGGTGTCTGTTTTGCAGGTTATCAGAAGAACCATCTTTGCCGGATCTAACCCCTCGTGGGAAACATCTATTTAACCCCCAGATTATCCGTAATCTGCCCGGGGCCGATTAGTGTTTCTTCACCTTAGAAGTGTAGAACATATTTACACAACTTCATTGCCCACGTACTAAATTGAACACTAGATATATAAACTTGAAGCGATGTAATTTATGTGTACGTTTCTTCAATCTGAAGAGAACAACTTTACACAACTCAAATGTATTAACGTTCACATTATTTAAACTAGTTTAGTATGCCTTTTATACTTTTTTTTAAATTAATAAAAGGTTATATTAATTAAAGATAATTTACTTAAAAATTGGATTAGGGAAGAAAAAAAATGCACACCACCACCTTAGCATAGGTTAGGTAATATATGGAAATAACTTATGTGATGATAGAGATGCACAAATCAGGTATTTCGGAACTGGAACCGGGTAGAAAGTGATTTCGGGCATGGTTAACAAAATTCAAAATCGGGTCGGTTAGAGACCGGTTCCGGGTATAATCGGATATTTGACCGGGTTTTTCAGTTTTTTTTGGGGTTTCGGGTAGGGTTGGGCCTGATAGAAACCGGTTCCGGACCAGGTCCGAAACCAGATATTTAGTGCACCTTTATGTGATGATACTAATAAAAAAAAGAGAGATATTTAAGAGAGGACGAAGGTATAAAAGATGGACTCCGGCCGTCTACACTTTCATGTCGGACCCCTCATTGGCGTGAGGGATGTATACCGGGCAGCCTAACTTGTTATCCCCACGTATAATAAAGTAATAAAACCATTGGCAATAAAAAAATTTTTAAATACAAACTTCAAAAGAAACCATATATATTTATGTACAGTGTACATGTTTCGCTTCAATTTTCAATACATCAAACCAGAAAATTCACACTGAAAAAGCCTGCTCAAAGGGGAGTAGAAAGAATATAACTTACTTTTCACATACAAATTTATTTAATCATGTGATATCTAATTACTGATTATATATCTATTGTGTTTGAATATATTTATACATAAATCAATTCTTTATTTTTATTGGACTAACATTTGCTCTTGTACAAAATATATTTAAACTTCACTTCCTCCTAGCGGTTCTTAAAACTATAGTATAAAAACATGAAAGTAACTATGGTCTATGGAAAACTTTGTTACTATTTGGTCAATCTTGACTTGACCTTGTGGGTTAACCTTATGTGTTCCTTTTATCTAAGTTCCATCCAGTTTTCTCCCTTATAAACCCTTCGTGGGTCTTTCTTTGTTCTAATATGCACACAAAAATAATACACATAATTTTCTTAATGTTCAGAGGTGCACAAACCGGACATTTTCATGAATTGAAACCGGGTATGCCGGTCGTGGGCATGGTTAACAAAAGTCAAATTCGGGTCGGGTAGGAACCGGTTCCCAGTGGCGGAGCCAGAAATTGTTTCCTGTGGGTTCGGAAATTTCGATGCTTTATTTTTTTTTTCTGGTGTCAAAGTTTTCACGCCCGAATGGGTCGGGTCGGGTCGGGTCAGGCTGGGTTGATCATTCGATTAGATAAATAAAATGCAATATCACTATCATAACAAAAATATATCGTTAGCATTCAATAAAATAAAAAATTAAATATAAAGATATTGCATATTATAATTTTTCCTTACGTGTTTTCATGTTTTGAAAAATATCTTTAATAGCGACTATGAAAGCGAACTCATTCTTAATACAACAAATACAAGCATGATTTATATAAGCGTCACCCAAATGATTATGCAAATCCGACTTCACATGCTTCATTGAAGAAAAACCCTTCTCAAACGATAGACAAAAATGTATTGGTTGTTGGCGATGGTTGAAACCTTGAGGCGAACGGTAAAGAAAAAGGTTGATCGGTTGCCGAGTCGATGACCGATGCTTTTATTTGTTTATTAACTAAACTTTTTATAATAAATGGGTTCAAATATACTTTTTTTAAAACGATAACGGGTTCGCTCGCCGAAAAGGAATGGATTCGCTCGTCAATTCAACACCATTTGTTATATATAAAACCGAAAAAGGACCGGGTTCGGCCGAACCCGGTGATTATAGAGTGGCTCCGCCACTGCCGGTACCGGATATGATTTGATATTTGACTAAGTTTGTCATGTTTATATCAGGTTTTTGGTAGGGTCAGGTATGGTCTGGTGTTGACCGGGTATTGGTGCCTTGGTGAAATTGGTTCCGGCGAGTCCGAGTCAGTTCCGGTTCCGGGTACGGTTCCAAAGAGAAACCCAAAACCCGGTCTATGTACCCTTGGGTTGGGTCCGGTTCCAGGTAGGTACCGCTGGGACGGGTCTGGAATTGGTTTTTTTTTCACCTCTATTTTAATGTTTGGTTTCCTTTTGGGCTATTTGGAGGTAGCGAAATAGAATATTGGATCATGGGTGGGTCAAGAATTGATCATGCCTATTTGGGTTGTAGGCACTAGGCTTGCTTGCATTTTTTTTCTTTTTTTATGATAGGCATCTAGTTGTAAGGTTTGGGCTTCCTCTTCGAACCTTTTGGGTTTATGTATTTTTTCTTCCTTTTTTTTAAATATTTGAGATTGCCCCTTTTAGATTTGATTTGTATCATACAAAACGGTTTGCGTAACCACATATTTGATTTGACAATTTACCCTCAAGTAAAATAATGTTTTTAGTGTGAGGGTAAAGTTGTGTTTATTTACTATAAAATAAATACATAGAATAAAAATAAAATAACGGGCTAAAAATAAAATAACGGGCCTAGCTAGTGAGTTATGTCAAAGAAGAATATTTCCCCGTCCAAGTGATTAAGTGATTGAGGTAAGATATTTAAAAACTTCAATAAAACAAAATAAGGTCTTCGGTTCAAGTTTCAGGGGTAGAATAAGCAATTTGACAGCAAAAGCATTAATAAATTCAATACGATTCATCCGGTCGAAGTAACTACAAACTTCGAATTCAAGTAATAACATCACTGTATCATCAAAATTACTTTCAATTCTCTACTCTAATATCAATGTTGTAATCTCATGTGAGTATAAAAAAAAATTAGGCGGTTTCAGGTTTGAACAGAGGGTTTTTACACCTATTACGAGTTTCCTCGTGAGGATGGAATATTGATGGTCGGATAGATTATTTACTCGTTAGTGATCATGTTGCTACACGGGTATAGCGACAATGGAGGTATGGTAGGGTGATGATATGGACGCCTCCAGGGTCACCTTCCAGCTTCCAACTTGTACCTAAAACACGAAAGAACTCGTTAAAAGGGGACCAGGGACCGGGGCCTTTGGACCACCCTCTGATGGTCAACATTAGTAATTTATCCCATATAAGTATATAAATAGTAAATATAGATATGTATACTATAGATAGAGAATGCAAGAGGAGATGATGGTTGAGACCCGACAGTTAGAGAGCATCTGAGGCGATTTTAGGCTGCTTAACTGGTGACTGGTCGTTGGGGTTGGAGTGAGCTGATAGTGTTATGCATGAGCAGCTCGTGGACCTAGCATCTCAAAGGACTAACAACTCAATTAATGATAATTACTCATTGAAGAGAGAGATCTTGTAGTGAGTAGTATTTTGGAGATAATATTATGAAGTATATTATTTTAGAGTATGAGAATATAATGAGAGAGTGGGAGAGTTGTAATGAATAGAGAGCAGGGAGAATAAGATAAGTGAGAATAAAGAATACCGTTGGCTGAAGTGTTCCTTTTATAGACAGTCGGAAGCTTCTCTCGAGGAAACTTAAGCTTCTTAAGGGAAAATGATCAACTCCTCTTTTAACTCTTGCAGACAAACAATACTATTTTTGTGTGACGTGTATTCTGCTTTTGTCTGTCATGTCGACTTAGTTACTTTATTGTAGGTTCAACTTAATGTCATATCATATGTGACTTCTCTGAGGCTTACTGTAGTGAGAAGCTTCTCTGGTCAACTTAGGAATCTTGTTGAGAAAGCTTCAAGCTTCATGGTCTAGCAGCTTGTGTTTGATGCTTCTTTAGTCCTAAACTCCATATTTTAAAAATCGGTTCAAAACGACCGGTTGAACCGATTAAACTGGATTTCGCACACTAGGCCGTTATTTTGAGTCCGGTATTTTTGACCGGTTTGCTAGAACATCGTACAAGCGGCTTTTCTCTAAAATACCGGTTTTAAGATCGAGAAATTTTTTATATTTGCGACCCATATTTTTTAAAATTACTTTTAATCCAACAATTAGCATTCAAGCGTGTAAGGTTTAAGACTATTTTTTTAAAATTGTGTGATTTTGTATTATTTTTTTAATATGGATTAACTTTTAGATTATTTTTTGTTATATGAATTATTTAGTTTTGGGTTATTTTTGGATTGAAGTTACATTTATAAGAAATCATAAGGTAAACTATTCAACCTGTTGAACCTTCCGGTATAACCCGGTTCAACCGGTTGTACCATTTTTAAACCCAATTCGGTACAAGTAAAATACCGGGTTTTAAAACATTGCCTAAACTTCCTTAACTTAAGAGTGGGTAGGGGTACCCGCGTCATCAGATCTAAAATGACTGTTCAAAAAAAAAAGTTTGGTGAGATGAGTATAAAACAGGAGTGATATTCGACACTTGTTACAAGCCATACATGGTTTGGAGGGCCACTTATCATGATACAACCAAGTGAAGTTTGTCGTGTTCTAGAACTTCTTTGTTAAAGATGCAATATATTAATCGTAGTACCAATTCTCACACATTTTATGTTACCAACTTATGGTTTATGGGTGATCAATTGACTGTTATTTCTCATATATATACCTAGATATCCAAAATAGAAATAACTTATATATGCATTTAAACATTCATGAAACATGGCAACAAAAACAAATATGATTAAAGTCATTGGATTAGTTACTATTTATTATGTAGGCACGATCACTAGCTCGAGTTCACGTTAGCACAGCTAATGGAGACGTTATGATAATATATGCACTAACATACATCAAACAAAAACTAATCTCCAATATTGCAAAATCAGTGTCCAATATTATATGTTCGGTATACTGAATTACTGATACACAAATCCGTGATGATTTAATTACTAATGGTAATTTTTTTATGATAAGACAGACCACATTAAAGCCTAATCAAACCAAATTAAATTGATAGTTTAAACTGGTCGGTTTGATTCAATTGTAGCACATGATCTAGCTAGACTTACATTTCCTTGTTGCGAAAGATAGCCAAGAGACTGATTGATTATTTGAGAAAATTCTTTGCGCATAGAAGCTAGCTAGCCTTGTTTATTTCTGAAAGTCCAATCATTAGCCTCTAGGCGTATATTCTGTAAATATTTTCAAATCTTCACCATCATCAAAATAGCTAAAAACGTATAGCTATGTCTCTTGTCAAATTAGATCTTCCGGTTTGATTCATACATTTGTATATTTTTCTATGAACTACAACTATGTTGAAGAAATAACATTTAAAGGTCTATAACTTGTAGTCTTGGTATTTACCATTTTTAGTGTTGCAAGAGAAGAATTTAAGATTTTTTAGGATTAACGTTTGAAACTACCCCTAATACTCGAGTAAGTCTTCCTGATACGGGATGTTAACCGAGCATACTAATTTTGACACTTTAAGTATGACTCTCTTAGGATCACCATCAATAAGGAAACCAACCTGACGGTTTCAAATATAAGATTTAGACCATAAAGACCTCAAATCTTAACCATCAACCCCATGTCATTACACGAGAATGTCTAATTGCAAAAACCGATTAGAGTTAATTTAAAAGACAACGAATATATAGCCTAGGAACCATCACCATGCCATTCACTGTGAAGCAAAAGAGAAACCCTAATCACGTGTTGAAGTGGTCCACCTTCTCCCTTATATATATATAATAATATATAATCATTGTAAATAAATAATTAAGGAAAATTCCTAAAGCTATAAGTTGGTTGTGGCTCAATGGTAGAGCACTCACTTTACAAGTGAGATGTAGGGGATCAAACCTCACTACCACCAACTTATATGAGAGATATGAGGGATGATCTTGGCTTGCCAGGATTCGAGTCCTGATCTCACCCGGTTTTACCGGCTCCTCATTGTCGTGCCGTTTGGCAGGCGTTGGGGTCGGGTTTTATCCGGTGAATCCCTCAACAGGTGGACCGCTAGGGGCTCCGTCCGTCTGGACTAGTGGCCGGCTCGGGCTACCTTTAACCAATGGGGACCGCGTACGGGGTACCCGGCGTTACTTAGTTGGCCGTTCAAAAAAAAAAAAAGGAAAATTCCTAAGCACCAAAACAAAACCACTAGCCTCAGCAGCAGGATCCTCATATCTTGAAATTGCTATTAATGAGTAGTTCAACACTCATATTATAGCATCTATACATATTACCATAAAAGGAAGTTGATGGCAACTTTCATAAGTGTTGATGATGCATAATGCATTGAAGAAGCAACCCTTGAATGAAGAACCATATCAGGAATGGATTTATTAACACGAAACGAAAACACACAAACACAAACGAATATTGGATAACTCTAAATTTTATTATTAATGAAATATATCATTCATAAACTTCAATTACACATAACATATCTCTTTTACTAAACGTACCCTAACTCGGTTCATCTATATACAAGGTAACAAAATGTTAGCTAACAAAAAAATAAAATAAACTAAAACCACAATCCGATCATTAAGAAACCCATTAATAACCTCGTACGTAATTATTAGGTTGGGCCCTTTCCTTGGGCCTAACAACAATTGAGCCAACACGATATGCCCGCTGGATCAAATCCCCACAAGCATGAAAAGGAGCAACTTCGTCTAACGGGTATGATGAAAATGAAATATTGGTATAATTAAAGACGTATATATAAGTGCATAAAAGTTTACATACTTCAAATTTGCAAATTGGGTCCGATTAAAAGTAAACTATCTTGTTTGACAAATGCTCAAAAATCGGATTTCCACTTCCGGGAACCTATTGCGTTAGGTGACGATTTCTTCCTCTAGTTGCCCTTTTTTGTCAAAGTTGATGAGGAGGTAGATCACAGTTTCTTTGAAAGCAATATCTAGTCAGAAACCAGAAGATGTGGTCTATTGTCCTGATCACAACATCACATGTTAGACTTCTTTCTTGCTACGTACTAACGATGGTCCAGGATCTAAAAATGACAAATAAACTTAAGTTGGCCTTGCTTTATTTTTCACGGGAAGGACCCCTCATCATCAATTAAGATCGTTTGGTTGGATTAAAATTTTAAAACGTAGCGTTGTTATGTAATTTGTCTTGGCTAGAGAGTAAGAGAGGTCACGTTCTCCTTACTTTTTTGTACCTTGTGTCAATTTGTTTAACGTTTTTGTTAATAATTTTCTAATAATATTGTTGTCGTTCTAAAGAAATTATAGAGAAAAAACTATATAACTTATATAGCACGTTTAAAACAATATGTCCAAGTGTTACACTTATAGCCTTTCTTTAACTAAAGTTGGTACGGTAAATCGGTAATAATCATACATCTTTATATCAAATAGATGAAAAGGTAATGTAGACATGTAGTTAGTTTAAGGGCATATGTAGGACTTGTATGCACATTAAACAGTTGTAAACATTTCAACTAATTAGCCTTCCAAGCCTACCTTTGGGTGGAGAGATGAAAGGGATAAAGAGAGAGAGATTCTCTTTCTGCACAAACACATTCCATCCACATTTCTCATAAGACTAAGGGGTGTGGAGGCTCCAGTGGGGGCTCCAGCAGAGCCAAGAACCAATAATATTATGACGTGTGGCAGAGAGAGAAACTGGATAAGGGGGGTGTTGGAGCCCCTGGCCCCTGGTGTGGAGGGGGTCCAGCAGGGGCTCTAGCGATTTTTTTTTTATTTTTTTATAAATATATTCAATCAACATATTATTAAAAAAACACATAAATTATTAAAAAAAACACACATTAATAAAAAACACATTAATATCTAAAGTTAGGAGACGGTTGTGTGTTGGATGGTTGAAAGCCGGATGATTCTTGCGGCTCCGAATAAAACATCGGTTGGTGCGGTGAGAAACCTATAAACGTGTTCAATGAATCGTCGTCAAGATAATCTGAATCAAGGTTTGGGAACCAATTTCCAGCCATTTTTTTAAAAAAAGTTGAGAAGATGAATTGATTTTGGGTGATGGTGTGAAGTTTTGGTATAAAAATAGGTGATGGAGTATAGTTTATATAGAAAATATTTTTTTTGTTTTTTCGGCTGGTCAAACACCCCAATGGGTGAAAAACCCTCAAAAATTGTGCCCTCATCTCTCTCTTCTCCCGCTACCATGCTCACGGCTATCCAAAGCGCCTCTCTAGCGCCCCTCTAGCGCCCCTGTTGGTGTGGTATTAGCGCCTAGGGGCGCGAGCGGAGGGGCTCTAGCGCCCCTTTGAAGCCCCCACACCCCCTCAGTCTAATGAGTACTCCCCTTGCCCCCCATTATTAACAACAAAAAGGTAACACACACACGACACTTTCACTGTGTGTATCCTAGATGTAGCACGTGACACAACACTAGCTAGCCATAGCAGGAGGAGGAAGAGGACTAAACCCTAGCTAGCTAGCTAGCTGGTTAACTTAATCAAAAGCAAAGCTCTCCCTTTCAATGCCAGATATTCCTATTATTATGCATCTGCTTCAGTTTACCCTATACATACATGCTTTAGCTATTTGAGACAACTTTTTCTTGACTACTATACTAGTTAGTTGAGGGCTTTAGACCAGTCAAATGTTAATCATTATGAGTCAAATTAAATATTGAGTTTAAAGGATATATATTTACCTTTTTCTAAAATGTTCATCATTCAAACATGAAATATATTGTTAGACATATTAAGACAAAGTTGATCATTAACTTTGTTGGAATCCAAGATCTTTTTATTCGGACAAAATGTTATAATATGATTTATCACATTCCTCTTGCTCCCAAAATATGCTACATTGTATATGTTTTTTTTTCATGGAAAATGTTTACACATGGCTCAATGTCCCAAAAATATATAAATAAAACTTGTAAGTTGTAACAATAGTTGATTTAATTAAAAGTGAGCATAAATTTGAATTTGGAAATTAGTGTACTGGGAGTTCATTATGGAAACATAGAATGCACATACATATGGATCTGAATGGAATTGAAAAGAATGCTAAATCAAAACCCTAATTTATACAGTGATACAACATGCAACTTCATCAACAAAGGTAATTTCATACATGTATTGTGTTACATAGGCACCAATTAATATTTGTGGAATTTAAAACATAATTAATATTTGCAAAACCAACTTGATCTTAATATTATAAAACCCTAATTCCTTGACACATTCTTATCAACCTTGTTTGAAGTTCACATATAACTAAAAACATATATATTTAACTTATCTGCTCCTAAAGTTATACCCACTTAAAAAAGTTCTGGTTTTTGTCTTTTGGAGTTCAGTAAGCTCCAAAATATGCATAGAATTTATGGTGTGTTTTTTTGTGGGGATAGAAGACACAAGGGTATAAATGTCTTTCAAAAGAATGTCGAATTAGCCAGGATTTATGTTGTGTTACTATCAAAGTTCTTGGAATCTTCTCACATGTCCAAATTAAAGAAAAAAAATCACATCAAGATATAAAGTTTTTAAAAATTTTCCTTATTATCTAACAAGAAAACCCTAAAATGGAAATGGTGACGAAGATGATCAAGAAAGTTGTAAAAATTCTACCTGAGGGTTCCATTTACCATGGAGATCAAAGCTTTAACTAAGCATATATCTTGGACAAATTTACAATGCTACCCTTTATTCTTCAACTTCAACAAAATCTCACAAAACAAGAACAATAAAACTACATATATATAATATATACTCACTAATAATTGCAAAAAGTTAAGATTTTGAATCTTATATGTGGAGAATAAAAAGTATTAATAGAACGTACAAGATGGGTCATATGCTATGCTTGGCTCCTCATACGCCATCCACGGAGGCCACCGGATACACAGGTGGGCTCTGAAAATGGCATACAGGGAGCCAGGCATACACGATACTCATCGTGTATGTATCTATATTTAAATATATGCTTTTTTTACCTTTGCATCCAAGAAGATGAATATATGTGTATGGCTTCATGAACTAAGATTTGTAGAACAAAATCAAGATTAAAACTTGATATAAAGATCAACCTTTAGTTTGCATGTTACATATATATAAAGAGAGAAAGTGTAACTACTCTCTCTCTCTCTCTCTCTCTCTCTCTCATATGAAGGGGTGGTGGAGATGGTGGTAGTGGTGGTGGCCGGTGGGTGGTGGTTCTGGTTTGAAATCTACTATTGTTGTTTTTCTGGGGTTGTAAAGGAAAGGTTGCTTTTCTCCTCTGAAACTTATTTGTCTTCAAGTGTTTGGAAGATATTGATTCCTCCTCCTCTCAATAAATTATATGTATATATATGCATAAAGTGATATTCCATATCTCCCATTTCATATAATACACCTTCACGCGGATTTATAAAACTTTAATAGGTTTAGTTTAATATATAAGTTTAAAAAGTGTGTTTAATTATGGGTTAACCATGTTAAATTATATCAAAAGTTTTAACTTTATGTTATGTTAGTTTATGTACTAGTGTATAATAGTATACTTAATGGAATGTTTAGGTAGAGAGCGTCTCGAATCTCGTTTAAAAATACTCGCGGGAAATTATATCATATGATTTTAAGTTGAGCTGACTTGTATAAATTTCAAGCCATGCAAACTCATATAAGTAATAAGATAGATTAAATTAAGGTGGGCTTAGAAAGTCTAACCATGAGTTAATGACACGGGCTAATTGAATGAGTTAGTCCGCATTCAAAATTCAACCAAATACCTTTCTACCATAACTTCTCATGTTTCATTATACCAACCCTAATTTTAGCACGAGTTTTACCGAGGTGAGTATACTCGAATAAAAGACTTACACTTTTAATAGAGTCACTCGTTAATTGATTGCCCGAGCTTAAATTACGGTCTACATTTATTTGGTTTGATCAGGATAACTATTTTATTTCATTAGCTTCCGTTAGCTCTTTGGTATCTATAAGTTTCAGAAGTCTAACACTGTATGAATTCTAAAATTTCTATCATGATTTATGAGAAGACCAAAATGCCTTTGTCATTGAAAATTAAAAAAACAAAAGATTAAAATAAAATAAAATTGATTTAAACTCATATAAAGTCGAAAAAGGAGATTAAAGAATATATAAATTAAAAAACTCACTACTTTCTACTTTGTACTTTCACTCTCTACACTTGGTTAAACGATTAATTAATGTTCGTTAATAAGTTTAACATTAACAAGTGTGGGGGTAGAATGATCAATATCTAAAAGTATTAAAGTGAAGTTCAAAATTAGGTTTGCACGTATCGTGACACTTGAGGGACCGTTAGTGTCATACTGAAAGTATGTTTGTTAGTGTATATCACTTAGTTGGCGAATCAGGTCGTTAAGAAGCTAGGTCATCAACGACTGCTTTTGGATTCGTTTTCGTTTCTTCACCACTTTATTCTGTAATCGCTTTGTAAGATTCACAATCATTCGTTTAGGAATAACCCTCAATCAATTTATTGTTCTTATTTTAATTCATCAAGTAATTAAGTTATTTGGTGTTGGTTCATGAAAAATTATGTATCATGATCAACGATACATTACAAAACATTTCTTATAATATAATAAGTGTAAATAAAGTAGATATATATACGGATATTATTTTATGCATAGATGGCTAAAGATATATAATTTAATATATGTATCACTTCTAAGTCTTCCCGTTGCATTTTGTGAAAGTTTACTTGATTCTTGTACTTCCTAAAAGTACTTATGCATCATGTGTTCATATCTTGTCTTGTATGCTTATTCTTTTACATAAATTTCCTTTTTCAAAGGAATTAAAGTATTATATTTATAATTATTTCAATGATATTTATAATGATCACATTCTTATTCTTTACATTGTTTTTTTTCCTCTTTATATTGTGTTATATTTTGCGATCTTTTATATTTTTTTTTGTTTATCATTGTTTTGTTTATTCATTTTCGAGATTGTGTCTTTTCTTTCGGTAATTGTGTCTTTTTGACATTTTTTGTTGGAACGTGAATGACGGGGGAAACATTTTGGGTTTTTAATTTTTTTTGTTTTTTATTTATATATTGAGGTATGAATTTTATTTTATTTTTTTGAGTTTTTTTGTGATCAATCCTTCTCACACTTCTCATTTTTGTCTCTCTTTATATTTTAACTTTACCTTATTACCAATATACTTATATTAATGGTCTTTATAAATTAAAATATTTATTTAAAATAACACAGTATTCAAACGATTCAAGGGTACGTTCTTTTTAATGGTGACTCGTATACTCATCGATCTACTTCCTACTCCTAAGTTACAACAAGAGCATAAACTACCCCCAAAAGGCAAGAGTGTTTACCACTAATAAGCCAAAATTGAAATAACATTTAAGAGTACATTCCAAATAATATTTCATTGTGAATATAAAGTGGGTTTAATCAGGTGGAGTTTTAAAAAATTGCTTCACCCAATGTTCGTTACAGTACCCCGAAGATGTGTTTGCCATGAGTAACTATTCTTTTTTCATAGCGTTTTTATAAAAATGTTAGAATACTAATGATATTAAAAGTAAAAACAATTTATATAATATAGGAAATACAAATAACTTCTTGAAAACTACTAGAAATACAAATTAAGCATAATCTCCACCAAAGCCCATGTAATATATGAATGAAAAAATTGGTCAAGATCTGTGTTTGGCAATTGACACACTTTTTTTGAACATGTTGCATGAGCACTTGTTGTACGTCGGTATGGTGTTTGAGAATCGGAGATAAGCCAGCTAGTGTGAATTAAACATGCACAATTAAGGGTTTACTCTTTTGTTGCCTTTCTCTCAAAACCGAATAAATATGTGATATGAGAATAAAACCAAATCGTCGTGTATATACAGTTTGGCCTTCAATCTCCCTTCTTGTGTGTTGTCTATCAGACTATCTTCAATGAGTGTTTAGAAGGTAAGCTCTTGAAGACCCTTAGATGTCCTTAGCATTGGAGGGTATTTTGCCCTTAAGACTGGTAGCTATGGGGCTCCGAAGGGTGATGTGGCGGGCGTCGTTGGGCGCGGAACACCGCTGTGGGGCACGGTCCAACCAAGGGCGCTGAGGGAAAGGTGGTTGTGACGCTGGGCGCAGATGAGGATTGGATGGTGGGGCCCTCTCTCTCTCTATCTCTCAAACACACATACATACATATGTATATATGTATTAAAGGGGCTTTGAAGCCCCCCGCACCATAGAGGGGTGACTTTCGAGTGGGGCTTCGAAGCCCCCAGTGCCCACGTGACGCTGACGTGGCACTGGGGAGGGGCTTCGAAGCCCCTCACCATAGCGAATAGTCTAAGAGAAGTGCTCTTGCACAAGGGCATGTGCCCTTATGAAAAAATTGGGTAAAAAAAAAGTTTTATATAAATATTGTGTGTAATAGGTAGATGATGAGGTGAAAATTAAAGATGGTAAGGATATTTGTAGGGTTAGAGACGAAATTAAGATTTTAAGGACTTGTAAATATATTATGTGGTAGATGACGTGGCAGGTAATGACACCTAAGGACGCATTTAACATTGAAGATAGGCTTATACAATGAAACTATAGCCCAACATATATAATTTAGTATATCTTCTAGGGAAATGAACCATGTGCTCATTATATTGCCTATATATTTGAAAGGTTTTATAAACATTAATGTAATAATATGTACTTAACTATAATTTGTTTGTGCACTTATAAGAGATTATAAATAGTCATGAAACAACCAAGTGATGATATAGAATTAATACCTCATGGAATTTTTACAAATTAACTACACATCTGTATATGCAAAACTAATTAAAATCACACTGGATATAAATTTCTTATCTTTACCTTTAATATAAAATATAAAAAATAATAAATTTGAAAAATAATATTAATGATAGAATTGTGTGAATGGTCAAAATCACCATGGGAATCTTTTGCAGAGAAAAAGTAGGAAGAATATATTAGGGTTGACACCCATACAAAACAAGGTAGTCAGTTTTGTGAGGTATTCTACCATTGATTTTTGCTCCCTACATCTAATCATTTAGCATTACTTTTAGTGTTACATATTTTAAATTTTAACTACTTCATAACTTTATTTTTAGCCTCTTTAATGACCAAATTTATCAAGTAGCAACGCTCTAAAAGAAAAAAAAAAATACTTAATGCGCTTAGGGTGGAGGGAACAGATATGTGCTCTGCCTTCCCCGTCATCGATCCCAGTAAGATTTGTGCTCTAGTTTACGACACACTCCATTCGTGCTTCTAGTCTCACACATCAACTTTCCTTTTACATTTGTATCTCAAATTTGGGATAAACTTCCCGTACACCAACCACGTCGCCTTTTACCGCAGCTATCCATGTCCCTCCCGTCCCGCTTGATCACCAAACAACCATTTTAATAATCTTTTTTTATTCTACGACTAAGATTACTTACATATTGTGTGTGGGCATTTTTTTAGAGGTTTGGCGTTAAAAGTCTTGAAGAGAAACATTATTCATAAAAAAAACTGCCAAGTAGATATTTTTATTATATTAAGTTTTTAAACGTAAAAAAAACCCCTTTCGTTAGGTTTAGAAAGTTATAAAAAAGTAAAAAATTAAAAGCTGCCACCTACACTTATGTCATTTGATAGTTAGGATTAATTAATTTCATATAACATTCGTTATTTATGTACCATGATTATCTAGCAAATTTCGCGAATTTGAACCCTTCCAACCAGCTAGCTTACTTTTGTTGTGTTAGCATTCAAAGTTAAACTAACTTGAATTTGTATTGAGATTGAGGGGGGTGAATCCGTGAAGTAGATCACACTTGGTTGCTCCATAGAAGTTTGCAAATAAAAGAAGTTAGAGGGGGACTTTTGTAATGTTTGCAATTGTTTCAGTTATGAAATGGCTATTAGGCTGTTCGCTATGTGGCTCCAAAGGATGATGTGGCGGGCGCCGATAGGCGCTCAACACCACCAAGTGGCGCCCTTAGTGGTGGGGCGTCGGTGGTCAAGGTGGTTGTGACGCTGGGCGGGGATGGGGTTTGGATGGTGGGGCCCTCTCTCTCTATCTCTCAAACACACATACATACATATGTATATGTATATAATGGGCGCCTTTACCATAGTGGGGCATTATTGGATAGGGCTTCGAAGCCCCCGGTGCTTACGTGACGCTGACGTGGCACGATGGAGGGGCTTCGAAGCCCCCCACCATAGAGGACAGCATTAATCGGGTGTTAATGGAGGTTGAACATTTTCCCCTCTGTTTCATTCTCTCTCAAATTCTAGATATCGTTATATCATCATCATCGTACTCAGTATATCCCACCAATAGCAATGCTATGGTAAGGTCTGAGGAGGGTAAGATGTAGACAGTCTTACCTCTATCCCATAGGGATAGAGAGGCTGCTTCCGGTGAGACCCCCGGCTCGATAGTAGTTTTGCATCAAGCCTTGGACATAGGGCACATAGCACTCAATCATCAGGGACACCGGCTGATTGGTGCATGTGCCCTTATCTTTCGGCTATCAACGCCACAACATGATGCTTGATTATATCAATCACTTTTTAGGCTACGTGTTATACCTAAGTTTTTATTATTATGAACAATCCATCACATAGTGCCATCTAAGCTTTTCCTTCAACCCATCACTTAATCTATATTATGCTCAATTCTCCAACATTCTATTTATTTATATTATTTAAATTCAGAAAAAATAGAAAAAATTGACTTGGTATAGGGCTCAATGACTTCATGGGCTAACACATTAAGACCCCACCACTAGTGGTTTGAGGGGTAGGGAGAGCGGTGTTTTAGTGATAATCGTGATACCACCCTAGTATCATTAGTTGTGTTGCATGGGTCATACCACATAGACTTAGAGCAGTTGTAATGGGGTGTTAGCTTGACCCCTTTTGTGTCTGAAATGGCCCCACGTCACTGGGTGTGGCGTTTTCCTTCTATTTCGGCTCCATGCATTTTTCCATTGACGTTGTTTGGGAAGAGAGTTTGGTCAAAGGGTCAATCACATCTTTTTTAAAAAAACTTATGTTGGTTAGTTGATTTAGTTATTAAATTAAATGACATAAAATTACCACTATACATACAACTGAAAAAAGCCTAATGTTTATATGACGATACATTTTCATTTCTGCTATATATGCCTTACAAAGATAGTAATCAATGGTGTGGTAATTAATACACATGAAGTTGAAACTAGAATTTGATAATTGTTAGATTGTGTGTAGTGGGGCGTTATGGGTGCCCGAGAGCGCCCAAACATCGCCCTCGAGACGTTATAGGGGAGTTATGGGGCGTTATGTACATGACACCTCCTATCATCTCCTCCAACCACTCATGTTTTTCCCACATGTATTTATATTAAAAATTAGGAAACAAATGAAAAAAATAATAATTGTGTAATGATTGAAATGAAGGTTATGAAGCTTTATACCATTACACCGTTTTTATCATAAAGCTCATTGCTGACATGATTGACATGTGTTGCATAACGCTCCACATGCAAGAGGGTTATGATTTATGAATACACATGGTCTTAGTTAGCTATATATTGTTTATTAAGATGATGATAAAACCCGAAACCTTATAAAATCGCATATATTATTAATTCGGATTTTTGTTGTCAGCGAATTGGTACAGTCAATAATTAAACAAGTTAAATCATAAAATGTATCCCGTTAAAAAAATAATTAGAAAATGTAACATTGTATATTTATGTATGGATTTTCAGTAAGATTTACGTTCCACAGGAAACCTAAATAAAATATGCTATTATAATAGATAAAAATATTGTTGTGCCACATGGCACCTAATTATCTTATTATTTTGCCAAATGGCATCACTATTGTTCAATTTTGAAAGTCAAACTATCTAATTAAAATAATTAATGCATATTTTAAACATTTCATATTAATGGTTTATCTATAATTTTATAATAGTAAATAAGTAAAAAAAGGCATAAGTCATAACTATTTAATTAAAACAATTAATAAATATTTTAAACATTTCATATTAATGATTTATCTATAATTTTATAGTAGTAAATAAAGTAAAAAAATAGAAATAAAAGAACGTATGTAAAACTTTTGAAATTCATTTTAGTGTGTGTAAATTTGCGTTGTATGTTTTTAGTTTGTCAGTGATCAATTCAGAAGGTGCCACGATTCGTCTTTCCTTGATTATTTTTTACTATTAATTCTATATATAAACTTTTTTATATGTATTGATAACTTTTGCTAAATTAACATAATGTAGCACTCAATGAGAATAATATATTAATGATGGTGCATACAAGTACTCTATCTTTCAAATCCAATAATTATTTACATTTTTTTGTCATATGCTAACTGATAGTAAAATTCATTGTGCTTATTCAATGTCACAAACTTGCATCAACTAGAGTTTCGGACCAAACTGATATAGAAAATAAGTAGTTTTGATCCCTAAAATACACTGATGTCATGGTGAGTTTTGTTTCCTTGATAATATCAATTTATATTCATAAAACAAAATTCATATATTCTCAGAAGAGTATCTTGGTGGTGATGACATCGTGTTGTTTGTTATAGGCATATCACTCATTTAAAAAAAATAATTATACAAGTTAATGTCATAAAGTATACTTAACTAATATAAAGTATACGAAAATGGCTATAATTATTGGTGTTGCAAACCGTTTTATATAAAATCATTATAAGGAGTAAATCATGAGTACTCATATGTTTCTTTTAAGTTAGTTGTTTATTATTATGATTTTTATGTGTTCTATATTTTAGACAAGAATCTCAAAATTGTTTGATATATGGGATGAATGATGGTTTAGTTTTCAATGAGATACTTATTTGTTGTGAATAAAATATTTGCAACAGTTTTATTACTCTGATTTACGTAATGGGTTACAACAAGTTTCATTTGAAACATGGCCACTTTTAATATGGCGTGGAACTTTTCGGGCAAATTCAACTTGTATTTGACCCTTTAAGTAAATGGGTCAAATTTGCTACTTGTGTTCTCTTATATCTAGTAAAAATGACTGGTTAGTTGGTGCAACGCATAAGAATTGGTTTGATCGGTACAAGTTAGGGTCAGAACTGGTTAATTTTAAGAAAAGTATTACTTTTGGTTCCGAACATGTTTTCTTTACACTTTTTTTTACAGTTACACACAAATATAAAACTCACTATAACTGTTTAATTTCTTGTATGTTGTTGGAATTGAGTAAAATCTGTTAATAAGAATGCATGTTTGAAACCGAAAAAACTTTGATAAAATGCCTATAACTTTATCAGTGTTACACTTTCTTTGCCAATATTACCAAATATACAGTTGCTCTTGCTTATAATTTTGTAACATAAGGCATGAATTAAAAAAAAAGACACACAAGTTTATTTTTTGTTGGTTATGTAAGGTTAATAATTTAATATCATTAAATCCTCAATTTGAATCATTTGGTAAAACTATTCTTGAAACTGTTAGTGTAACATCCCGAAATTTCTAAGATTTATATTATATATATATATATATATATATATATATTATTTATTTATGAAGAGGAACGTTGACTTGAATTGGTAGAGATATAGTAACATAACAAAGATGGTTCAAGTGGGTTAATTAGATGGACTTAATTATGGACCAAAAGGGAAAGATGGGCCTTAGGTCCATGGGCTTAAGGGAGTATAAATAACCCTTAAACCCTAATCCTTTCCATTATTATCTCTACACCATAGCCTACACCTTAGAAAACACACACAACACTATCTTATAACCCGAACCAAAATCCGAAGGCGAAAACCCTAGCTTGTTGGTGCTGGAACGTCGTGACGGACTAAAACAACATCAAGGCTTAACCATGTTCGTAGTTCGACTCGTTCAATGTACGTTTATAGTTAGAAATCGTTCATATAGGTTCGGTTTGATTTGGGAAATCATAGATCTGTGTTAGTTTGTTATAAACGAACCCAAAACAATAAATATTACTGGAATTGATTAGCATTTGATAGGTTAATTGTTAACCAAAAAGAACCCGTAACCTATATGCCTAAATCGCACCCCTTAAACATCGATGTTAGGCCGATTTGATGGTTAGGGTTTGTAGGCGATGTGATTCCGAATCCAATGATACCAAAATCGTGATGTTTCGTTAAGAAACGAAGATTTAATTGCAGATCTAAGATCGGTTGACCAGTTTGTGTTCTTGATAATTTTGACTTTGACCTTAAGTCAAAGTCTGGATAAGAACAGGGGTGATTCGCTATAATTGATCAATTCGTTACACATTCATAACGAAGGGGACTAATTCGTGTGATTTGATAGCGAATGAACCTTTAATTCGTTATCTGCCCATTCGTTATATCGGATAACGAATCAGGTCACGTTAGATAACGAATTAGGCTAGCGATAGAGGATAACGAACCAGATAACGAATCAAGTGATTCGTTATTCACCCAATTCGTCATGGTAAGGTAACGAATCAGAGGACGAATCTGATGATGAAAGGTAACGAATTAAACTAGCGAATCAGGCTTGAATGATAACGAATTAGCCAACAAATTAGGCTTAATTCGTTATAGAGAATGAGTTAGCGAATTAGAAAATGATTCAAAATTCTAATGGAAAATTTGTTAAGAGAGTTAATGTAAATAAAAATTTTCAGCTCGACCCCAGCCAGGGGCTCTGCCCCTTGGACCCTGCTAGGGGCTGCCGCCCATAGAACCCCGCTGTCAGGGGCACTGCCCCGAACCCCCGTTCGTTGAGGGTTATAATTGGATCAGGAACGCGTTATGGGTAATGATGGTTAATTGATACGTAGAATTGTTATACAGATAGTCGCGCACAGCTTAAGAGAAGGACAACCATTAATAGTGAACTTAACCGAGTTCAGGTGAGTTTCTAGCCCCATTCCTTGTTATGTTTTCGGGGCTGTGTGCATACTCGATGTGTTTGTTAATACATTTATACTAAGTGATAAGTGTATGCCATACGTGATATATGTGATAGATATGAATGATTGCTTGTCGGTACGCGAACGATCTTCGGATATTGCGCATACGGTCAGGTTATAAATAAAGGTATGAATATTATATATGGGAGATGTATGAACATTACAAATGAACACTGGTCGGGGCTTGAACGATCTTCGGATATTGCACGTATCGACAAGGAGTATGGTTGTTAAATGAATGATGTAAAGAACGCCTAAAGTGTTTTTATGCTATAAATTGTATATGTGAAGAATGTGTATGCAGGTACAGGAATGGTATGGTAGTTCTACGTCCGACGTAGCAAGTTAGGATGACAAATCCCTCTAACTCCCGTTGGACATAGACTTGGCAGATGATGGCGTAGTTAAGGACTGTGGGCCTTATACGTGATATAGATGATAGATGTAAACGTAGATAGGGACAGTGGGCCTTATACGAGTTATATACGATAGATGAGAACGTAGTTAAGGACTGTGGACCTTATACGTGTTTATGAAATAGGATTCGGCATGGGAAAGGACTGCGGACCTTATACTTGCTGAAATTGTGTTGTGATAGCATAGGGGAGGACTGCGGACCTCTTACATGCTAATAAATAGGTTGTAACACAGGGAAGGACTGCGAACCTTGCACGTGTTGTTAATATAGGATGGTACAGGGAATGACTGCGGACTTTGTACGTACCATAAATGGTGAACATAGGTAAGGACGACGGACCTTTTTCATGTTCACGACCCTGAGTATAGGTATAGACCGCAGACTATGAACATACTCACGGTGGATTGAGGTAGGTATTAGTAAGTATGTATGTAGAATAGAAGGTTAGCTGGTCAAGTATGGATATGTATCTTCGGATACATAAGTATGTATGATATGTGTATGTATTGTATGTTACCTGATTAACTAGAACTCACTCAGCGTAGCTGACTTTTAGTATGCACGCAGGTGAATATGTTTAATGAGCTAGCAGGATGAGGGCACGTGGCATGGATTGAACGGCTGGCATCTGAAGATGAAAGAAATGATGTTTTAAATAAAATGTTTTATGTTGTGGTTTTAAAGAAAAGAATAATGTTTTGTAACGAATGAATTAAAGTTAACGTTTCCGCGAATGTTTTAATTAACTCTGATGTTTAGAACTGTGTTTATGAGTAGATCCAACACCAAAGTAGGGCTACCGGTAACGGGACCTTACAGTTAGTTCAGCAGCAATATATGTTGAAAGTTGAAATTAACACAACAATATAATTAGAAGCAACTTTTTTACATTTTTCACTTCTTATGACTTTTCAAGAGTTTTGATGTGTTTTTTGTACATGATTATCTAACTTGAATAACCGTAATCATATAATAAGATAATAAAGGAGATTTAATTTTCAAACCCGTGTAATACACGGGTTTATAACCTAGTATAAAATATGTGGGAATGTATGTGTAAAGGATCAGGGAAGATAGGATGAAAGTATATGCGTCCGTCAAAGCATCATTGTTCTTAGAATATACAATAGTTTAGATTTATTATTATGTTTACTTTGGTGTAGGGGTGGCAAATGTGATCCGTTGGGTTGAGTGGGTAAAACGTATATAATGGGTCAGAATGTGTCAAACTAAAAAGATTATGATTGAAACGGGTTAAAACAGGTTGACATTTCTCGAGTTTTTTTATTTTACTTTTTTTATGGAACAAGAAAAACAGAAGAAATTTTTTAGTATTTTACTTCTTTAGTTTTTTATTTATATTTCGAGGTATGATTTTTTAATTATTTTGTTTTTTAATCTTTTAATGAGGGGTTTTTGAAATGTGTTAAAATGTGTTGAGATTTCAAAAACCCATTTTACCAATTTCAAACCCTCAATAAAAAGTTAAAAAAAATAATTAAAAAGTTATAATTCGAAATATAAATCAAAAACAAAAAAAGTAAAAATACCACTACTAGAAAAATAGATGTTTTCCACAACCGAATTGTAGGAAATTTGTTGGAAAAATCCAGTTTCTAACAATTTTCTAACAAAAAAGTTGTTGGAAAAACACATGCTTGAAAATCGTTTCAACAGTTTCCAACAAATTTTCTTACAAAATTGCTACAAAAACATGTGGTTGTAAACTTCATACAACTTTCCTATAAAAACTATTCATAATGTTTATTAGATAATATTGTAGCAAAGTTTGAGCTTATTTTTTTGTTGGAAATCTGTTGGAACTACTTGTCGTAGGAAATTTGTAGGAAGATTTTGTGAGAAAATGACTAGTTTTCTAATAGTGTACTAAAAAGTTTCTTTCGTTTTTCTTGTTCCATAAAAAAGAAAAAAAAACTCGGGAAATGTCAGCCCGTTTTTACCCGTTTCAATTATTTTCTTTTTTTAGTTTGACTCATTTTTACAAATTATATACATTTTAATACAACTCATAGATCACTTTGCCACCCTAGTTTGGTGTATTCTTGTGTCAAAATTGGATGATTTAGAAGCACTAGCGTAACTAATTAAACACATACATTAAGCAATACTACACTCAAGATTATAAAAATTATCGATTTTATGGTATAGTTTTTTTTCAAAAGCAGCAAAATATATAAAGTCATTTGACTTTTAAAAAATAGTTGCAACTAATCTAAACAAAAAAAGTTAACAATGAATACCATTTGATTTGATTTTAGTTTTACTATTTCGGCCATTTTTTTTATTATTTACAATTTCGTAATCGAGGTTTTAGATCCCATACAAATTAAATTAACTTATTAAATGTACAAAAATTTATAATACTTGTTACCTCACAATTTTAAAATAGATTAATTACCTATAAAAAATGAAGTATACCAATAATAATTACTCAAATTCAAAAATGGTATATTAACAATAAAATTGTAGTTATTTGTACGTTTATCACGCTAAATCTATTTGTATATGATTCTAGCACTTGTAATTGATTTAGTCAGTCTTAAGTATTACAACGTTGATGTGACATCTGCCCCGATCCGACCCGACCCAGGTACCCGTTTCCCTTATCCGATCTCTTTCTTTTATGATTTAATATTTATTTATACTTATATTTTACTTTTAATAATAATATATATTTCCTTTCCGCCTTCTTTTCCCTCTTGTCGCCGTCCCGCCCTTAAACCTTGTTTCCCTCAACTCTTTGCTTGTCCTTTGGTTCTTTCCGCCTAAGGATGTCTGCAGCTCCACGCGCCAGACTCCTTACATGGAAGACTGCGTGAAGACATCTTGTTCCTGCGATGCGTGAAGAGAACTCTTCTCGCAGCGCGCTAAGAATGCATGTTCTTCCCGCAACGCGCTAAGAATGTATGTTCTTCCCGCGATGCGCTTAGAATTCTAGTTCACGCAGCACGCTAAGGATTTGTGATTCTTCCCGCAGTGCGCTAAGGGTTGTTGTGCCAGCCTTCGCGCTCGCGCACTCAGCCTTCTCGCGCTTAACCCTTGTATCTTCTGTTTAAATCTAGCCGTTTGCTTTTGTGTTGTCTTATCTTCTGTGCTGTTGACCTAACCTATCTAATGTCTGAATAGTTACTTTCGGCGCTGCATGCGTACCAACCCCATTGGTTGGTAGATAAAGTGACTGACATTATCTTTTGAGATCTGCTTTTGCCATGCTTGACCAGTACCTTTATCTGACCTGCCCATACCTTTTACTGTTCGCTGACAGCTTTATCTTGCCCCCTGCAGCTGCCATATCTTTTGATATCTTTTGCTATCTTTTGTTTTGTCTTGTTCTGTTTGTCTTGGAACCTTTTCTGGATTTATGTCTCCTAGGGTTTTCCTATAAATAATAATAATATTTTCCTAACACTTCACACACAAAACACTTAATCTCTCCTGTTTTCCTTGCTCTCTCTGCCGTCTTCCTCTCTGCCTCCGTCTTCCTCCCTGTTCTACCCTGCTTTTCCGGTAATATATATATATTATATAATAATTTACTTATTAATGATGCTAACTTATTATCAAGACTTAAAACAGATCGTTAAAACAATAATCTTTAATTATAGGTTAACTTGTGCTTGTTTAAAGTTGATTCTTGCTTTATCTTACACCGCATCGTTTATCAAGTGAGTTATCTCGTATCTAATCCCTTTTTATTTTAAATGCTTTGGGATGTTCATGTGTTCATACAAAACTTGAGTCTTAAACTGTTTATGAACTTTAGTCGCGCAGTATCCCATGTGTTGAGGACGTAGACTTGGCTGTTTATTTGTATGTGTGGATCATTAACCGTATGGACGGTCTATTCCGCAGTTTTCATGGTACCATTAGATGAACACGGGAGAACATTCGTTTATGATTTTCTCTTTTGTTTACACATGCACAGTTAGTCTTGTTTGTGAGCTCAATTGTGAGCACCGGCAGTCTTGTCTCTTAGAGTTGGTCCCGATCAGATTACACCCTTGTTGAAAACCAGACATACACATGTTGCGCGCAGATTTATTGTTATCTATGTATTGTATTAAACTTGATTTCTCACCAACACGAAAGTGTTTGACGTTTATTTTAACACATGTTCAGGTTTGCAGTAGCTGTTTTGGAGCTTGTGGACACGTAGGACGTTTTTACTTTTGGACCTAGAATTAAAATGTATCAAGACAAGTTAATGTTGTTTGAATGTTATAATTTATAATATATTGATTTATGTTTAATTTATGTTCTTTATTTTCCCCGCTGCGCGTGCGCGATAAAATGTGTATTAATAAATATTGACACCAATAGTGTCACGAGTAATGAAACAATATGTGGCGCCCCGATGTATAATCCGCCTTTGGTCGGGGTGTTACAGATTGGTATCAGAGCTCGTTGACTTTAGGATAGGTGGTTAGACGTAACGGCCTAGAATATCTAAGAGTCCCTTCTCGCGCATGAGAGAAATCTCATGTTTGCGCGCTTATTGTTAATTACTCGTTATTTATGAATATGCTCGCACTTGCGCAGTATATGATTTTATGTTTTATTTCGCGATATTTCGATTTTTGTTGAATTTCGATTTTTATTGATTTTACTTACATATTCGTTTGTGGGATTTGAAAATCCGAAAAGTCATGGTGATACATGAATAGTTGATTTTCAATTTCCATTTACGATTATGTTCTGAGGTTGGAGACTTGAAAAGTCATGGTGATACATGAATTGTCAACCTCCAATACTCATTTTCTTGTATGCTTTATATTGAAGATTGAAAAGTCATGGTGATACATGAATCGTCAATCTCCAATACTCGTTTACTCATCATTTTAAATTGGGAATTCGGAAAGTCATGGTGATACATGAATTGTCGATTTCTGATTCGAATTTGTTACCTTTATTAAGTCTGCATTTAGGGTCATTTATTTTACTTTAACTTTTGATAGTATCTAACTCCGTGAAACCAAGCTTTTCGAGGTTAAACTTTGTGCTAAAACTAAGATATTAACTAAAATTAAAATTTTTATAGAATGCCTCCGCTATCTCGCCGATTTCAGAGAAGAGAAGCCTCGCGCATGCGTAGACAGCAACGTTCCCAGGAAATGGCCGCCGCAATAGCCCAAGCCTTGAGCCAAAACAATGCTAATACCTCCAGTTATAACATTAAGTCCTTTAATGCGGGTAACCCTCCGAAGTTCACAGGTCTTGAAGGAGCCACCGTGATGCTCCAATGGCTTGAGAAGATTGAAAACACTTTCCTCCATACCCAATGCCCCTCAGAAAGACGAACCCTATATGCTTCCAGTGTCCTGGAATCCAGAGCGCTTACATGGTGGAATGGAGTAGCCCATGCGCGTGGCGCAGAGGCTGCTTCTAGCATGACATGGGAGGAATTCAAGGAAATTCTTACGCGAGAATTCTGCCCTCCCAACGAAGTTAAGCGCCTGGAGGAAGAATTCTGGAACTTGAAGCAATACAGCGGTGAAGCGCGCGAGTACGCGACGCGCTTCCACGAGCTAAGCTTACTGGTCCCTCACCTTGTTACCCCTTCACGCCGAGCAATCGAGAAATTCCTTGGGGGTCTTCCCATGGAAATTCAAGATTCTGTATGGGCCAGAAACCCAGTAACCCTCTCTGACGCCATCGAGTTGGCCGCTGTGCTCAGCGACAACCATGTCAGAGCAGGAACCCTGTTCCTGCGAGGAACTGAGAAGACCAAAACTGCCCCTGAACCCGCAGAAACCAAACCTGAACCCTCAAACCATAACCAGAAACGTAGGCGCAGACAAGCTTACGCGCTTACCAACCCGCCCATAGTCCAGCAACCCGCTTACCGGCCTCTAGCATACGCCCCTCAACCTCTGTCAACCTACCCAACACCTCCTATAGGCCACAACTATGCCATAACCAATCCCGCACTCCCTGCCCCGCCTCCTAAGAAACCTTACACAGGAAACCATCCCTTTTGCCCAACCTGTAGATTTCACCACCCAACCCAGACCCCGTGTCGACTTTGTACCCGATGTGGCCGCACTGGTCACCTTGTAGAAAACTGTAGAGTCCCTCTCGCCAATCCAATTGCGCCAACACCACCAGTCTACCCGCAGAACCCACAACCAACCTACCAAAACCCACGACCCAGGTCGTGCTATAACTGCGGTGATCCCAGTCATTTCCGGAACGCGTGCCCAAGACTACAAGTTCAGATTACACAAGCGAATCCGGTGAACCAGATTTCGAACCAAGTGACGCGTGGACGAGCTTTTAACATAACCGCGCACCAAGCGCAAGCGAATAATGACGTAGTTAATGGTACATTTTTACTTAACGGATTTTATGCTTCTGTACTTTTTGATACTGGCGCCGATCGAAGTTTTATTTCTCGCGCCTTCGAGCAGAAGCTTGCGCGACCGCGCGATAACTTAAAAGAGGATTTTTCAGTTGAATTGGCTAATGGTGAAATTATTTTAATTAACTCAGTGATTAAAGATTGCACGCTTAACCTTAACGAAAACGATTTTCTGATTGACCTCATCCCTATGCCTCTTGGAAGCTTTGATGTTATCATTGGTATGGACTGGCTTTCGAATAATCGCGCCGAAGTTATTTGCGCCAAGAAGATGATTCGCATACCTCGAGAAAATGGTGATCTTCATATTTACGGCGAAAAACCCTCCAGTGGTCTTAAACTTATGTCTTGCGCCGAAGCCCGTAGGCTCATGCGGAAAAGGTGTGTTGCATTTCTAGCCCATGTGGTTAAACCTGCTGAAGAGAAGAAGCTTCGCGATATCCCTGTTGTGCGTGATTTCCCTGAAGTTTTTCCTGATGATCTTCCTGGTATCCCTCCCGCTCGTGAAGTCGAGTTCCGTATTGATCTTGTCCCTGGTGCTTCCCCCGTGGCTAAATCTCCTTATCGTCTTGCACCCGCTGAGATGCCAGAATTGGCCAGCCAACTTCAAGAGTTGACTGCTAAAGGATTTATTCGCCCTAGCTCTTCGCCCTGGGGTGCTCCGGTGTTGTTCGTTAAAAAGAAAGATGGATCGTTTCGCATGTGTATTGATTACCGCGAGTTGAACAAACTCACCATTAAGAACCGGTATCCCTTACCGCGCATTGACGACCTCTTTGATCAACTCCAAGGTGCCTCTTATTTCTCGAAGATTGATCTCCGCTCTGGCTATCACCAGTTGCGCATCCGCGATGAAGATGTTCCGAAGACTGCTTTTCGAACTCGTTATGGCCATTTTGAATTCTTGGTCATGTCCTTCGGTCTAACCAACGCACCCGCCGTTTTCATGGATCTAATGAATCGGGTGTGTAGGCCTTTCTTGGATAAATTCGTGATCGTGTTTATCGATGATGTTCTGGTGTATTCTAAGACCAAGGCCGAACATGAGCAACATCTCCGGTTGGTGTTGCAAAAGCTTAAAGCTGAGCAACTCTATGCTAAGCTTTCCAAGTGTGAATTCTGGTCTGATGAAGTACAGTTTCTTGGTCATGTTGTAAACAAGATGGGTATTCATGTTGACCCATCCAAGATTGAAGCAATCAAGAACTGGATTACGCCATCCTCTCCTTCTGAGATCCGTTCCTTTCTGGGCTTAGCTGGTTACTACCGGCGATTTATTTCGAACTTCTCGAAGATCGCTTTGCCTTTAACAGCTCTAACGCACAAAGGTAAACCGTATATTTGGGGCTCGAAGCAAGAAGAAGCCTTTCTAACGCTCAAGCGTGTGTTGTGTGAAGCTCCTGTTCTTGCGCTACCTGAGGGTAATGATGATTTTGTCGTGTACTGCGATGCCTCCAACCAAGGTCTCGGTTGTGTTCTTATGCAACGAGGCAAGGTTATCGCTTACGCATCGAGGCAACTCAAGGTTCATGAAAAGAATTATACAACTCACGACCTCGAACTTGGTGCAGTTGTTTTTGCCTTGAAGATCTGGAGACACTACCTTTATGGTACTAAGTGTATCCTCTACACTGACCATAAAAGCCTTCAGCATATCTTTGATCAAAAGGAACTTAACATGAGGCAACGCCGATGGAACGAACTCATCAGCGATTACGATTGTGAGATCCGGTATCATCCTGGTAAGGCTAATGTGGTAGCCGATGCGCTCAGCCGAAAACCCTGCCAACTTAACTGTATCTTGCCGCGCACCCAGCTTCACTTCGCGCCGATTCAAAGCAACCTTGAATCGCGTATTCGTGACGCGCAGCGCGCATCCATCAGTAATGGTAACCTTCGCGCCGAGTTAGCGTGTGGCGCGGAAGCACATTTTGTCCCTAATCTGAGTGGAATTCTCTGCTATCTCAATCGCATCTGGATCCCCTTTGATGAGAATCTTCGCGCTGATATCCTGAGTGAAGCGCACAAATCTCGGTATTCTATTCATCCCGGCGCTGATAAGATGTACAAGGATTTGCGCATAACTTATTGGTGGCCCGGTATGAAGAAGGATATTGCTGTGTTCGTAGCTAAGTGCCTGACTTGTTCTAAAGTTAAAGCTGAACACCAACGCCCATCTGGTTTGCTCGAACAACCAGAAATTCCTACGTGGAAGTGGGAAGGTATAGCAATGGACTTTATTACCAAGTTACCTTTGACAGCAAGCAAACATGATAGCATTTGGGTAATAGTGGATCGATTGACTAAATCTGCTCACTTTCTGCCCATTCGTGAAAACTACCGTGTTGAGCAACTCGCGCAGCTTTATGTCAAGGAAATTGTCTGCCGCCATGGTACTCCTTTGAGCATCATATCCGATCGCGATGGCCGTTTTATATCTCGCTTTTGGAAATCTCTCCAATCTGCGTTAGGAACTCGCTTGGACATGAGTACGGCATATCATCCTCAGACTGACGGTCAGTCTGAGCGAACTATTCAAACTCTTGAGGATATGCTCCGATCTTGTGTTCTTGATTTTGGAGGTAATTGGGATTCACACCTGCCTTTGATCGAGTTCTCTTATAATAACAGCTATCATTCCAGTATCGGTATGGCCCCATTTGAAGCACTTTACGGTCGTAAGTGCCGCTCCCCGATCTGTTGGAGCGAAGTGGGTGAAACTCAAATCACAGGACCCGAACTTGTTCAAGAGACAACCGATAAAATCGCCAAGATCCGTGATCATTTGCTGACTGCCAGAAGCCGACAGAAGAGTTACGCAGATCGTAGGCGAAAGCCTCTCGAATTTCAAGTTGGTGATCTTGTTCTCCTCAAAGTGTCGCCCTGGAAAGGTGTTGTCCGCTTTGGGAAGAAGGGTAAGCTTGCTCCTCGTTATGTTGGTCCATTCAAGATTCTCGCGCGTGTGGGAAAAGTTGCCTACAGACTTGACCTGCCGCCCGCGCTCAGTAATGTGCATCCAACGTTCCATGTATCCAATCTCAAGAAGTGTTTAGCTGACGAGAACCTTCACATCCCACTTGATGAAGTTCAAGTTGATGAATCTATGCATTTCGTTGAGAAGCCTGTTGAGATTATGGATCGCGAGGTTAAGCAAACCAAGCGCAGTCGTATCCCTATCGTGAAAGTTCGTTGGGAGTCCAAGCGCGGAGCCGAGTTTACATGGGAAAGGGAAGATCAAATGAAGATCAAGTACCCGCACCTGTTCTCTGCGCAACCTACTTCGAGATAAATTTCGGGACGAAATTTCTTAAAGTAGGGGAGACTGTGACATCTGCCCCGATCCGACCCGACCCAGGTACCCGTTTCCCTTATCCGATCTCTTTCTTTTATGATTTAATATTTATTTATACTTATATTTTACTTTTAATAATAATATATATTTCCTTTCCGCCTTCTTTTCCCTCTTGTCGCCGTCCCGCCCTTAAACCTTGTTTCCCTCAACTCTTTGCTTGTCCTTTGGTTCTTTCCGCCTAAGGATGTCTGCAGCTCCACGCGCCAGACTCCTTACATGGAAGACTGCGTGAAGACATCTTGTTCCTGCGATGCGTGAAGAGAACTCTTCTCGCAGCGCGCTAAGAATGCATGTTCTTCCCGCAACGCGCTAAGAATGTATGTTCTTCCCGCGATGCGCTTAGAATTCTAGTTCACGCAGCACGCTAAGGATTTGTGATTCTTCCCGCAGTGCGCTAAGGGTTGTTGTGCCAGCCTTCGCGCTCGCGCACTCAGCCTTCTCGCGCTTAACCCTTGTATCTTCTGTTTAAATCTAGCCGTTTGCTTTTGTGTTGTCTTATCTTCTGTGCTGTTGACCTAACCTATCTAATGTCTGAATAGTTACTTTCGGCGCTGCATGCGTACCAACCCCATTGGTTGGTAGATAAAGTGACTGACATTATCTTTTGAGATCTGCTTTTGCCATGCTTGACCAGTACCTTTATCTGACCTGCCCATACCTTTTACTGTTCGCTGACAGCTTTATCTTGCCCCCTGCAGCTGCCATATCTTTTGATATCTTTTGCTATCTTTTGTTTTGTCTTGTTCTGTTTGTCTTGGAACCTTTTCTGGATTTATGTCTCCTAGGGTTTTCCTATAAATAATAATAATATTTTCCTAACACTTCACACACAAAACACTTAATCTCTCCTGTTTTCCTTGCTCTCTCTGCCGTCTTCCTCTCTGCCTCCGTCTTCCTCCCTGTTCTACCCTGCTTTTCCGGTAATATATATATATTATATAATAATTTACTTATTAATGATGCTAACTTATTATCAAGACTTAAAACAGATCGTTAAAACAATAATCTTTAATTATAGGTTAACTTGTGCTTGTTTAAAGTTGATTCTTGCTTTATCTTACACCGCATCGTTTATCAAGTGAGTTATCTCGTATCTAATCCCTTTTTATTTTAAATGCTTTGGGATGTTCATGTGTTCATACAAAACTTGAGTCTTAAACTGTTTATGAACTTTAGTCGCGCAGTATCCCATGTGTTGAGGACGTAGACTTGACTGTTTATTTGTATGTGTGGATCATTAACCGTATGGACGGTCTATTCCGCAGTTTTCATGGTACCATTAGATGAACACGGGAGAACATTCGTTTATGATTTTCTCTTTTGTTTACACATGCACAGTTAGTCTTGTTTGTGAGCTCAATTGTGAGCACCGGCAGTCTTGTCTCTTAGAGTTGGTCCCGATCAGATTACACCCTTGTTGAAAACCAGACATACACATGTTGCGCGCAGATTTATTGTTATCTATGTATTGTATTAAACTTGATTTCTCACCAACACGAAAGTGTTTGACGTTTATTTTAACACATGTTCAGGTTTGCAGTAGCTGTTTTGGAGCTTGTGGACACGTAGGACGTTTTTACTTTTGGACCTAGAATTAAAATGTATCAAGACAAGTTAATGTTGTTTGAATGTTATAATTTATAATATATTGATTTATGTTTAATTTATGTTCTTTATTTTCCCCGCTGCGCGTGCGCGATAAAATGTGTATTAATAAATATTGACACCAATAGTGTCACGAGTAATGAAACAATATGTGGCGCCCCGATGTATAATCCGCCTTTGGTCGGGGTGTTACAGTTGAGATCAAGAAGCCGGATCATATAACTCATGTTTTGCACGGAATTTTTTTTATTTGATCTGAATTCAAAAGGTTATAATTTAAAAATAACTAATGTATTATTTAAAGAGTATAATTTTAAAAAAGTTTACTTCTTTTGTAATATAACTAGTTATGATGTTATAAATATTTTAATACATTTTAACTTTTTTGACTCTTGATAAATTTTCAACAAAGTGCTATAAGTTTAAATACTGAAAATGTTTAAATAAAGTAAAAATAAGATTTGAGTAAAGGTCATTTTGCTTAAATCCTGGCTTCATTTTCTCAACGCTTGTCTAACTGTAATCATGATGCTTATGTGGGTCGCCCATTTGGCCATTTAGATATATAAGATTTGAGTTGATCGAACATGTAATCTTATATGATTATAGATTTCTATCTATAATGTATTAATGTTAATATATGTGTGAGAGGGAACCACACAAGCCATGAGGGCTGACAGTTCGTGTCTTAACAGGTTTAACAGGTAAAAGGCGGCGCGCGCGAAACAAATATAAAACTTGAATACGACTTGTTTAACTACTTTATATGTCATGCCTATAATTAAGACAACTTTAAGTTTTGTGTACCAATAAAGGATGATGAGTGAGTCTAGCCTACTAATTTCAATTATTTAAGAAAATAAAAAAATTACATACCATACTTTTTTGATTAACAGGTCTTACCGTGTCTTTAACAGATACCCAATTGCCAGCCCTTATTCCCTCATGTTTTGAATTTCGGACGTCAAAGGAAACATTCTCAAATGGATGCCACCTACAATGTAGGCGAGACACGACCTACACGTCCCCTTCTTCTGTTGAATGTGCTCTTAACCGGTTTAGAGTATTAACAAATGTTAAATCGGTGATTAGTAATAGTATTAGTTTGTGGGTAAAGTGATGATGATAACTTTCTCAAGAAAAAGAAATTAGACATGCATGTTAAAGTTTTAAAATTTAAATATTACTTCTCATTTTTTTACCGTTAATGTTATTAAAGAAAATTAAATAGAATAACCCAAAATATTAATGAGTAAAAAATGGAAAAAGATACCCTACAACCATCATGAAAGGTGGTCAAAGTTTAGAAAATGAGCGCGTTAAATGATGGTAAAAAGCTAAGGCTGAGGGGTGTGGGGGGCTCTAACGGGGGCGCGAGTGGGGGCTCCAGCCAATAATATTGTGACGTGTGGCAGAGAGAGAAACTGGATAAGGGGGGTGTTAGAGCCCCCGCTGGAGCCCCTGGCCCTGGTGTGGAGGGGCTCCAGCGGATTTTTTTTTTATTTTTTTATAAATATATTCAAAAAACGTATTATTAAAAAAACTCATAAATTATTAAAAAAAACACACATTTTTTTTTAAAATTCAAATTACAAAAAAAAACATACTAAAAATTAAACAAACAATAATACTTAAGGTCGTTATTTGACCCAGCAACACCAAAAAAAGCATGCCAAAACCAAAGATCCTGTGACACCGCCGCCTCAATTATAAGGGTCGGCCCTTCATGATCACCACGGTGGAACTGACCTCGCCAGGCCGTTGGACACATAGCCCATCCAACATGCGTACAATCGATGCTACCTAGCATCCCAGGAAAACCATGTTTTTCTGCGTGCACCTCATATATGCGTTGGATGTCATACATTGTAGGTTTACGCAGATATCTCCGAGCGTAAGTCGATATGACTCCTACGTATAATATATATTACAAAATGTAATAAATATTTAATAAAAAGTAAAATTAATATACGCATGAACAATTGTCTGCTCATTCGGAAACGAGTTCGAAAATCCGACTCCTCATATAACGGTTGAGGGCTAAAATAATGCCTAAACAAAGTATCGTTAGCACCCGATCGATCACGATCACGAGGTGGTGCTCTAACCCTCGGGAGTCGAGGTTGATGGGCTTGATTTTGCAAGAGATCGACCACGGTTGCGGTCAAAACTCCCCCTACATGAAGAAGCAAATCATCCTCTTCGGAGGAGTCGGAATCAGACGAGTACGACGACATTATTTTTTAAAAAAAAATTGGGAAGATGGGTTGATTTTGGGTTTTATTTTGAAGTTGTGGTGATTGATATAGGTGAAATGGGGTATTTTATAGATGAAATGGGGTATTATATAGGAGTTTGGGATATTATATAAGGGTTTGTAAGGTGAATTTGTGTTTTGATATGGTTGAAATGGGAGTAATTTGGGGTATTATATAGAGGTTTTAAGGTTTTTTTTTTAAAAAATAATGAGCTCCAACGGCTCTTTCTCTCGAGCTCAACGGCTCTTTCTCTCTCTTCTCCCGCGACCACACTCACGCCTGCCTGGGGGCTCGCGCTCGCGCCCCGTTCGCGCCGCGGTTCGCGCCCCGGTGGTGTGGGGTTAGCGCCTGGGGGCGCGAGCGGAGGGGCTCTCGCGCCCAGGTTAGCGCCCCACACCCCTCAGCCTAAGTTCAAATCATCCAAGAAAACTTTGGTCAAAATAAGACTTCTACTTATGATGTGACACAAAACTCTTCACAAACTCAAACCAAATCATGATGAGCACCAAACATGGAACTATATCATCACATAATCTTTATATGTTTTTGAGTCAATAAATTTATGTAGTTTTGATAACCATTGATCATGGAGGGGGATGCTGATGAGTGACAAATACTTCATGAACTTATTACATGTCAAAAACATAATGACATTTTGTGTGAACTTCTTTTCCCATAGAAGAAGCAATGACGATATCTGAATAACCTAATAATGTTTATTTATGAAATTATCAAGAATTGTATAATAAACTTTTTTATGTATATTTGATTGATTCTAATAAAAATGTATAATTGTGTGATGCAATTTTATATAAAGGAACCAATACTGTTATGATCTTTTAGCCTCATGTTTCGAATACACAACAAGCCACTTTTAGCATGTCATTTTTCTTTTATTAAAATATACCTAGAAACATGTAACCTTTTATTGTCTAGTCATGTTAACGGCGCCATACACAACAATTATTATAGGATAATCGTTAAATTGTCATATTGTCATGAATGTGCCATATTGTCATGAATGTGTCATATGCAAATTCCTGAAAATAGCATGTTAGATTGTTGGTTTTACATGTCACGTTGTTCTTATGTTCTTACATTGTCGGTTCTTATATTCTTATTGTCGAAGATATATATATATATATATATATATATATATATATATATATATATAGAACAAATGGTTAAAATAAAAATACATAGTTTTGCAAGAAGAGTAGGAATGACATAAAATTTAAAGTTAGGAAACTATGTGAGTCTATTTATAGAACTATGTAACATAAATCTTAGATCCTAGAAAACTATTTGGTATTTAAAAAACTATCAATTTCAACAACTAAATCTTAGATCCAAAAGCCTATATTTATTCTTACTCTTCCTAGAAAACTATATCTTCTTACTATAACCCACCTCATACACACACACGAGAAATTCAAGAGGATATAAAGGTATAACTTTATAAGAGAGTATTTATATGTGTTATGTTTTTATTTATGATATATTGTTATATTATGCATCATTGTAGTTAATTACGTATTATTTTTATATAAGACGGAGAGAGATGTCAATATAGGTAGTAAGATGCTTTAAAAACATAGAAATAGAAAGTCATTTCAGTGAGATTGAATTTGATATGCATGACATAAATGTACCAAATAAAATCAATTGTTTTTCAATAAAACAATTTATATGTGTATAAGCATACACAATTAAATAAATAGTCACAAAACCATTTTCAAGGGTTTAATTATAGTACATGAATGAATCTCATGTATTTTTTGTATGTTAGTTTAAATTTCAGAAAATAAGTGGATTCAATTATGTATAATAATAATGGTACAACATATGTGCTATACAATTACTTAGGTTATAAAATTACATTTAATCCATGCTTTCCCCCCAATATTAGTTAGCTTTTAAACATATTAGGCAACTTGTTAAAAATATATTATACTGCCTAACATCTTTGGTAGAAATCATCCCTTAACACTAGTTCTTTATAAAGATTTACTAACATAAATCGTTTTATTACTTATAGAATTTGAACCCTCATCACATGAAAAAGAAAATTTTATTTAACATAGTGGTATCGCTAACTCAGTTGTGTTTGCTTATTTCATTAAGCTAGCTTAGAAAGTAGGCCGGAACGAAAATGAAAATAACTATTACAACTTCAAAATTAAAGACGGATTTAAATATATTATATAATTTGACATATATACAAAACTTCAAGAAAGCATGCCATTTAATTGAACCTACATTACAATCCAAGCTTGATTATTATAACATATTCATAAAATAACTAATTAGAACATGATGCCCAACATTGTATGCTTAAATAAAAAAGGTTTGAATGTGTTGAAAAGTTTGGATGACTAAAGCAAATAGTTCATGGGTTTCATGTGCTTCGAATTTTAAAGACAATGTGTACAAAGATAGCATCAAGAGACCGACAAATTGAGAATTGACCACACTTTGTGGTACCAATAATCATTGCATTTCCATTTTCTATTTCTTTATTTATGCACTAATTCAATTTTTAGCCAATAATAATAATTCATAGAACGTTTCCATGATTAACTAAAATATTTTTTATTATTAAAGATTCATAGATTTCTAGTCAATATTTTGAGTATAGGTCCAAATTTATATTGGATGCATTTTTTCCATGGAATATATATAAATAGATTTTACATGCTTTATTTTCTCTAATTCAATGTTTCACCATAAACTCAAATATGTTATTAATATCTTACTTGAATAGATGATAATAGACAAATATATAATTTTTTATATATAAAAAAACTTTTAGAAATAATAACAAAAATAGATGACAAATGAGAGGAAAAAAGGCAAGTGATTTAGTAGAAAAAGCAATTCTCTTTGTGTCAAATCTCTTTAAAAAACACGAAAGCAATTTGAATGTCAATTCAATCTTAATGGTGAGCTCTCATTCTCTTTGTTGCTTTTCATACTGTTCAAATAGTCATAAAATGTATTTTCAATAATTTATTTTCTTTTATTCATACAATTTGAATTAGTCATGATATAGCATACTTTGTGTGCAAAACTCAGCTCTAATTTATATCAGACTATAAAGCGAGTGTAATGTTGAGTTGAACGTAAAACTCGTAACTAGAAAACCTGAAAAGTGACTGATATCACACACTCACCTCTAATTTCTATTAGAACATACATTTAGTGGAAACCGATAGATCAATCCAAGCAAATATCATTAACTTGGATGATATAGCTTGGATCTCAATAGGAGAATTAAGAAACTAACCATGCATTTACTTGGAATATATTTTCGTTTTTTAGCAGCTATCTTTCTTTCCTTTTTTTCATATGAATATTAAAAGATTTAACCAAGGTAGTAACAAACACAACACATCTTAAGAGATGCACCCAAAACTCGGTAAATCAAGCAAGCATCAAAACGGTGTTCCCTAACCGCTTATAAATATGCACCTTCTTAACTCATCTCTTAAAAGGTGTTTTAAATCCGCAGCAAAACTTCACATAACACATGTTCCATTTACTTTTGAACTTTCCATTTGAAAGAATGCTCAAAGTCGTGATCACGCCATTACAAGTTAACTTTCGTTAGAAGAAACTAACCATATAACATGTGTGTAGTACTTTAAGAAGAAAACGCATTTCAAATTTGACAGACTATATGCATAACGTTTTGGGATTTGAGAGTGAAATAAGCATTCTTATTGTCGTAAGAGAGAAGGAAAACATAAGCAAAAGTAAGGAGCCTGAGATTGGTAATTTAGTTCTTAAACCTTTTGATTATGTACCTTTTATGCATTTTTTTAGTTCTTAAACTTTCAATAAAACTATTAACCTTTTTATATCGTATTATTAATGATTATCATGACCATGACCATTATAAATCCAGTAGTGTACGTTAAGGGTAGTCTTGTGGGTAAGCCAAATAAAACCAAGACTTTAGGCCTCGAGTTTTACAGGGACTCAATCTAAAATAAAGGTTTGTATCATGGGTTTTTGAAAGTGAGTTTTAATTAGAATTGATAACTTAGTGATTAGCTACAACTTAAAGAGGAATGTCACAACACCCATTATCACTACATAACATCCATATTACATAGTTCATGGATACTCTATAGTTATACGCACAATAAAGGACTCAATATTTTAGTTAATTTTAGGCCTTCAAAAACGTTTAGCCGACCCTGTGTATGTTGTAGCTCTTAACCACTTTTGTAAAGCATTGCGGCATCGCCTATGACCACCATGAACCGCCTCCTAATATCACCATAAATTATCAACATTGCCAACATAATCAACTACCATTGGGTTGGATAAACAGAATTCTTCGTCAACCTCTGATTGCTCGCGCTAATCTTCTTGTTGAGTATTAAACATAGTATGTTTGGGCCCAACCTCAAGTAGCCCAGATCCAGTTTCAATTAAATTTGTCGGCCTCAAATAACAAACATCATAATAGTCTGATTAAAAGTCTTTGTTCGATTTGGACCTATCCCAAGCCCAAAATTAGCCGATGTTTCTTTACACATTTTCTCTCTCTTTGTATTCGTCACTTTAACAAATTCGACAAAATAGTTTAGTTTTAATTCTTGTTTTTTCAAATTCTTAATTGTTAATCTTACTCACTAAATTTATAAACCCAAAATCGACTGTAACTTACAAGTTATTTGTTTGGACTATATATGATTAAAGATAATTAGAATGCAATTAAATATCTTGAAACAACACTATTGGTAAAAAAAAAGAGAGAGTTCGGATAGCAATATCGATTCAATTTGAGCTCTCTTGAAAAAAGTACGACAACGAATCACAAAATCTTGGTCATCTTCTCTATTTAATTTAATGGATGGGGAATTCTTCTTTCCTTTGTTTTTCTCACATAATCAGTTTGTAGCTAATGGAATATTTGGCTGTTATAAATTGGCCCCAATACTAAACAAAAAAAGCAAACTATATGGAAAAATCCCATTTAGGTGCTGCGCGGCCAGGTATGGCTTCCTAGTCGCGTGGCGCGACGTGCTATGACTGGGGGCCGGTCTGACTGGCCTGGTCCGACCGGTTCTCCTTCCGGTTTCTTTCCTGAATTGTTAGGGGAAATGGAAGCAATTGGACTCTTTTGTAAATATGCATTTAAAGCAAACACCCCGCCAATAGAGTTTGAGGAGGTATCACTTGCTGTAGTAAGGCATACCGGTCACCTTCCCTTAGCCCTCAAAGTTTTAGGCTCTCATTTTCATAGTAGAAATTTGGATTTCTGGAAGAGTGAGTTAAAAGTTTTGACCAAAATACCACATGATGAGGTCAATGGGAATCTAAAGCTAAGTTATGATGGACTGAATATCCTTCAAAAGAAAATATTCCTATACGTTGCATGTTTCTTCAAAGGCAAGGGAAGACATCTTGTCACTAGAATTCTTGATGCTGTTGGTTTTGAAGCTGTCAGTGGTATAACTGTGCTGATTGAAAAATCTCTTTTAAGCATTTCGGAAGGAGTTCTTCATATGCATGATCTAATTCAAGAGATGGGTCAGTGTATTGTCCGTGAATGCTATCCAAACATGGTATGGGTTCCAGAGGAAATCAAAGAAGTAATGACAACAATCAATGTAAGCAATGTTTTTTTGTGGTTTATAGCAACTTAGTTTGCTTTGGCCTCTATATTTTTTTCTGCTTTTGATTCCCTAAAATTGATCAGACTATTGCATCTTGTACTCCTAAATATACATCAATTTTTTGTAATTTGCAGAGATTAGAGGCAGTTGAAGCCATGGTGCTACCCATCAACAGTTATTTGGGAATTTCCTACAATGCAGAACTTTTGAAGAGCATGAAGAAACTGAGGCTGCTTGATGTTAAAGATTGGTTCACTTCTAGTGAACCTACAGGTTTTCCTGAACAGTTAAGATGGCTTAATTGGTTCCGGTACCCATTTGATTCTTTGAGAATAACAAGAGATATGACCAACCTTGTTGGCCTTAATATGGCATATGGTCAGGTGAGACGACTACATATAGAGAATAAGGTACCATTCTTGTTTAACCATATTTTTTTTATGTTACAGTAGTCTTACATTGGCCTTAATGTAGCAATCATCATCTATTTTACCAGATCATTCTCCCCAACCTCAAGTTCATTGATCTACGAAATTCAAAGATAACAATGTTTCCCAGTGTGTCAGGTGTACCAAACCTTGAGTGGCTAAATTTGTTTAAATCTAATTTGGTGGAGATTGACAAGTCTGTTTTTCTTCATGGAAAGATTATTTACTTGAATTTGAGTTTTTGCACGTTTCTTGAGACTCTCCCGTTGTGTATCAAGATGAAATCTCTACATACTCTACTTCTTAATGACTGCCTCAAACTCAAAACATTCCCAGAATTCTCCCCAGATATGGAGAAGTTGTCAGTTTTACATATGCATACTTGTAACAGCATGAGGGAATTATCACCATCAATCAGACTTTTTACTGGCCTCACCAGTTTGTTTGCTGGAGGATCTGTTGCCTTTGTAACTGAGAAGGAGGATGTTATTCAGGGTTTATTGCATTGTAGTTCTTTGAGAGCACTGGATCTTAGTAGGATCTTTCTAGATGACAGCTTCCCCAGTAATCTGCATACTGCATGGCCCTTATTAGAAGAGTTTCTTCTATTCAATAACTTCTTCACCCGGCTACCTGCGACCATCTCTCAGCTCTCTCATCTCAAATACCTTGACCTGAGCTACTGCGACTATCTCAAAGATTTGCCTGTGCTTCCATCACTTATTCAAGTTCTGAAGGCAAGTCGTTGCAGATCTTTGCAAAAGATTGGAGACTTGTCAAAAATGTATAAGTGGTTGTTTAAGATCTCAATTTGGGGTTGCCCTGAACTCCTAATGGACACAGAGAGTCAAAGCCACATTGCTAAATTATTGATGAAATCTTTGGTCCAGGTATCTTCTTCATCTTAATTAGTCTATCCTGATATGTACAGAACACTAATTTTTTAGTACAACTAAAGTAAAAAAAAAAGAAACTAAAATAATTATTTTTGCGGATACAGAATTGTGCTACTGTAAATCATCGATTGAGTATCATGGTTCCTGGAAGCAAAATTCCCTACTATTTCAGCAACCGACGGTCGGGTAACAAGATCGAAGTGTATATACCTCAAAATCAGATCTCCAAAATGATAGGCCTGGCCATATGTTGTTCTCTACCACCAACCAGAAGTATACTTACAATCAAGTTCAAACCATCAGATGAGGAAAAGTTGATTTCTGGCGCAACACATCCTGCCAAAACTGCAGACTTTATGTGGATTGGATACATGTCTATTGATATCCTTGGGAGACTATGTCATGATTTTGAATCTGAGAAACTTACCATAAGTTTTGCATTAGATATGGATGATATCATAGAATGTGGGGTGTTTGTGATATACAAAGATGATGTCAAAACGACAACAAAAATTGGATCATGGATCTCAGATTATGATGAATTGGGTAAGATAAACCGTTACAGTGCCAGTACAACTGGTGAGCAATTGCAGCATGGAAGATGGCCAATCGCTCCTAATCTCTTATTTCAACGGAAAACCAGTGACCATAATTCATTTAGAGTGTTTGTCTAATTTGATTATCTTAGGTAGTATGGTTTCTCAAAGTCTTGAATCAATATGATAATGTGATCCTTTTGGCATCTTTACAACGCAATTCGTTTTTCTTTCTTTTTTATTATAGTTGACTTAGGAAATAGTGTTTCTGTTGTTATATGACTAAGGTTGAGGTTACATGTTTCAGAAGTGTGGGAAGTATTTGGCTATAGATTTCATTGACTTTGATTTATTAATATCAAATTTTAAAGATACAGTGCAGGTGTCTTTTGAGCTCTAGTTCTAAATTTCGAGCTCGTCCGTTAACAATTTTTTAAGCTTGAGCTTAGCTCATTTATGGTCAATCACTCCTTCACATGTTGGAAGGATTTGCAAAGTCCCTTAAGTGAAGGAATTTGATGGAATATATTAAATTCAAATTCCAATTAATTTGCCAACCAAACACATTGTAAATGGAATTGAAATCCAATTCAAACGAGTTATTGTTGAAGTGTTGGACTTTTTCTTTGTTTATTGCTGTTAAACAACAATGCATACATCATACATATTTGACTTTATCAACTTTAGTAAAAATAAACTGTATTATCGTCTATGTCAGATTTGTAATGTTCTCAATTAAAGAATTCTTTTTTACATTATGTTGTAGTTGGCATGTCATTCTCTTAATTAGAAAAGTATTATCAAAAGTGTTGACTTTTTCTTTTGTTGATGCTGTCAAACAACAATGGATGCATTATACATGTTGACTTACAGATCGCCTTCAAAATAGCACTTTGGCTGTGATCTAGTTATTCATCTTCTCCTTCAGTTTCTTCAAGTCTGCACAGGTAACCACGTAGAGCTCTTTTTTATTTCTTGATACGGGCTTCATTTTCTTGCTACATGGGATATATTTGAACATTATCAACAAAGGAAGTATAATTTGAGGCAGCAATTGTTGTTTTTTACAAGTTAATTTTATCATAAACCAAAAATGGAACCATAGAAGAATGAAATTGTAATTTCATTTCATCTGACTACGTTCCATTTCAATTCCCTTGTAAGATGAATTCCCTTTACAATTAGATTCCTTTCATAACAATTGTTTTTAACTAAACGAACCTAATTTTAACTTACTCTCTTCGCTTAAAATATATTGAATATAGTGTTCCCACAGCCATGGATGGTGCTCTTGTTGCATCTTCATCATCATCGTCAACTGCTCCAACCATTGGAAGATGGACATATGACGTATTTTTGAGTTTTCGAGGAGAAGACACTCGAAACAACTTCGTGGGTCATCTTTATGCAGCTTTAGATCAGGCAGGAATATACACGTTCAAGGATGATGAGAAGCTACAAAGAGGGAAATCCATCTCCCCTGAACTCATGAAAGCAATTGAAGAGTCAATGGTTTCGGTGGTTGTCTTCTCCAAAAACTATGCAAACTCTTCCTGGTGTTTAGAAGAACTTGTGAAGATCATGGAATGTTGGGATATTAAGGGACAGAGGGTGTTACCAGTATTCTATGATGTGGATCCATCTGTCGTTCGTGGACAAAAAGGAAGTTTCGAAACAGTATTCCAACAACATGAAGTGAAATTTAAAGATGATCTTGAGAAAGTGAAAAGGTGGAGGGAAGCTTTAAAGACTGCTGCCAACTTATCTGGATGGGATGTAACTGCCAGTGGGTTAGTTCTCTAGCTCTATCAGTTTAATTACCTTAAGGTTGTCCACGATTTACTAAAATTTGTGCACTGATTTTCTCTTTTTTCTGATCAACATACAGGCACGAAGCTGAATGTGTTAAGAAACTTGGAAGAACTATCTTGAACTATCCCAGATATCACCTAGAAGAAAATCTTATTGGGATGGAATCACGTGTTCAGCATGTAAGGACCTTGCTACGTATAGGGGCTGGTGATGTTTGCTTTATTGGAATATGGGGAATGGGAGGAATAGGCAAGACAACAATTGCCAGAGCTGTCTATAATCAAATATCGTATGCCTTTGATGGTAGCAGCTTTCTTGAAGATGTTAGAGAAAATGGTTCTGATAAGAAAGGTCTCAAATCCTTACAAGAGAAGCTTTTGTCAGAAATCTTAATGGAAGAAGATTTTAAAGTAAAGGATTGTCATGATGGAGTCTATCAGATTCAAAGAAGATTGAGCCGTAAAAGGGTTCTTGTTGTTCTCGACGATGTTGATGATATTATGCAACTCGAATTCTTAGCTGGTTCTCATAAATGGTTTCTCCGTGGTAGTAGAATTTTGATAACAACCAGAGACAAACATGTGTTAAGTAATGCACAAGACAAATACACACCTGATTTGTTAAATAAAACAGAAGCTCTTAAGCTCTTTAGTAGATATACCTTTAAGGCAGACATCCCTCCAAAAGAGTATGAGAAACTATCAGGTGATGTAGTAAGTCAAACGGGTCACCTTCCTCTGGCCCTTAAAGTTTTAGGCTCCCATTTTTGTGGTAGAAGTTTGAATTTTTGGCAAAGTGGCTTGAATGCTTTGGCCAAAATACCAAACAAGAAGATCAATAAAGCTCTAAAGCTAAGTTTTGATGGGTTGAATATCTTAGAACAAAAAATATTCCTTCACATTGCGTGTTTCTTCAAGGGTAAGAAAATACATTATATCACGAGAACTCTTGATTGTCTTGGCTTAGAAGCTGCAAGTGGAATAACCGTCCTGATTGAAAAGTCTATTTTGACCACTTCTAATGGATATCTTCATATGCATGATCTTATTCAAGAGATGGGTCAATGCATTGTCCGTGAATGCTATTCAAACAGCTTGGTTTGGTGTCCAGAGGAGATCAAAGAAGTAATGACAACAATCACTGTAAGCACTATTCTTATAAATGCTTTAATGATAATAATGTGGAAGTCGAAAGAAGTCCACATATAAAGTGTGGAGTTTAATTGCAAGAAATTTGTCCATGAAACATTTCTCCTTGGATGTTTACATGTGCAAAGTTATCTGTTGTAGAGTTAATACGCATGTTGTGCATGGTCCTAGCTGCAACCCCTGTATTCCCAAATTCATATTTCTGAGTGCTTTAATTTGTGTATCCCAGAACCAAGAGACAGTTGAAGCCATAGTGGAGACCCATGATGATTATGAGCACAACTGTAGTGCAGAAGTCTTCAGGAGCATGAAGAAGCTGAGGCTACTTCAAGTTAGATCACGATTCACTTTGAGCGAACCTACATATTTACCTGAACAACTAAAATGGCTTTGTTGGATATTCTACCCATTCAATTCTTTGACAATAACAAGAGATATGAGCAAGCTTGTCTTCCTTGAAATGATGTATAGTTGGATATATAATCTACAAATAGAGACACAGGTACCATTTTGTAAACTTGTCATCTATATCCGTAGTCTGTACAGGTCAACCTCACCAATCATAACAAACGTCATCTATATCTGTCAGGTCAACCTCACCAACCTCAAGTTCATAAATTTACGCCAATCAATAAATATACGCAGCTTTCCAGACATCTCAGTGGTTCCAAATCTTGAGTATCTAAACTTGTCACGTTGCACTTACTTGATAAATATGCACCAATCTGTTTGGCTTCACGAAAAGATTATTCACTTAGATCTGAGTTTCTGTAAGCTCCTTCGTTTCCACGTCCATATGAAGATGAAATCTCTACAGAGACTGCATCTTAATTCTTGCGAAAAGCTCTACAGATTTCCAGAAGTCTTAGGAGAGATGGGGAAGTTATTGGTGTTGGATATCAATAAGTGTTACTATATAACCGAACTACCATTGTCCATCAGACTTTTTACTGGGCTTACCACTTTGTCTATGGGACTAACTGGAAAGTCACCGCTACATGAACCTAGCAGAAACGCTGGTCAACGCATACAGGTTTGCGAACAGTTAGGTTCTATGAGAACACTGAATCTAAAAAATAACAACCTTGCTTTGGACGCCATTCCTACTAATCTGCATATTGTGCGGCCCTTCTTGGAAGAGTTGGATCTAAGTGAAAACATATTCACCTGCCTACCTGCAAGCATCTCTCTGTTGTCTCATCTCAAATACCTCAACCTTAGTGACTGTCCTCGCCTCAAGGAGTTACCTGAGCTTCCATCGCTTATTCAGGTTCTGAAGGCGGATCGTTGCAAGTCTCTGCAAAAGATTGGAGACTTATCAAATAAATATAAGTGGTTGTTTAAGATCTCACTCAGCTACTGCCCCAAACTCCTAATGGATCAAGAGAGCCACCTTGATACTTACTTGATGAAATCTTTGGTCCAGGTATCTTCTTCATCTTAATAATTAATTTTCTAGCTAATACGCACATAATGAGTATCTAGGGATGTTGTTTGCTGATACAGGAATGTGCTGCTGTGAAACATCGATTAAGTATCACAGTTCCTGGAAGCAAGATCCCTGATTGGTTCAGCAACCAACAGTCGGGTAACACAATCATGCTCAAGTTACCTCGAAATCATAGCACCAAAATGACAGGGTTGGCCTTATGCTGTCGCTTGTTACCACCATTAGACAAAATGGTGGCATTCCTTAAAATCAAATTCAAAGTGTCAAGTGAGGAACATTTGATTGGTAGGGCGGCAACACGTGCTGCTGAAAGCAATGATGTTGTATGGATTGGATACCTGTCAATTGATATCCTTGGGAGTATATGTCATGGTTTTGAATCTGAAAATCTTATGATAAGTTTTGACGATAATGTTGTTGAATGTGGGGCGTGTATTATACACAAAGATGATAGCAAACCAATGACAGAAAGTGGACCATGGATCCCAGATTATGACGAGTTGAGTAGGATTGACCATGAACAGTGGCGGATCCAGGAATTTTTTTTAGGTGGTTCCCTCTTAATTTATAAGGTGGTTCCTACGCGTCTTCTATATATCCGTACACTATTATTTCGAAACTCGGGTGGTTCCGGGGAACCACCCGTTTGTATGCTGGATCCGCCCCTGACCATGAAAGTACAAGTAGTGAGGATTGGCATCATGGAAGATGGTCCAAACCTACTTTTTACTTCAACAATACAAAAATTGGAGACCACAAAACTGTTGAAGTATGGGGTGTTGAAGAGTGATTCTAACTTCAAACGGCTAATTAGTTTGGGATCATGACTGAGGCTAAAGGTAGTTGGTTTAAATAGAATATGATCATCATAGCCTAGACCGAAGATTTAAGCAACAAACCGAGAACATAAACCACCAGCCACCAACACGACTGAAAACTAATGAATATTTGAGCCGCAAACTAACAACATAACCCGCCAGCCACTGCCACCGTCACAGGCGCTTGTATATTAAACGGTAATGCATAACCATAGCTGGTCAAGTTACAAACTACATAAGCACACAACAAAGAAACAGTGAGTGTGTAGACGAAATCGTATAACCCTAGGCTCAGCTCTCCACTATGGCTGCAACGTTGGTTGCCACGCCAAATAGCAGAGCGTCATCATCGCCCGGATCGAATATTTAAATTGCAACAAATCGAGAACATAAACCACCAGTCACCGCCATAATATTAATCAGTTTGGTACAACAATAGATGGTGAATTTGAAATCCAGGAAAATGTAATATTTGTGTGCACACTTGGAATGCCAAAGGGATCTCGTTATCATTATCAAACAATACACATGCTTTAGAGATTTCCCATTTTAACCCAGTTTCTTTTTTATCTTGATCTATGATTCAATCATCCAGCAATGAAAGAAAGAATCTTAAAAGACCAAGTCCCCCCTTTTAACTTTTCAACCCACGGCCACGGCCACGGCCAGGACCAGAGTAAGAGGCCACCGGACAACAGTGGCTCAACCACCTCCCTTACCTTCTCCCGCCGCGGCACCACGAAGCATGCCAAACAACACCACGCTTCCGATCACCGTCAGCACAACACCGGCGATGCATGAGACGGAAATGGTACACCGGAGCCAGTGATAGGAACAACCGGTACGGTGGAAGAGGTAGCGGTAACCGATACAGTAGAAGAGAGAGAATGGTAATAGATGTGAAAGTGGAATGAAAAGCTGTGAAACTGGTAAGAAAGTGGAAAAGGAGGTCGAATGAGGTTTAAGTATGAGATGTACACACATCGTAGCAAAACAACGGCCTAATTTACAATGGACAGTGCCTATGTGAGTTAGTTAAGAGTTGTAAAATATAATATATATATATATAATTCACCATCAACACAAAACACAAAGTTAACAACTGGTTTTTTATTTAAAAATTAGTGGTTACGGTTTTGTACTTTTGTGAACTAAACCACTTATTAAAGTTGTAAAAGAATAAAGATTTTATAACATTGATCCCATCTGTCGCGCACTAACATAAAATTAAAATACTCAGTGGGGTCCAGCTAAAGTTTAGATGATAAACATAAACAAAGGGGATACTTGTTATTACATTTTCTCAAGAAAAATAATTAAGACACCAAATTAAAGTTTATGGAGTCTTATAACCTTACAGTCTTTCTTGTTATGTTTACAAATTATTTTTCCTAGAAGTATATCACCACCTTCAACATACTGCTTTAACTTAGGGCTGGATTTGGCTGCTCATGTAAGTATCCAGTTGTTTTTTTGGTTTTCTTTTTGAATTTCTTGATTCAGGGCTGGATTTAGCTGTTGAGTTCATTGCTCTCTGTATTCTCTAGTTAGGTTATCACAGTGATGCATAAAACCTCAATTATACCCTTATTAGTCATTTTCATACGGAGCAGAACATGAGTTCATTAATTGTACATCACTATATAAGATTCTGTTTCTGTTATTACATGTCTCTAATTAGTCAACTGTAAAGGTGCAGTTCGAGATCTATGGATATTACTTTTTTTGGCTTTGAGTGTAAAAGATTACTTTTTTCTGTTGTTGTGAGTCAACCTTTGGGAATATTTATCAATCTTAAAACTTGTGTCCATAAAATATGCAACCCAGAACAATACAGTATCTCAATAAGATGGGATATATTTTGAATTTTGTAAAGAAATAATGTTGTGTTTCTACATCTTAATGCTGAGATGTAAACAAAATATAGTATCATAAAAAAATGGAATTGTAATTCTGTTCTGTGATAAATTACCTTGATTATTCGATTCCTTTTTATAAAGATTATTTTCTCTTTACCCTCTTTGCTTATATTTTTAACGTACGTGTTCTTGCTCCCACAGCCATGAATAGTGCTCTTGTTGCATCTTCATCCTCATTGTCTACTGCTCCAACTACCGGAAGATGGACATATGACGTGTTTTTGAGTTTTCGAGGAGAAGACACCCGAAACAACTTTGTGGATCATCTTTATTCAGCTCTTGATCAGGCAGGAATATGCACGTTTAAGGATGACGAGAAGCTCCAGAGAGGGAACTCCATCTCCCCTGAACTCATGAAAGCAATTGAAGAGTCAATGGTTTCGTTGGTTATCTTCTCAAAAAACTATGCAAACTCTTCTTGGTGTTTGGAAGAACTTGTTAAGATCATGGAATGCCGGGATATTGTGCGACAGAAGGTGTTACCAGTGTTCTATGATGTGGATCCATCAGATGTCCGTGGACAGAAAAGAAGTTTTCAAACAGCATTCCAACTACATGAAGAGAAGTTAATAGATGATGATTCTGAGAAAGTGAAGAGGTGGAGGGAAGCTTTAAAGACTGCTGCCAATATATCCGGATGGGATGTAACTGCCAGTGGGTTAGTTCTCTTGCACTATATTAGTTTAGTTACTTTAAGATATTCTTTGCTCATTGAATTGCTGATCAAACTACAGGCGTGAAGCTGATTGTGTTAAGGAAATTGTAAGAACTATCTTGAGCTATACCGAATCCCGTCCACAAGGAAATCTGATTGGATTGGAATCACGGATCCGTCATGTGAAGACATTGCTACATAAAGGCGCTGATGATGTTTGCTTTATTGGAGTTTGGGGAATGGGAGGAATAGGCAAGACAACAATTGCCAGAGCTGTGTATCGTCAAATCTCGTATGCGTTTGATGGCAGTAGCTTTCTGGAAGATGTTAGAGAAAATGGTTCTGATAAGACAGGTCTCAAATCCTTGCAAGAGAAGCTTCTTTCCGAAATCTTAATGCAAAAAGATCTTAAATTAAAGGATTGTGATGATGGAGCGTGTCAGATTGAGAGAAGACTGTGTCGTAAAAAGGTTCTTGTTGTTCTCGATGATGTTGATAATATTAAGCAACTCCAGTTTTTAGCTGGTGCTCGTGATTGGTTTGGCCCTGGTAGTAGAATTATGATAACAACAAGAGATGAGCATTTGTTATGTTATGCACAAGAGAAATATGCACCTGAATTATTAAAACAAACAGAAGCTATGAAGCTATTTAGTAGATATGCGTTTATGGAAAACACCCCTCCAAAAGAGTTTGAGGAACTATCACGAGTTGTTGTAAGTCATACCGGTCACCTTCCTTTAGCCCTCAAAGTTTTAGGCTCTCATTTCTGTAAAAGAAGTTTGGAGTTCTGGCAAAGTGCATTGAAAACTTTGGCCAAAATACCACATAATGAGATCAATGGAGCTCTAAAGCTAAGTTACGATGGACTGAATATCCTTGAAAAGAAAATATTTCTTCACATTGCATGTTTCTTTAAAGGCAGGGAGAGACTTCATGTCACGAGAATTCTTGATGCCTTAGGTTTTGAAGCTGTTAGTGGAGTAATTGTGCTTATTGAAAAATCTCTTTTGAGCATTTCATATGGAGATCTTCAAATGCATGATCTTATTCAAGAGATGGGTCAGTGTGTTGTCCGTGAATGCTATCCAAATACCATGGTATGGGTTCTAGAGGAACTTAAAGAAGTAATGACAACAATTAATGTAAGCCTTGTTTTTCTGTGCTTGATAGCAACTTAGTTTGCGTTAGGCCTTTCTGGACTCTTGTTTAAGCAAATGCTGGCAGGGTTTTGATCTCCTTACACATGCACGTCACTACGTGTAGATCATCAATGTTGCCAAAGGGCAAACGAGTAAACTTGCCTATAGAAGCATACTTTCACATTCAATGCATTATTCATCATATCTAATGTTTCCTTTGTGTTGTTTGTTTTGATATATATTTGAGAGAGAACACTTTCTCTCACGTTCATTACGTCTGCACGTGTAGACATATTGTTTGAAAGAAATAACATTGGTTGATTCAAACTAATGCATTTTGTAATTATTTATTTATTTATTTTTCTTTTTTCTTTTTTTTTGTAGAGGTTAGAGGCGGTTGAAGCGATAGTGACGCCTTGGAAAATTGATAGGCCCATTGTCTGTTGTAGTGCAGAGTATTTGAAGAGCATGAAGAATCTTAGGCTGCTTGAAGTTAAAGAGGGATTCACTTCCGATGAACCTACATATTTTCCCGAACAATTAAGATGGCTTAGTTGGCCCAATTACCCATTTGATTCTTTGAGAATAACAAGAGAAATGATCAAGCTTGTTGGTCTTTATATACCATATGGTTTAATTAGACAACTACACATAGAGATAAAGGTACCATTCATGTTCATCCAAATTGCAAATTTATCAATCTTACATTGGCCTTAACGTAACAAACATTGTCTATTCTACCAGGTCATCTTCCCCAACCTCAAGTATATTAATCTAGAAAGTTCTTTGTCAATAACAAAGTTTCCCACTATCGTAGGGGTGCCAAACCTTGAGTGGCTAAATCTGTCATTTTGTGATAATTTGGTAAACGTTCACGAGTCTGTTTTTGTTCACAAAAAGATTATTTACTTGAACTTGAGTCACTGTGAGAGTCTTGAGAATTTCCCAGCCTGTATAAGGATGAAATCTCTAAAGACTCTGCTTCTCGATGGCTGCAACCGTCTCGAAAGATTTCCACAATTCTCCACTGATATGGAGAAGTTGTCAGTTTTAGATATTCAACGTTCTCGTAACATATGGGCATTGCCATCATCAATCAGAATTTTGACCGGCCTAACCACTTTGCTTATGGGAGGATGTTTTGGCCAAGGGAGTGAAAGTGTAATACCAGACCTGCTACGTCAGGATTCCTTGGTTTTAAGTTCTTTGAGGGTACCAGATCTTAGTAAGAATCTTCTAGGTCGCAGCTTCCCTATTAATCAACATACTGTATGTCCCTCCTTAGAAGGGTTTGATCTTTTTGGGAGCACGTTCTCCCGGCTACCCGCCACCATCTCTCAACTCTCTCATCTCAAACTTCTTGACCTGAGCCACTGCTACAACCTCAAAGGAGTGCCCGAGCTTCCACCATGTATTCAAGTTCTGAGGGCGGGTCATTGCACATCTTTGAAAACGATTGGAGATTTATCAAACAAATATAAGTGGTTGTTTAAGATCTCAGTACGTGGCTGCTTTAAACTCACGGAGGACAGAGAGAGTCAAAGCCACATTAGTAATATGTTGATGAAATCTTTGGTCCAGGTACTAATTAGCTTCTTCATCTTAATTTATTAGTCTCTCCTTATTATATGTATTGGAGAAGACTATTTGTCTAGTAAGGTTTAAAGTAAATGATTATGTTTCTGGATACAGGAATGTGCTGCTGTGAACCATCGATTAAGTATCACGGTTCCTGGAAGCAAAATTCCCATTTGGTTCAGCAACAAACGGTTGGGTAACGAGATCGATTTGTATTTACCTCACAATCAGATTTCCAAAATGATAGGGTTGGCCATATGTTGTCGTGTATCATCATTTTATATAGATTCACTTACAATCAGGTTCAAACCGTCATCGTCATATGAGGAAAATTTGCTAATTGGTAATCCAGCTCATTCTGCCGAAAGCGTAGACTGTATTTGGGTTGGATACCTGGCATTTGATATCCTTGGGAATCTATGTCATGGTTTTGAATATGAAAATCTTATCATAACTTTTGAACATCATAACGTTGTGGAAAACGGGGTGTGTGTTGTGTACAAAGATGATATTAAACCAACAACAGGAACCGCATCATGGATCTCAGATTACGAGGAATTGGGCAGAAATGACTATCACAGTGAGGAATTGCAGCATGGAAGATGGTCATCACCTACCTTTTCCTTTGTGAATTGGAAGACCAGTGACCAGAACTCAGTTACAGTCCATATATAATTTGATAATCTCAATTACAGTGTCTCATTGTCTTGAATCAACATGGTAATGTGTTCATATCTTTTTTACATCTATACAAATGCATTTTTGTATAATTAGGCTAGGTTATAGTGTTTATGCTGTTCATTTTTTTCACCACCGATACACCATTGCACGGCATGTCAAACAATTGTTCAATGTTTGTTGTTTGTAGCTAGTTTTATTCGAGCTTTTAGCCATTAAAAGAAAGACTCAGTCTTTGATGCTTTAACTTGAGAAACACGTGAATCAAATATGTTATTCACTAAGCGAATCCAAACTTTATGATTAAAAATTTTCAGGAGTCCACTAACCAAATAGGAAATAGGATTATGAAGCAGTAACAATAGTAATTTAGACAAAGATAGCATTATTAGTTTTGGTTCAACGAGTCTATATATGAGCTATTTTAGTAAATTTGTATTATTAATTTTTTTTTTTGATTTACCCAATTGATAAAATTGTTAAATTATTTATTATGCTCGTCCCAAGCCCAAAATTTTAAAGGATTTTAGGAGACTGCCTTATTCGTAACCTGACTCGATTGTGTGTTTTCCCACAGTTGTGGGTTTTCTTCTTGATGGTGATCTGGGATTAGTCTGACCTGAACTTTAATAAATTAATATGGACAATTGGTATTTTGTTTCAGTAAGACTTATTCCAGGTATTGAGGGTAGTTCTTGAAAAAATACCTTTCCGTGTCATACAATAAAAATCATTTAACGTATGTATTTAAAACCATAACATTTTTAACTTTTAAAAAAAAATTGTCTATACCTTCAAAGTCAGTCAATGGTGGACCGTTCAATCTTCAAAGCACGTGACAACGTATGCAAATGCAGTGTACAGCACAGTTTTCCTTTTTTTAATGGATGGACATGAAATTTCTAAGAACGTGTAAGTATTTCACGGAAGGTCTTTCAACACTTTGTACACCAAACGGCTAACGTCATATGTAAAGTAACATGCTCTCCATACATATATATTCTTTACAAATAAATATATATGGTTCAAATAAAAATAAATAGTTTCCTAAGAATGGTATGAACCAATAGATTTTTGACATGTGACATTACAACCTATGGTTAAAGAATAATTCTAGGAAACTATGTCGGTTATAGTGATGAAAGAGTAATTATAGGAAACTATGTCGGTTTTTTGTAATTTTAAATCTCAACAATTGATTAACATGATCTAATGGTTGTGATTTATTCATAGTCTTTCTAGGAAACTCTTTATTTTTAGGATAACCTTCCCATATATATATATTGAAGATTAATTAACCTTTTTAAGTTATAAAGTATCTGTCTAATTAATATTTTTTATAAAATACTTTAAAATAATATTTACACCATCAAAATTACTTAATGACATCATTATTTAACAGTTTTTTATGAACTATAATCTAAATTATAATTGACATTTTATGAAATTCATTTGGAAACGTGTCGTAAGAAAAGTCATTATTTTCATCACCTTGAGCCTCTTTGTGTATATACTAATTGCCTAAACAAAACACCTAAATATCTAGACATACACAAATATATACTTTAACATAGAACTTGTTATAAACAATAGTAGTATTTTATTATAAAACTATTAGTTACATAATTGAAAATATATATAATATATCTTTAACGATGAAAAAACATATACTATTTGATACGACTCGACTATTTATAAACTTTATATTGATATATGTAGATACAAAAAAGTTCATCGCGAGAGTATATTCGATTTTATATAGAACACATATATTAAAATTTATAAATCAGAAACAAAACCATAATTTAAATAAAAGTTGGTAAAAAGAAAAAAAACATTAATCATATTTTGTTATTTATAAATAAACAAGTTGATCGCAAGAGTATATTCGTTTCTATAATACAAACAAATTATAATTCAAAACTTCAAATGAAAGTTGGTAAAGAAATAAAGAATAACAAAAGATATATTATGTTATTTTCAAATCATATGTGGAATCTTAGTTGTTTTTTGACTAATTTACGCTTGACTTTGGTTTACCTGCATTCATCTAAATCAAATCCACATGAAACAGAGTTTTCTTCATATTATCCATCTTCCGATTTCTTCAAATCTGCAACTGCAAAAGTAAGTATTTAGTTTTTTGAAATAGAACTTGATTTTCTAGCTCTAAGTGTATATACAGCTAGCTTACTAGGCCTGGCAAAAGGGTCGGTTCGGGCAGGTTTGGTTACGGGTCAGAATGAATTAGGATCAAAACCAGCCAATTCAAAACGGGTTGGTTTAGCATAAAAATCATAACCTGAGAAATCTCAAATATTTTGACTAAATTGTTTTAAAAATCCTTCTAAAATTTTCGGATCGGAATGAAACGTAACCCAGGACACGTGTTACGTGCACCTGGAGTACACGCATTCCAGCCCATATCAACCAACCCATTATGACGTGTTTGAAAAATAACACCAACCCGTTTTGACTCGTTTCATTAGAAAGGGTTGTCTCAAACAACTCACTCCAGAAACAACCATCCAAATTTTTTTAATATTGCAATCACATACATATACAAAAACATTTCATGTTTTCATTTGTTGCAAAGTTAGATTAAGAAGACAGAACACTACAGGTCAGTTGTCCTTTAAATATTTGAGGCTAAGATCTAAATAAGATATGGAATCATAAAAGAATGGATTTGTAATTTCATTCCATATGAACAATACGTGTCACTTATAACCACGTTCCATTGCAATTCCCTTCTAAGATAAATTACCTTGACTGTTTGATTCCTTTTAAAAAAGAATTTTCAGATCAAGTGAAGCTAATTTTAACTTCACTGATATTTTCGTTTAAAATTTCTAAGATAGACTCTTGCTCCCTCAGCCATGGATGGCGCTCTTGTTGCGCCTTCATTCCCTTCGTCTACTGCTCCAACTGCCGGAAGATGGACATATGGCGTTTTTTTTGAGTTTTCGAGGGGAAGACACTCGAAACAACTTTGTGGATCATCTTTATGCAGCTCTTGATCAGGCAGGAATATACACGTTTAAGGATGACAAGAAGCTCCAGAGAGGGAAATCCGTCTCCCCTGAACTCATGAAAGCAATTGAAGAGTCGATGGTTTCGGTGATTGTCTTTTCAAAAAATTATGCAAACTCTTCTTGGTGTTTGGAAGAACTTGTGAAGATCATTGAATGCCAGGACATTATGGGACAGAGGGTGTTACCAGTGTTCTATGACGTGGACCCATCTGATGTCCGCGGACAGAAAGGAAGTTTCCAAAGAGCATTCCAACAACATGAAGTGAAATTTGAAGATGATCTTGAGAAAGTGAAAAGGTGGAGGGAAGCTTTAAAGACGGCTGCCAACTTATCTGGATGGGATGTAACTGCTAGTGGGTTAGTTCTCTTGCTTTATCAGTTTACTTTAAGGTTGCCAACGATGTAACAAAATCTGTTCATTGATTTCTCTTTTTCTTTGCAACATACAGGCATGAAGCTGAATGTATCAAGCAAATCATAAGAACTATCTTGAGCTATCCCAGATATCATCCAGAAGAAAATCTGATTGGAATGGAAACACGGATCCGGCATGTGAAGACATTGCTACGTAAAGGGGCTGACGATGTTTGCTTTGTTGGAATTTGGGGAATGGGGGGAATAGGCAAGACAACAATTGCCAGAGCTGTGTATCGTCAAATCTCATATGCATCTGAGGGTCATAGCTTTCTTGAAGATGTTAGGGAAAATGGATCTGATAAGAGAGGTCTCAAATCCTTACAAGAGAAGCTTCTCTCAGAAATCTTAATGCAAAAACATTTTAAAGTAAAGGATTGTGATGACGGAATGTGTCAGATTCAGAGTAGACTGAGTTGTAAAAAGGTTCTTGTTGTTCTTGATGATGTTGATAATATTAAGCAACTCCAATTCTTAGCCGGTGCTTGTGACTGGTTTGGCCCTGGTAGTAGAATTATAATAACAACAAGAGATGAGCATTTATTATGTTATGCACATGAGGAATATGCACCTGAATTGTTAAAAGAAACAAAGCTATAAAGCTCTTTAGTAGATATGCATTTAAGGCAGATATCCCTCCAAAAACTAGTTTTAATACTAGTTTTAATATAATTAATGAGTGTAAGGGGTGCACGAAGTCTAGAGCCTTGTAATAATGTTCGCTTCGTATACCAAAGGTAATTTATTAAGATTTCTTGTCTTTCATTATCATCAAATAAACCGTGTTATTGAATTGAATTGATATTGATTTCTGAATGATTGATTACAATAGAGAGCATTGATATATATAGGCCTAATCTATATTAAGTAAGTAAACTAGGGCCGGCTCTATTATGTCTAACATTCCCCCGCAAGTTGAGGGCGGGGTATGACCTGCAACTTGGACCGTAGAAGTAAGAAACGTTGAGATGGCAGTAGTTTGGTAAAGATGTCAGCGACTTGATCATGAGTGGAAATAAACTGAACCTCTAGCTTCCGTTGGGCCACTTTTTCTCTAACAAAGTGAAAATCAACCTCTACATGTTTTGTCCGAGCATGAAAGACAGGATTGGCAGAAAGGTAGGTTGCTCCAAGATTGTCACACCATAATGTAGGAGACGACTTTGGGACAATACCAAGTTCACTGAGAAGAGCCTCTAGCCATGTTAATTCAGCAACAGTGTCAGCAAGCGCTTTGTACTCAGATTCTGTTGAAGACCGGGAGACTGTTCGCTGTTTTCTTGCATTCCAAGAGATTAAGTTACCTCGAAATCATAGCACCAAAATGACAGGGTTGGCCTTATGCTGTCGCTTGTTACCACCATTAGACAAAATGGTGGCATTCCTTAAAATCAAATTCAAAGTGTCAAGTGAGGAACATTTGATTGGTAGGGCGGCAACACGTGCTGCTGAAAGCAATGATGTTGTATGGATTGGATACCTGTCAATTGATATCCTTGGGAGTATATGTCATGGTTTTGAATCTGAAAATCTTATGATAAGTTTTGACGATAATGTTGTTGAATGTGGGGCGTGTATTATATACAAAGATGATAGCAAACCAATGACAGAAAGTGGACCATGGATCCCAGATTATGACGAGTTGAGTAGGATTGACCATGAAAGTACAAGTAGTGAGGATTGGCATCATGGAAGATGGTCCAAACCTACTTTTTACTTCAACAATACAAAAATTGGAGACCACAAAACTGTTGAAGTATGGGGTGTTGAAGAGTGATTCTAACTTCAAACGGCTAATTAGTTTGGGATCATGACTGAGGCTAAAGGTAGTTGGTTTATTCTCTCTTGCAGGAGATATCCGTCTTTTCTGTTTCATAAAATTCCCGTATATTATGTCTAGTAGTTGTAGTGAGTCTTTGTATATATGAATGATGGATGCATCTTGCATATTTGAATTTAAAAAAACACAGACCGCCTTCAAAATAGCACTAATGTGAAGAAATTGGTTAGAGAACCTGATATGGGCCAAAGTGTAGAAGACTAGGCCATGATGTTTCTGGAAGCCCAAGATCGCGCTTCAAAAGGGGCTGCATGAAATTGGGTTTAACTTGGGCTACGGGCCTCCATTTCAAGCGTGCTACCAGTCAAAACGACCGTTGGAATGTGGGCCACGTTGTGGTAACTACGGCAGGTTATCCCGTTTATTTTTCCGCAATAAGGCTTCTAGTTACACTTTTGGGCCACTTTTGTGTTTTTCGTCTAATTTTTGTGTTTTGTTTTGGGCTGTTGTTGGGCTGTTGTTGGGCCTTTGGTAGTTTGTGTTGGCTCAAACCTATTTTGAATTCTCTATTAATATGTTATGAATGTTTGTGACTGATCATTGATCAGAATTGAATAAAAAACTTTTGACTTTTCAAATTTCCGCCTTTGGGTTGAATTTGGGGGTTTGGGGAAGGATATCACGAGTATTAGTAGAATCAACGTGATTAGCATTCAAGCTTTATTAGTACGCTGCATCAGAACCCCTTCTTTGAAACCGGTTAAACCAGAACCAAGTTGGTTGGATTAATCGGTTTTCCTACTATGGCTAGCTGCTCACTAGTTTAACCCAGATCAAATTTAGTTGAGACAGACAATTTAAATTATTTTCTAGTTATTTGGAAAACAATTTAAAACTTTAAAAATCATTTTAACTCTACTTTCATTTTGTATTAACTTTAATACTTTATATTTACAATTGTAATTTTAAATCATCAATTATTCACACTACAAAGGAAAGAAGTTCATTAAGTCACAAACATCTTTAATGACATTTACTACTTCTCATTGATATTGTTTTCATATTGTTTGAACATTTATGTTGTAATCATGCAAAATGTTTTTTTTTTTGAACGGCCAACTAAGTAACGCCGGTACTCCGTACGTGGCCTCCACTGGCTAAAGGTAGCCCGAGCGGCCACTAGTCCAGACGGACAGAGCCCCTAGCCCCTAGCGGTCCACCTATTAAGGGATTCACCGGATAATACCCGACCCCCACGCCCGCCAAACGGCACGACAGCGAGGAGCCGGTAAAACCGGGTGAGATCAGGACTCAAACCCTGGCAAGCCAGGGTCATCCCTCCCATATAAATTGGTGGTAGTAAGGTTTGAACCCCCTACCTCTCACTTGTAAAATAAGCTCTACCATTGAACCACAACCAATTTATGATCATGCAAAAATGTTGCTTTAGATCTCAGCTATGAGTTATTATAAATCTTGATGGAGATTATGCCCTTTAGCATTTCCTGTTGATGGTTTTGAGGCCAGCCAAGTCTCAAAAAGCTTTTGGAATTTTTGTTAGGTCCATATTACAGGTTTTGATGGTTGAATCAAGAGCGGTTTTAAATAATCTTAGTGCCCAACTCAAAAAAAGGATTCCAAGCTTTTGTTTGGCATGTGTTCAGAGTAATCTCTCTTCTTTCTCCATTCAAGCACACCTAAAGATCATATGTTTTAGATAGATATTATTTACTAATCTTTTACACATACACACTTATCTGTTTTTGTGTATGAAAGAAACAGGGTATTATGCAAATTTGGCTAGAACACAAAACATTCCTAAATAAATGAAACTAGAATTCAGACCCTTTGCGGCGGGTTGGGTGTTATGTCTTGTGTCGATGGCTCAGATCTCCACTATGACTATATGGCTGCAACATAGGTTGTCACGCTAAATAGAATATGATCATCATAGCCTAGACCGAAGATTTAAGCAACAAACCGAGAACATAAACCACCAGCCACCAACACGACTGAAAACTAATGAATATTTGAGCCGCAAACTAACAACATAACCCGCCAGCCACTGCCACCGTCACAGGCGCTTGTATATTAAACGGTAATGCATAACCATAGCTGGTCAAGTTACAAACTACATAAGCACACAACAAAGAAACAGTGAGTGTGTAGACGAAATCGTATAACCCTAGGCTCAGCTCTCCACTATGGCTGCAACGTTGGTTGCCATGCCAAATAGCAGAGCGTCATCATCGCCCGGATCGAATATTTAAATTGCAACAAATCGAGAACATAAACCACCAGTCACCGCCACTGTCACAGGTAGCCATAATATTAATCAGTTTGGTACAACAATAGATGGTGAATTTGAAATCCAGGAAAATGTAATATTTGTGTGCACACTTGGAATGCCAAAGGGATCTCGTTATCATTATCAAACAATACACATGCTTTAGAGATTTCCCATTTTAACCCAGTTTCTTTTTTATCTTGATCTATGATTCAATCATCCAGCAATGAAAGAAAGAATCTTAAAAGACCAAGTCCCCCCTTTTAACTTTTCAACCCACGGCCACGGCCACGGCCAGGACCAGAGTAAGAGGCCACCGGACAACAGTGGCTCAACCACCTCCCTTACCTTCTCCCGCCGCGGCACCACGAAGCATGCCAAACAACACCACACTTCCGATCACCGTCAGCACAACACCGGCGATGCATGAGACGGAAATGGTACACCGGAGCCAGTGATAGGAACAACCGGTACGGTGGAAGAGGTAGCGGTAACCGATACAGTAGAAGAGAGAGAATGGTAATAGATGTGAAAGTGGAATGAAAAGCTGTGAAACTGGTAAGAAAGTGGAAAAGGAGGTCGAATGAGGTTTAAGTATGAGATGTACACACATCGTAGCAAAACAACAGCCTAATTTACAATGGACAGTGCCTATGTGAGTTAGATAAGAGTTGTAAAATATAATATATATATATATAATTCACCATCAACACAAAACACAAAGTTAACAACTGGTTTTTTATTTAAAAATTAGTGGTTACGGTTTTGTACTTTTGTGAACTAAACCACTTATTAAAGTTGTAAAAGAATAAAGATTTTATAACATTGATCCCATCTGTCGCGCACTAACATAAAATTAAAATACTCAGTGGGGTCCAGCCAAAGTTTAGATGATAAACATAAACAAAGGGGATACTTGTTATTACATTTTCTCAAGAAAAATAATTAAGACACCAAATTAAAGTTTATGGAGTCTTATAACCTTACAGTCTTTCTTGTTATGTTTACAAATTATTTTTCCTAGAAGTATATCACCACCTTCAACATACTGCTTTAACTTAGGGCTGGATTTGGCTGCTCATGTAAGTATCCAGTTGTTTTTTTGGTTTTCTTTTTGAATTTCTTGATTCAGGGCTGGATTTAGCTGTTGAGTTCATTGCTCTCTGTATTCTCTAGTTAGGTTATCACAGTGATGCATAAAACCTCAATTATACCCTTATTAGTCATTTTCATACGGAGCAGAACATGAGTTCATTAATTGTACATCACTATATAAGATTCTGTTTCTGTTATTACATGTCTCTAATTAGTCAACTGTAAAGGTGCAGTTCGAGATCTATGGATATTACTTTTTTTGGCTTTGAGTGTAAAAGATTACTTTTTTCTGTTGTTGTGAGTCAACCTTTGGGAATATTTATCAATCTTAAAACTTGTGTCCATAAAATATGCAACCCAGAACAATACAGTATCTCAATAAGATGGGATATATTTTGAATTTTGTAAAGAAATAATGTTGTGTTTCTACATCTTAATGCTGAGATGTAAACAAAATATAGTATCATAAAAAAATGGAATTGTAATTCTGTTCTGTGATAAATTACCTTGATTATTCGATTCCTTTTTATAAAGATTATTTTCTCTTTACCCTCTTTGCTTATATTTTTAACGTACGTGTTCTTGCTCCCACAGCCATGAATAGTGCTCTTGTTGCATCTTCATCCTCATTGTCTACTGCTCCAACTACCGGAAGATGGACATATGACGTGTTTTTGAGTTTTCGAGGAGAAGACACCCGAAACAACTTTGTGGATCATCTTTATTCAGCTCTTGATCAGGCAGGAATATGCACGTTTAAGGATGACGAGAAGCTCCAGAGAGGGAACTCCATCTCCCCTGAACTCATGAAAGCAATTGAAGAGTCAATGGTTTCGTTGGTTATCTTCTCAAAAAACTATGCAAACTCTTCTTGGTGTTTGGAAGAACTTGTTAAGATCATGGAATGCCGGGATATTGTGCGACAGAAGGTGTTACCAGTGTTCTATGATGTGGATCCATCAGATGTCCGTGGACAGAAAAGAAGTTTTCAAACAGCATTCCAACTACATGAAGAGAAGTTAATAGATGATGATTCTGAGAAAGTGAAGAGGTGGAGGGAAGCTTTAAAGACTGCTGCCAATATATCCGGATGGGATGTAACTGCCAGTGGGTTAGTTCTCTTGCACTATATTAGTTTAGTTACTTTAAGATATTCTTTGCTCATTGAATTGCTGATCAAACTACAGGCGTGAAGCTGATTGTGTTAAGGAAATTGTAAGAACTATCTTGAGCTATACCGAATCCCGTCCACAAGGAAATCTGATTGGATTGGAATCACGGATCCGTCATGTGAAGACATTGCTACATAAAGGCGCTGATGATGTTTGCTTTATTGGAGTTTGGGGAATGGGAGGAATAGGCAAGACAACAATTGCCAGAGCTGTGTATCGTCAAATCTCGTATGCGTTTGATGGCAGTAGCTTTCTGGAAGATGTTAGAGAAAATGGTTCTGATAAGACAGGTCTCAAATCCTTGCAAGAGAAGCTTCTTTCCGAAATCTTAATGCAAAAAGATCTTAAATTAAAGGATTGTGATGATGGAGCGTGTCAGATTGAGAGAAGACTGTGTCGTAAAAAGGTTCTTGTTGTTCTCGATGATGTTGATAATATTAAGCAACTCCAGTTTTTAGCTGGTGCTCGTGATTGGTTTGGCCCTGGTAGTAGAATTATGATAACAACAAGAGATGAGCATTTGTTATGTTATGCACAAGAGAAATATGCACCTGAATTATTAAAACAAACAGAAGCTATGAAGCTATTTAGTAGATATGCGTTTATGGAAAACACCCCTCCAAAAGAGTTTGAGGAACTATCACGAGTTGTTGTAAGTCATACCGGTCACCTTCCTTTAGCCCTCAAAGTTTTAGGCTCTCATTTCTGTAAAAGAAGTTTGGAGTTCTGGCAAAGTGCATTGAAAACTTTGGCCAAAATACCACATAATGAGATCAATGGAGCTCTAAAGCTAAGTTACGATGGACTGAATATCCTTGAAAAGAAAATATTTCTTCACATTGCATGTTTCTTTAAAGGCAGGGAGAGACTTCATGTCACGAGAATTCTTGATGCCTTAGGTTTTGAAGCTGTTAGTGGAATAATTGTGCTTATTGAAAAATCTCTTTTGAGCATTTCATACGGAGATCTTCAAATGCATGATCTTATTCAAGAGATGGGTCAGTGTGTTGTCCGTGAATGCTATCCAAATACCATGGTATGGGTTCTAGAGGAACTTAAAGAAGTAATGACAACAATTAATGTAAGCCTTGTTTTTCTGTGCTTGATAGCAACTTAGTTTGCGTTAGGCCTTTCTGGACTCTTGTTTAAGCAAATGCTGGCAGGGTTTTGATCTCCTTACACATGCACGTCACTACGTGTAGATCATCAATGTTGCCAAAGGGCAAACGAGTAAACTTGCCTATAGAAGCATACTTTCACATTCAATGCATTATTCATCATATCTAATGTTTCCTTTGTGTTGTTTGTTTTGATATATATTTGAGAGAGAACACTTTCTCTCACGTTCATTACGTCTGCACGTGTAGACATATTGTTTGAAAGAAATAACATTGGTTGATTCAAACTAATGCATTTTGTAATTATTTATTTATTTATTTTTCTTTTTCCTTTTTTTTTGTAGAGGTTAGAGGCGGTTGAAGCGATAGTGACGCCTTGGAAAATTAAGATGGCTTAGTTGGCCCAATTAACCATTTGATTCTTTGAGAATAACAAGAGAAATGATCAAGCTTGTTGGTCTTTATATACCATATGGTTTAATTAGACAACTACACATAGAGATAAAGGTACCATTCATGTTCATCCAAATTGCAAATTTATCAATCTTACATTGGCCTTAACGTAACAAACATTGTCTATTCTACCAGGTCATCTTCCCCAACCTCAAGTATATTAATCTAGAAAGTTCTTTGTCAATAACAAAGTTTCCCACTATCGTAGGGGTGCCAAACCTTGAGTGGCTAAATCTGTCATTTTGTGATAATTTGGTAAACGTTCACGAGTCTGTTTTTGTTCACAAAAAGATTATTTACTTGAACTTGAGTCACTGTGAGAGTCTTGAGAATTTCCCAGCCTGTATAAGGATGAAATCTCTAAAGACTCTGCTTCTCGATGGCTGCAACCGTCTCGAAAGATTTCCACAATTCTCCACAGATATGGAGAAGTTGTCAGTTTTAGATATTCAACGTTCTCGTAACATATGGGCATTGCCATCATCAATCAGAATTTTGACTGGCCTAACCACTTTGCTTATGGGAGGATGTTTTGGCCAAGGGAGTGAGTGTAATACCAGACCTGCTACGTCAGGATTCCTTGGTTTTAAATTCTTTGAGGGTACCAGATCTTAGTAAGAATCTTCTAGGTCGCAGCTTCCCTATTAATCAACATACTGTATGTCCCTCCTTAGAAGGGTTTGATCTTTTTGGGAGCACGTTCTCCCGGCTACCCGCCACCATCTCTCAACTCTCTCATCTCAAACTTCTTGACCTGAGCCACTGCTACAACCTCAAAGGAGTGCCCGAGCTTCCACCATGTATTCAAGTTCTGAGGGCAGGTCATTGCACATCTTTGAAAACGATTGGAGATTTATCAAACAAATATAAGTGGTTGTTTAAGATCTCGGTACGTGGCTGCTTTAAACTCACGGAGGACAGAGAGAGTCAAAGCCACATTAGTAATATGTTGATGAAATCTTTGGTCCAGGTACTAATTAGCTTCTTCATCTTAATTTATTAGTCTCTCCTTATTATATGTATTGGAGAAGACTATTTGTCTAGTAAGGTTTAAAGTAAATGATTATGTTTCTGGATACAGGAATGTGCTGCTGTGAACCATCGATTAAGTATCACGGTTCCTGGAAGCAAAATTCCCAATTGGTTCAGCAACAAACGGTTGGGTAACGAGATCGATTTGTATTTACCTCACAATCAGATTTCCAAAATGATAGGGTTGGCCATATGTTGTCGTGTATCATCATTTTATATAGATTCACTTACAATCAGGTTCAAACCGTCATCGTCATATGAGGAAAATTTGCTAATTGGTAATCCAGCTCATTCTGCCGAAAGCGTAGACTGTATTTGGGTTGGATACCTGGCATTTGATATCCTTGGGAATCTATGTCATGGTTTTGAATATGAAAATCTTATCATAACTTTTGAACATCATAACGTTGTGGAATGCGGGGTGTGTGTTGTGTACAAAGATGATATTAAACCAACAACAGGAACCGAATCATGGATCTCAGATTACGAGGAATTGGGCAGAAATGACTATCACAGTGAGGAATTGCAGCATGGAAGATGGTCATCACCTACCTTTTTCTTTGTGAATTGGAAGACCAGTGACCAGAACTCAGTTACAGTCCATATATAATTTGATAATCTCAATTACAGTGTCTCATTGTCTTGAATCAACATGGTAATGTGTTCATATCTTTTTTACATCTATACAAATGCATTTTTGTATAATATTTGTATAATTAGGCTAGGTTATAGTGTTTATGCTGTTCATTTTTTTCACCACCGATACACCATTGCACGGCATGTCAAACAATTGTTCAATGTTTGTTGTTTGTAGCTAGTTTTATTCGAGCTTTTAGCCATTAAAAGAAAGACTCAATCTTTGATGCTTTAACTTGAGAAATACGTGAATCAAATATGTTATTCGCTAAGCGAATCCAAACTTTATGATTAAAAATTTTCAGGAGTCCACTAACCAAATAGGAAATAGGATTATGAAGCAGTAACAATAGTAATTTAGACAAAGATAGCATTATTAGTTTTGGTTCAACGAGTCTATATATGAGCTATTTTAGTAAATTTGTATTATTAATTTTTTTTTTCGATTTACCCAATTGATAAAATTGTTAAATTATTTATCACATAATTAAAAAACGTTATTTCATAGGTAATTTATTATGCTCGTCCCAAGCCCAAAATTTTAAAGGATTTTAGGAGACTGCCTTATTCGTAACCTGACTCGATTGTGTGTTTTCCCACAGTTGTGGGTTTTCTTCTTGATGGTGATCTGGGATTAGTCTGACCTGAACTTTAATAAATTAATATGGACAATTGGTATTTTGTTTCAGTAAGACTTATTCCAGGTATTGAGGGTAGTTCTTGAAAAAATACCTTTCCATGTCATACAATAAAAATCATTTAACGTTTGTATTTAAAACCATAACATTTTTAACTTTTAAAAAAAAATTGTCTATACCTTCAAAGTCAGTCAATGGTGGACCGTTCAATCTTCAAGGCACGTGACAACATATGCATATGCAGTGTACAGCACAGTTTTCCTTTTTTTAATGGATGGACATGAAATTTCTAAGAACGTGTAAGTATTTCACGGAAGGTCTTTCAACACTTTGTACACCAAACGGCTAACGTCATATGTAAAGTAACATGCTCTCCATACATATATATTCTTTACAAATAAATATATATGGTTTAAATAAAAATAAATAGTTTCCTAAGAATGGTAAGAACCAATAGATTTTTGACATGTGACATTACAACCTATGGTTAAAGAATAATTCTAGGAAACTATGTCGGTTATAGTGATGAAAGAGTAATTATAGGAAACTATGTCGGTTTTTTGTAATTTTAAATCTCAACAATTGATTAACATGATCTAATGGTTGTGATTTATTCTTAGTCTTTCTAGGAAACTCTTTATTTTTAGGATAACCTTCCCATATATATATATTGAAGATTAATTAACCTTTTTAAGTTATAAAGTATCTGTCTAATTAATATTTTTTATAAAATACTTTAAAATAATATTTACACCATCAAAATTACTTAATGACATCATTATTTAACAGTTTTTTATGAACTATAATCTAAATTATAATTGACATTTTATGAAATTCATTTGGAAACGTGTCGTAAGAAAAGTCATTATTTTCATCACCTTGAGCCTCTTTGTGTATATACTAATTGCCTAAACAAAACACCTAAATATCTAGACATACACAAATATATACTTTAACATAGAACTTGTTATAAACAATAGTAGTATTTTATTATAAAACTATTAGTTACATAATTGAAAATATATATAATATATCTTTAACGATGAAAAAACATATACTATTTGATACGACTCGACTATTTATAAACTTTATATTGATATATGTAGATACAAAAAAGTTCATCGCGAGAGTATATTCGATTTTATATAGAACACATATATTAAAATTTATAAATCAGAAACAAAACCATAATTTAAATAAAAGTTGGTAAAAAGAAAAAAAACATTAATCATATTTTGTTATTTATAAATAAACAAGTTGATCGCAAGAGTATATTCGTTTCTATAATACAAACAAATTATAATTCAAAACTTCAAATGAAAGTTGGTAAAGAAATAAAGAATAACAAAAGATATATTATGTTATTTTCAAATCATATGTGGAATCTTAGTTGTTTTTTGACTAATTGACGCTTGACTTTGGTTTACCTGCATTCATCTAAATCAAATCCACATGAAACAGAGTTTTCTTCATATTATCCATCTTCCGATTTCTTCAAATCTGCAACTGCAAAAGTAAGTATTTAGTTTTTTGAAATAGAACTTGATTTTCTAGCTCTAAGTGTATATACAGCTAGCTTACTAGGCCTGGCAAACGGGTCGGTTCGGGCAGGTTTGGTTACGGGTCAGAATGAATTAGGATCAAAACCAGCCAATTCAAAACGGGTTGGTTTAGCATAAAAATCATAACCTGAGAAATCTCAAATATTTTGACTAAATTGTTTTAAAAATCCTTCTAAAATTTTCGGATCGGAACGAAACGTAACCCAGGACACGTGTTACGTGCACCTGGAGTACACGCATTCCAGCCCATATCAACCAACCCATTATGACGTGTTTGAAAAATAACACCAACCCGTTTTGACTCGTTTCATTAGAAAGGGTTGTCTCAAACAACTCACTCCAGAAACAACCATCCAAATTTTTTTAATATTGCAATCACATACATATACAAAAACATTTCATGTTTTCATTTGTTGCAAAGTTAGATTAAGAAGACAGAACACTACAGGTCAGTTGTCCTTTAAATATTTGAGGCTAAGATCTAAATAAGATATGGAATCATAAAAGAATGGATTTGTAATTTCATTCCATATGAACAATACGTGTCACTTATAACCACGTTCCATTGCAATTCCCTTCTAAGATAAATTACCTTGACTGTTTGATTCCTTTTAAAAAAGAATTTTCAGATCAAGTGAAGCTAATTTTAACTTCACTGATATTTTCGTTTAAAATTTCTAAGATAGACTCTTGCTCCCTCAGCCATGGATGGCGCTCTTGTTGCGCCTTCATTCCCTTCGTCTACTGCTCCAACTGCCGGAAGATGGACATATGGCGTTTTTTTTGAGTTTTCGAGGGGAAGACACTCGAAACAACTTTGTGGATCATCTTTATGCAGCTCTTGATCAGGCAGGAATATACACGTTTAAGGATGACAAGAAGCTCCAGAGAGGGAAATCCGTCTCCCCTGAACTCATGAAAGCAATTGAAGAGTCGACGGTTTCGATGATTGTCTTTTCAAAAAATTATGCAAACTCTTCTTGGTGTTTGGAAGAACTTGTGAAGATCATTGAATGCCAGGACATTATGGGACAGAGGGTGTTACCAGTGTTCTATGACGTGGACCCATCTGATGTCCGCGGACAGAAAGGAAGTTTCCAAAGAGCATTCCAACAACATGAAGTGAAATTTGAAGATGATCTTGAGAAAGTGAAAAGGTGGAGGGAAGCTTTAAAGACGGCTGCCAACTTATCTGGATGGGATGTAACTGCTAGTGGGTTAGTTCTCTTGCTTTATCAGTTTACTTTAAGGTTGCCAACGATGTAACAAAATCTGTTCATTGATTTCTCTTTTTCTTTGCAACATACAGGCATGAAGCTGAATGTATCAAGCAAATCATAAGAACTATCTTGAGCTATCCCAGATATCATCCAGAAGAAAATCTGATTGGAATGGAAACACGGATCCGGCATGTGAAGACATTGCTACGTAAAGGGGCTGACGATGTTTGCTTTGTTGGAATTTGGGGAATGGGGGGAATAGGCAAGACAACAATTGCCAGAGCTGTGTATCGTCAAATCTCGTATGCATCTGAGGGTCATAGCTTTCTTGAAGATGTTAGGGAAAATGGATCTGATAAGAGAGGTCTCAAATCCTTACAAGAGAAGCTTCTCTCAGAAATCTTAATGCAAAAACATTTTAAAGTAAAGGATTGTGATGACGGAATGTGTCAGATTCAGAGTAGACTGAGTTGTAAAAAGGTTCTTGTTGTTCTTGATGATGTTGATAATATTAAGCAACTCCAATTCTTAGCCGGTGCTTGTGACTGGTTTGGCCCTGGTAGTAGAATTATAATAACAACAAGAGATGAGCATTTATTATGTTATGCACATGAGGAATATGCACCAGAATTGTTAAAAGAAACAGAAGCTATAAAGCTCTTTAGTAGATATGCATTTAAGGCAGATATCCCTCCAAAAACTAGTTTTAATACTAGTTTTAATATAATTAATGAGTGTAAGGGGTGCACGAAGTCTAGAGCCTTGTAATAATGTTCGCTTCGTATACCAAAGGTAATTTATTAAGATTTCTTGTCTTTCATTATCATCAAATAAACCGTGTTATTGAATTGAATTGATATTGATTTCTGAATGATTGATTACAATAGAGAGCATTGATATATATAGGCCTAATCTATATTAAGTAAGTAAACTAGGGCCGGCTCTATTATGTCTAACATTCCCCCGCAAGTTGAGGGCGAGGTACGACCTGCAACTTGGACCGTAGAAGTAAGAAACGTTGAGATGGCAGTAGTTTGGTAAAGATGTCAGCGACTTGATCATGAGTGGAAATAAACTGAACCTTTAGCTTCCGTTGGGCCACTTTTTCTCTAACAAAGTGAAAATCAACCTCTACATGTTTTGTCCGAGCATGAAAGACAGGATTGGCAGAAAGGTAGGTTGCTCCAAGATTGTCACACCATAATGTAGGAGACGACTTTGGGACAATACCAAGTTCACTGAGAAGAGCCTCTAGCCATGTTAATTCAGCAACAGTGTCAGCAAGCGCTTTGTACTCAGATTCTGTTGAAGACCGGGAGACTGTTCGCTGTTTTCTTGCATTCCAAGAGATTAAGTTCGATCCAAAATAGACTGCGAATCCCCCCGTGGATCGACGGTCGTCCGGACAACCAGCCCAGTCAGCGTCCGAGTATGCTTTGAGACTATTCGACCATTGGGAATCAGTAAAGGCATGAAGATTTGTTGAGGAAGCATGTCGAATAAACAATCCATAATGCGATGTGCCTTTGAGATAGCGAATGATACGTTTGACTGCCGACCAATGATTGTCCGTAGGAGCATGCATATATTGGCAAACTTTGTTAACTGCATAGGTTATATCAGGCCGTGAAAGAGTGACATATTGCAGTGCTCCGACAGCTTGTCTGAATTTGGTAGGATCGGATAAGGGAGCACTATCACCAAGAGATAAAATCTGAGAACTGCTCATCGGAGAGGGTACGGGCTTGCAGTCCGCTAAGCCGGTTTTGGTGATGAGCTCCGAGATGTATTTCCGTTGAGAGAGAATAATGTTCTTCCCTTGAGGTACAATTTCAATCCCCAAAAAATAGTGCAAGGCACCCAAATCTTTAACCGCAAAGGCAGAGCTAAGCTTGCTTATTACCTCGTTGATGGCATTAGGATTATTACCTGTGACGATGATATCGTCAACATAAACAAGGACATACACCAGCGTACCGTTGTTTTTCAAAATGAAAAGAGACGGGTCAGTTGTCGACCCATTGAACCCGATGGAGTGAAGAGTGCCAGATAGCCGATGAAACCAAGCTCTAGGTGCCTGCTTAAGCCCATATAAGGACTTATGAAGAAGACAAACGTGATTGGGTTTGTCCTTATCAACAAAGCCCGCAGGTTGGCGCATGTATACAGTCTCTTCTAAGTCTCCATGTAAGAACGCATTCTGAACGTCAAGTTGGCGTAGTGGCCACTCATTTGTCACTGCCAAGGAGAGGAGAACCCGGATGGTGGTAGCTTTTATGACGGGACTGAATGTCTCCTGGTAATCAATTCTGGTTGTTGACGATAGTCCTTGGCAACAAGGCGAGCTTTGAATCGAGTGACTTTTCCATCCTGATCTTTCTTTAACCTGTACACCCACTTAGAGTCAATAACATTAGTATTTCGGACAGGTGGAACAAGAGACCATGTGCCATTTTTCGCTAGCGCGGTAAACTCTTCGTTCATGGCATTGCGCCACTCCGGCGACTTGTTGGCGGCGGTAAAGGAGGTAGGTTCAGAGGTGAGAGAAGAGTAACATGAGCTCTGAAAGGAAGCGGGAGAATAACGAGTTACAGGGGTGGGATTTGGCCGCAAATTGGCAGGCCGAGGGCGAGGTTGGGGAGGCTGTTGGGGCTGATTTGGGGCTGAAGGAGCAACTGAAGGGGTGTGTTGGCTTGAAGCCGAGGGTGAAGAGGGTGGGGATTGGTCATTAGGAGGTGTAGAATGGGTTGGAATTGTGGAGGGATCCGGGTAAGTAGAGTAATAAGGATCCGGGTTGGGTTAGGTTCCGGTTTGGATTTCTGTGCACACGGGAAGAATTCCTCATCAAAACGAACGTGTCTGGCGACATAGACCCGATCAGTGGCTAAGTCAAGGCAACGATAACCATGATGAACGGGGCTATAACCAAGAAAGAGACAAGGGGTAGAACGGAAGTCCATTTTGTGAGGATTGTAGGGACGGAGATAAGGAAAGCATTGACAACCGAATACGCGAAGAAACGAGTAATCGGGAGGGCGGTGAAAGATATGTTGGCAGGGAGACTTGTTGGAATTTGAACGCGAGGGCATGCGATTGATTAGAAAAACCGCCGTTTCAAAGGCAAAGTGCCAAAAACGTTCTGGTAGGTGGGATTGGGCTAGAAGGGCAAGACCCGTTTCAACCACATGGCGGTGACGGCGTTCAACCGTACCATTTTGTTCACTCGTGTGAGGGCACGAGCGATGATGAACAATTCCAAGGGACGAGAGAAGGGGGGATAAGCTTCGAAATTCAACCCCCCCCCCCAATCAGTTTGAACGTTCTTAATTTTTGTGTTGAATTGACGTTCTGCCATGGTAATAATGATTGAAAAGTCTGGTATACGTCTGATTTTTGTGCCAACGGAAAGTACCACATGTATCTAGTATGGTGGTCAACACACAAAAGAAAATATCGATGACCATCAGAAGATAAAGTAGGAGCTGGTCCCCAAACATCACAATAAATCAAATCCAAAATATTATTGCTACGAAAATTAGAAACAGATAACGAAAGTTTAGACTACTTTCCCATTTGGCAGGGAGTACATAAAGAAGAACAAAGTTTATTCAAAACAGGTAAAGAGAAAGCAGAAACAATTGATTGAAAAACACGAGCATGCGAGTGTCCAAGACGATTGTGCCAGATGGTTGACGAAGCTTTAGTAGCGGTAAAGGAGACACGTGGAATAGACTTCAGTTGTGGTAGGCTAAGCGAGTATAAACCATCTTTACTTGGACCCATGAGTAGGATATGCCGTGTAGACTCGTCCTTCACAACAAAAAAAGATGAATGAAATTAAAAAAAAAAACATTGTTTTCAGTACAAAATTGTTGGACGGAAAGAAGATTCTTTTTGATTTGAGGAATATGCAAGATGTTAGAAAGATTTAACGTTTTGTTTAGAGAATAGAATTTAGAAGAACCAACATGAAAGATTAGAAGAGGATTACCGTCGCCAACATGGAGTGCTTCATTACCAAAGTATGGTTCAGAGTTATCCAAGCTTGTCAAATCCGGTGTAACGTGACTGTTGGACCCTGTGTCAGGAAACCATGGGGAGTGGCCGGATTGAGAAGCATTTTCCGAGAAAGAAGCATAGTTAGCCTGCGGTTGTTGTCGAGCATTGCCTGGCCCGGACTGATTTAGACATTGAGATGGAATGTGAGCAATACCGCATCTGTTACAATGTCCATAAACTGTGTTTTGGGTGGATGCCCAAGCAAATTGTTGGGTGCGATTGTTGCTTTGACCTTCGTCGCGGTTGCGATAATAGTTTCCTCGGTTGTTGTTGTTGCGATAGTTGCCACTTCGGTTGCCACGGTTGCCACGAGCTGCATAGAAAGCTTGCGGTTGAGGATTAGGAGAGGCCATGGGGCTCAACTGAAGACCAAGTTGAGAGGCAATTTGTTGCAGTGATTGAAGTTGTGATGATTGAATAGCATTAGGACGAATCAAGGAGTCCGTAGCTGCTGTGAAAGCTTGTGGCACAGCAGGGGCAGATCTGGAATACATGAAATCATGATCATTCAACAAGCCATGGAGTTCAATGAACGTTACTGGTGGTACTCGGCCAAGCAGGGAAGACTTTAATGGGTTGTATTCTGGTCGAAGACCAGATATGGCGATCATGACCAATTCTTTATCTGGTACAGGAGCGTTGATATTGGCAAGGGCATTAGCATACTCTTGAGCACGAGTCAAATAAGCAATTGGAGTTTCATCACCTTTTTGTTCAATGCGCATGAGTTGAATTCGGAGAGAATACTCGCGTGTTGGATTACTCGGCGCATAGGCACGAGCAAGGGCAAGCCATAATTCTCTGGAAGTCGTGCCTTGAACATGTTGAAAGGACGCTTCAGAGATGGTTGAAGTAATAATCATTCGAACATGAGCATCATTAGTGATCCAGTGGAGATAACTAGGGTTATCAACCGAGGCTGTAATCGCCAAAAAGGTTGTTGGTTATGAGAAATGGTTGAATCATCTCCTTCCAGAACCCATAGTTGGTGGGTGTTAAAGAGAACGCGAACTTATGTGAGTTGTGAGCAGTTTTCTCTGCAGTGGAGAAGGAACTGATCATGGCCATTGGTAAAGAAATCGAGAAGGAAGTAGGCTGCTTGGGCAGCGATTGAGTGTTGGCGTCGGGGTTGGGATTAGGGCCTGTGACGGCAGAATTAGGGTTAGGTTAATCTTGGCTCTGATACCAAAATAAACCGTGTTATTGAATTGAATTGATATTGATTTCTGAATGATTGATTACAATAGAGAGCATTGATATATATAGGCCTAATCTATATTAAGTAAGTAAACTAGGGCCGGCTCTATTATGTCTAACATCATCTCACAAAAATGTTGGTGTATCATTGGAATACATCATGGTTTTTTTTGTTTTTATGCACTCGATATGTTTGATAAAATGTTTAAACTAGATCACCAATTATGCATACAAGACGTTCCATAAAATGCTTAGACATATCTATATATGTATTTGGAGGTCATAAATGTATGTGGTTAATGAATACCAGAAAACTATATGAATGTTGTATTTATTAACTTAACATTAACACGCGCGGATATACCTAATCTATATTTCCGTCTTCTCTATTCTTTTATTGCCCTCCTGTCCTGTCGTCAATTGACAGTATGACTTAGGGCGCAATATAATTTAAGTGGTCAAATACTATTTTGGTAAAGCACCTTGAATCCACTGGATAGTAAAGGATCTTGGATCCAACGCAGAACCCTTTGTGAATGAGAGATATAAAGATGAGAAAGACCAATGAAATCAAGTTTCAAGGTTGTAATTGAATGGTAAAGTTTGATTTGATTCGAATACAAAAAATTGTCTCTTTTTTTATTTGATTTTCCTCGTTATTGTTTTAACTGACTGATTGCTTCATCAAAAGACAATCATTCCTATAAGCCCATTCATTGGGAAAGCAAAAACACATTTCATTTCAATGGACCCAATTGATCTTTTTCTAGTTGTGGATAAAAAAACCAACTTTTCCTCATTACTCTTCGTAGTCAAATTCATATGGAATTTTCCTCTTTTCCTGTCCGAAATCAACGAGTTAATTATATAAGCAGCTCTATTTATTTCTGTCCCATAGGTTTTAGGTTTGATTTTTTACCTGTTGATTCAAATGATGGGTTCGTTGGATTAGCGGATTATTATCGCTGCAATCTAGTCTCTCCACTCGAAGTTTCGGATTTCAGTTGCTCTCTCGTTGGTTTGTTATGTACGAGAAGTTTGTTTGATGAATTGATCTGGGCTTTCTATTGTTGTGAGATTCTAGTATTTTTCTTGATCTATTGACAGTGTTCTTGATGCATGTGTTAAGAGTTTTTGTTGGTTGTTCATCATTCTAGTAAATCTGTATATTGTATGCTCTTGTGATTATATGGTTTTATGTATAAATAAATTGCTATAAAGTTTACAAGTGGGAAGAAATATAGACAAGAGGAATCTTTTTTATAATATAATTTAGTGGTTACGGTATTGTCAACAAACCACTTAATAAAGTTGTAAAAATTAATAGTTTTATATCATTGATCCCCTCGCCTCCCATAACTTTAAATTTTAAAAACTCAGAGGGCTCCAGCTAAACCTTTTTAAAGTTTATATATCTTTTTTTATTATTCACTAATATGGTTGTTATAACCTTTTTTTATACAGAAAATAAGGCACCAAATTAAAGTTTATTCGAGTCTTGAAATAGGTTTGGTCGCTCCATAAACCCCCTCAAGTCGAGTGGTTTTTCCTGTTATGTTTACAAAAGAATTCTCTTAAGATCTGCAAAGGTGAGTATTTAGTTCTTTTTTTCTTTCGATTCTTGATGTCAGCTCACTGTACATGTCTCTAATTAGTAAATTGCTAATTAAGGTGCAGTTAGAGAGATATATATGGCTAATACTCTTTTTAGCTTTGAGTGTATGAATGAAATATCTTTGATTTTTCTCTGTATATTCAATCTTTGGAAATAGTTCTTACTTGTTGTGAGTCAATATTTGGAAATATTTCTATCAATCAGTTCTTACTTGTTGATTTTTCTCTGTTTCATTCCAATATTGCAATTCCCTTCTAACATGAATTACCTTGATTATTTGATTTCACTTTCAAAATATGTTTTGAGTTAAGTGAACCTATCTCTAACTTTACTTTCTTTGCTTAAAATTCAAATCTAGACTCTTGCTCCCACGGCCATGGATAGGGCTCTTGTTGCATCTTCATCTTCATCCTCATCATCTACTGCTCCAACTACCGGAAGATGGACATATGACGTGTTTTTAAGTTTCCGAGGGGAAGACACTCGAAACAACTTTGTGGATCATCTTTATGCAGCTCTTGATCAGGCAGGAATATACACGTTCAAGGATGATGAGAAGCTACAAAGAGGGAAATCCATCTCCCCTGAACTCAAGAAAGCAATAGAAGAATCAATGGTTTCGGTGGTTGTCTTCTCCAAAAACTATGCAAACTCTTCCTGGTGTTTGGAAGAACTTGTGAAGATCATGGAATGCTCCAATAGTATGGGACAGAGAGTGTTACCAGTGTTCTATGATGTGGACCCGTATGATGTTCGTGGGCAGAAAAGAAGTTTTCTGACAGCATTTCAACAACATGACGTGATATTAGTAGATGATTTTGAGAAAGTTGAGAGGTGGAGGGAAGCTTTAAAAAGCGCTGCCAATTTATCAGGATGGGATGTATCCAGAATTGCAAGTGGGTTAGTTCTCTTGATCGTTTAAGTATTTAAGACTGTCAATGGTTTACCAAATCCTAAACTGATTACAATGAGGTCACATTCCTTGTATTTAATATAAAGCTAATGTAGTTATATAATGGTCATAGTTTTTTTTATTCGGATCAAAGTTCAAAGTCGGTGGAATTGTGGTGATTAGGGATGTAAACGAGCCGATCCAAGCTCGTTTCAAGCTCTATATATAAAGCTCAAGGTTGACTCATTTGTTATTTATTAAGTATTTAGTTTAGATATATTATGTTTGGTCCTGGTAGTAGAATTATGATAACAACAAGAGACGAGCATTTATTATGTTATGCACAAGAGAAATATGCAGTAGAATTGTTAGAAGAAATAGAAGCTATGAAGCTTTATAGTAGATATGCATTTATGGAAAACACCCCTCCAAAAGAGTTTAAGGAGCTATCAGGTGTTGTTGTAAGTCATACTGGTCACCTTCCTTTAGCCCTCAAAGTTTTAGGCTCTCATTTCTGTAGGAGAAATTTGGATTTTTGGCAAAGTGCATTAAAAGCTTTGGCCAAAATACCACATAATGAGATAAATGGGGTTCTAAAATTAAGTTATGATGGATTAAATATCCTTGAAAAGAAAATATTTATACACATTGCATGTTTCTTCAAAGGCAACGAAAAACACCATGTCACGAGAATTCTTGATGCCTTAGGTTTTGAAGCTGTCAGTGGAATAACTGTGCTTATTGAAAAATCTCTTTTGAGCATTAATTCATATGGAGATCTTCAAATGCATGATCTTATTCAAGAGATGGGTCAATTTATTGCCCGTGAATGCTATCCAAACACCATGGTATGGGATCCTAAGGAAATCAAAGAAGTAATGACGACAATCAATGTAAGCCATCCCCCTCCCCCCTTCAGGAAAACCAAAAAAAAAAAACCTTCTCTTGATATCATTTAAGTTGGTATGCGTTGGGCCTTTATGAACTCTTGTTTCTGAAATGATTGTATGTAGGGGTGTTCAAAACAGGATATCCGGAGTTTCGGATATCCGAACATTTCGGATAGCGGATTTCACTATCCGAATCTGTATCTGAAATTTCGGATATCTGAACTTCCGATATCCGAAATTTCGGATATCCGTTCGGATAGTGAAACGGATATCCGAAAATTTAGAAAGAAAAATAAATTCAATTTATTAATGAATATGAAGCTGGTATGGTGTTTCAAAGAATGGTGGGCCTGAGGTTTGATAGCGGCCGGAATCCGACCATCACTCCACCACCGCGAGATGCGGCATTATCATGTTCTAAAGTAGGCACCAGAATTCAACCTCCACCGGTGAGATAGAAAACTAATCTAAAGAATGGATTCTGGTATGAGGGTTAATAGTGGCGTGTGTTTTGTATTTTGAAAATATGTAATCTATTAAGGTTTCAAGTAGGGATGTATGTTTATTATAAAAATAAATAATTTTAAAAAACTAAATTAAGTTTTCGGATATTTCGTATTTCTGGAATATCCGAAAATTTTCGAAATCACTGCCCGAATCCGAAAATTCGGATATCCGAATTCGAGGATATCCGAATTTTCGGATAATTCAAATTTGGATTTTCGAATATTTGGGATATGGATTCGGATTCGGATAACTCCCATTTGTTATTAATTAACCAATTAACGTGTCATCAGATGTATATTTTGAATGCAAGATTTATCTAAAAAATAGATATTTTTTACTTTATTAATTTATTATGAGAATAAATCATATTACTTCTATTTTTGAGGTTGTTACGCTTGATAAAAAGAATCTAGGAAATAATGGGTCTAGGGCTATATACAACTTTTCCACCAAACAAAATGCCTAGTATTTGTAACACTTTGGTGGTTAAGGTAGACATGTTGGATAACTAATTAATGTGACTTGTGAGGTAGATATGTTAACTAAACTTGCATACAATGAAAATAAACAAGTAAAAACACAAGCAAACAATCAATCCAACAAACTATCTAGACTCATCCACTCTACTAATATGATAAAAAATAGCAATGATATGGAAAAACATCAACAATCTAAACATAAATACTATATTACAATCAAGCAACCTAATACTAGCAAATAACATCATGATGGGTTTTCAATCAAGAGATAAATCTAGACTAACTTGTTTGTCATAACTACAAAGTCTCATAATCAAAGGATAGCTAGCGTGAACAACATTCTAAACACCTAAAATTACACTAAAGTAGCCAAACTCATGAAATCAATATCAACTTATGAAAATTTAACTAGCAAGTTATCATCAAGTCAAGAATCATAACAACACTCATCAATTTTCCAATATCAAGTGTTAGTTTCCATGCTCATCAATAACATTACAATCAAGTTAATCTTTACTAGTCATTCCTAACTTAATAATGTAAACAAAGAAAAATGAACATTTAAAGTTTACAAACAAATATCTAGAACATAGTTTTCCAACATGAATGCTTAAACATTTGTAAAACTAATAAGGTTATGCAACTCTAACAAGCATGAAAACCACCAATATCAACTCATAATTTCAACCATATTCTTGAAAGAAAACCAATTTACCAAAATATGCATTGATAATATATCACATTAGAAAGAGTTTCAACATAGTCTAGATAGCAAAAATAATTAGCCCATGAGGCTTAACACAACTACAATCAAACTAGAAATAAGCTTATTAAACATGTTTAAGAACAAAGGAATGCAAACAAAAAGAAGGATTGAAGATTGGAATGAACTGAAGAATCTTGAGAATGGTGGAAGCCTTAAAACTCTCAAAGAAACACACTAAATATTTTTCAAGAGTTGAGAGAAAATCACCAAGGCTTCACACCCACAAATGAAGAGGAGTTGACTGTTTATAAGTTGTTGGGATAAAGTGCACGGTCGTGCACCGATTTAGTAAGTTAGTTCTTCAATTTCGCCCGACCAAAGTTGCAGTTGCTTGGCACGATCATGCAACTAAAGTGCACGGTCGTGCATGACTGGCACTATCAGTTGCACTATTATGCTTGATCTATTACTCTTCGCCTCTTTGGGAGCATGCACTATCGTGCCCGACATTATGCACGGTCGTGCCAGGTCAAATCTCGGCACCAGCTGGTGCATAGCGTGCACTGGCTCATCTTCTCGGAAGTGCACTGTCATGCACATAAATTGCATGGTCGTGCTGGGTTATTTTTGGCTTGGCATTGCTAGTGCAGGGTCATCTTGGCTCAGCATGGTCATGCACCATCTGGCAAATTCATGATATTTGTCCTAAAAGGGCCATATTTTTTTCGTTTCTTCATCGAGCGGGCACCCGGACATGCAACTTCACAAATAACTTAAATAAGTACCAAATAATGAATTTGCATGGAGTTTTTAGTAAATACGAGGATAATTCGATGCTAAAAGATGTACACTTTGTGTTACATCAGTATTCAACCCATCTTAAGTACCGAAATGGATTTTTAACAAGAAATAATTACTTCTACCATAGAAGGGTCCATAACTTCTATTTAGAATTGTTTATGTACCAGCAGATAATTTGACTAACACTCATCATGCTATGACATTTAATCATTTTTATGCCACTACTGCTAGCCGCTAGAGGTATCCATCTAGCAATATGTCCTTTAGATTCAACGCCAACTATACTACAAGTCTACAACCCCAAGAACATTGGTGAAGAACGTTATGAAACTACACGACATGTTAAGCAAACTTTACAACGTTACTAAGAACTTTAAGATACTATAGATATTCTTGGATTATATGAAGTTTCTGAAGAAGATCGTTTAACCATAGCAAGAGTGTGAAATATTGAGTGTTTCTTATCACAACCTTTTTTTGTAGTAGAGGTATTTGTGGATTCTCTGGGAAAATGATTTAGTGTAGCGGAAACAATTAGAGGCTTTTAGCTAATCCTTTTCGAAGAATTAGATGGTCTTCCCGAACAAGCGTTCTAATTGGGATGTAACATTGATGAAGCTACGACGAAGGTTATGAACTTAGAAATTGAGAGCAATTTGAGGAGATGACTTTAAATCTTTGTGTATTGACATAATCGAATAGTTTGGGATTCAGAATTGAAAGAAATCATTGTATCTGTATATAGTAGACAACTTGGGGTATCACAAAAGCACGCTCCTATCACCGCAACAGTAGACATAGGTATTTTGAAAAATGCGTTATACGACATGATGATAAACCGTAAACGGCTAACGATGTCTCTGATGAGTGGTTTTGCTAGAATAAGTAATAATAAAATCACTATTTAGTAAATGTTACAGGGAAAATTAAAATAGTAAATAATGCGGAGAAAAGTAGTGAGAATGATCCACAAGAAACTCAACAAACTCTTGAAGTAGCGGAAGTGCTTTGTGAAAAGCTAAAGGACTGCGATGAGCAAGGACATGAGTAGAGGTTATCTATCTCATTTCATAACCAGTTGGTGCATCCAAAGAATCATTGATTTATACACTCTATATTTGGTTGTTTGTTTAACTTGATCATGTCGATTAAATAAAATCGAGCGGAATTATATATTTATGCAACGAAAAATAAATAAAAAAGATGCAAATAAATATTATTAAAATATATCATCGATGCTGCCAAAGTGCCAAACGAGTAAAGTTATCCATAGAGCCAAGTTGTTTAAGAAATTTATTCTGCATATATATCATCATGTTTACTTTGTGTTGAAATATATTTTCTTTGGTTGTTTCATGTTATATTTTGAGGACTTTGGATATGGGCCAAGACGTGTATGATTGTGGGCAAAATGCGACTGAAGACATATTGGGCTCAAGGCCCATGACTTGAAAGTATATATTGTCGTCTGTCATCTCAATTAAGTGTGGTTCGTTAATGGAGTTGTTGCACATCCAGTTTTCATCTCTTCTGCTCATCAAGAAACTTCTCTACATCAGATGATTGTTATCTCGCTTGTCACTATCAATCTTCAGGTGCTTAGTTTCATATTCTGATTCTTCTTCGGTTGTCTACTTGAGAGATCTTTCATCTTTATCTGAGTTAGGGTTTTGTTGTATCAATGATTTGGTTTGTTCTTTGTAATTCTGATTGTAAATTTCTGTATCAAAAGCCCGTTCTTGTTCTATCGTCTTGTTTTCTGTTTGTATTTTTTGCTTTCTTGTAACAACGTTTTTTGGATAAACGGTCGTGGTTTGGTAATAAGATTTTGATACGCTATTTCTGACACTTTGTGTTGGTTTTTGATAAAAATTCAGAGAGAGAAGAATGGTTTTAAGAAACAACATTTATCTGTTCACCCAAATGTATCGCGTATTCCCAAATCCCAAATATACATGTAATTCATTGTTATTTGCAGATATTAGAAACAGTTGAAGCCATAGTGGAGTCTGAGGACCCTGATCACAGGGCCGTCGCTTGTTCTAGTGTAGAACTTTTGAAGAACATGAAAAAACTGAGGCTGCTTCAAGTTAAAGAGGAATTCACTCCCAGTGAACCTACATATTTTCCCAAACAGTTAAGATGGCTTAGTTGGTTACACTACCCATTTGATTCTTTGAGAATAGATATGATCGAGCTTGCTGGCCTCACTCAATGTGACACAAGGTTCAATAAGCCAACTACAACTAGGGAAAAAGGTAGCATTCTTGTCAATCCAAATTCTTTGATGTGTTAGTCTTAATTACTTTAACCTTAATGTAGCAAACTTCATTTTTTTCTGCTAGGTCGTCCTCCCCAACCTCAAGTTCATTAATTTAGAATATTCAGAGTCAATGACAATGTTTCTGAGTGTTTTAGGGGTGCCAAACCTTGAGTGGCTAAATTTTTCAGCATGTGCTCAGTTGGTGGAGGTTCACGAGTCTGTTTTTCATCACGGAAAGATTATTTACTTGAGTTTGAGTCATTGTGAGAGACTTAAGATTATTCCATCCTTAATCAAGATGAAATCTCTACAGATATGAAGATTATTTTCTACTTCTTGCTGGCTGCCGCCGTCTCAAAAGATTCCCAGAATTCTCCACAGATATGAAGAGGTTGTCATTCTTAAATGTTTATAGTTGTAAAAGCATAAGTGTGATGCCAACGTCAATCAGACTTTTGACTGGCCTTACCACTTTGCTTCTGGGAGGATGTTTTAGTGAAACAGATATAAGAGTATTACCAAATCTTCTTATTCAGGGTTCCTTGAATTTAAGTTCTTTGAGGGTACTGGATCTTAGTGATACTTTTCTAGATGACAGGTTCCCCATTAATCTGCATACTGCATGGCCCTCCTTAGAAGAGCTTGAGCTATATGAGAACATGTGCACCCAACTACCTGCAACCATCTCTCAGCTTTCTCATCTCAAATATCTCTCACTTAGGTACTGCTACCGCCTCAAAGAATTGCCTGAGCTTCCATCATGTATTCAAGTTCTGAAGGCACATGGTTGCACATCTTTGGAAAAGATTAGAGATTTATCAAATACATGCAAGTGGCTGTTTAAAATCAGTGTCATTGGCAGCCCCAAACTCCTAAAGGACAGAGAGAGTCAAAGCAACATTGATAATATGTTGATGAAGTCTTTGGTCCTGTATCTTCATCTTAGTTGATTAATCAATCCTGATATCTATAGAACACTAATTACTGTTTAGTACAGTTAAAAGTAAATAATTATGTTTATGGATACAGAAATGTGCTGCTGTGAATCATCGATTAAGTATAAGGGTTCCTGGAAGCAAAATTCCCAACTGGTTCAGCAACCAACGGTTAGGTAACAGGACTGAACTGTATTTACCTCACAATCAGATCTCCGAAATAATAGGGTTGGCCATGTGTTGTCGTCTACCATCAACAGATATAACTTCTATCGCGATCTTGTTCAAACCGCTAGGTGAGAGAAATTTGATTGGTAGTTCGGCACATCCTACCAAAAGCGTAGACGGTATGTGGGTTGGATTCTTGTCGGTTGATATCCTTGGGAATCTATGTCATGTTCTTGAATCTGAAAATCTTATCATAAGTTTTAGAGGTCATGATATTATGGAATGTGGGGTCTGTGTCATATACAAAGATGATATCAAACCAATGACAGGAACAGGATCATGGATCCCAGATTTTGATACACTAGGCAGGATTGACCATTCCGTTGCAACTAGTGAGGTATTGAAGCATGGAAGATGGTCATCACCTACTTTTTACTTCGGACATGGGAATACCTGTAACCATAATTCAATTACAGTTAATATGTGATTGTATAATCTCAACTTCTCAAGTAGATTCTTGAATCAATATGTTAATGTGATCATTTTTGCCTTCTTAACAATGCATTGAACTATTGAAATACACGAGAATTTCATCTAGGTAAGCTATTGAACTATAACTATCGTCAATTTTTTTGTCCACTAACGTGCTTGTCTTTCAATGATCAGCTATTCACAGTCTTCAAATCTTAATATATGCATATGTAAATTGTTATTTGTTTGATGCACTTTCGATATATATGATCATCAATTCATATTCATTCATGGCGGCCTTCTTATTGTCAGTCTTAATTCAGTTCCTTGTATACTGGATTCTCATACGTCTACACGGATCTTTTTGTTATTCCTACTTTTTCATAACAAAAATTGTCCTAATAATTGACAATAACTTAAGTTACTGACACTTCACACTTGTTCATGATCCATCTTGTGTCAAAAATAACAATATGCACTTATGACACACTGACTTGTGCTATATATTTTATTTCAATTGATGGTCTATGATGCACATACTTATATTGCTATTCATTTTGATTTTTGATGATGCTGTGTTTATATATTTTCAATGTTCTTTGATTTTTTATGATGCTATTTTTTTATCTTCGGTGTTGTTTGAATTTTCATGTAGGCTGTTTTGAAGATGATTGTCAGAATGTTGTTGTTGGAGTGTTTTTGATGTGTTGGATGTTAATAAAACATCTTTTTATAAAAACTGTGGAGTCTTGAGTGATCTTTTCAAACAACTCATTTTGACGCGTACCCATTTTTGTCAACACAAGTTTTGACCTGAACCAACTTTTGCCATGTCCGTTTTGACCCGTACACATTTTTTGTCAGGTCCAGCCTTGATGGGTGTGACAGGATAAGCGCACTCCCATCTCAAAGCCACATTTCTAGTTTCTTGATAAAATCTTCTTCATCTCAGATGAGTCAAAGCCAAACCCAAGCTTGAAAACTATTAACGAGTCAAGATCAACCATGGAGCTCGAAACAGCCAAGCTCGAACTTTTGATTACACCTTTAGTCACTTGTGCTTTTTCACATGCGGGAAACTTATTTAAACTAGATCATTGTTGTCTTCTTCAGTTTCTTGATTAATTTCGTGACTTCTACTGATCCATTCAGCTGCAACTCTAGCTAACATAAATTGGTGGCAAATTTTATATAATTTTTATACGCCAAGTATAAGTCTTTAATTATCATTTATTACTTGAGGCTATAAACAACTATCATATAAACATTTGCATATTTTAGTTCTAACTTATACTTTTGTCTTAAGATTCAATCTCTCAAAAATGGGTTGGGCTTGGAACCAAACTATTAGAAACCGGTTAACCAAAACTGGGTATTTTTAATAGATTAATAACCGGTTAACCGGCTATTGCCATTGACAATGTTTTTTTTCCCATTTCCAAGCAGCTAAATAGCCACCATTAGGCCCATCTGCACTCACGTGTTAGACTATTAGTATAAATAAGTATTGAGCGTATTGGTTTTGATTACACTTCTATACCTCTTGAAATCTCTAAAATTTTCGACCGATCAAAAACTCTCAGTTCTCAAATGGCAAATGAAGCAAGTGTGGTGTTGAGACCAGAAACAAAGAGAAACCCCGAAATTTTTGTGAAGTTTGATTTATGTCTAATGTCGGACAACACTAAAATGGCTTGTTACAAGAATTGTAACGTGTTCCTCAAAGCCACGTCCAACTCCACTTTAAATGCTCATTTGGCAACGCATTGTAAAACCTTATTCAACATTGATATAGCTAGGCCAAAGACTCTTTAGGCTAGCTCAAAATATAAATTAATGTTTATTAAAGTTTGTAGTCAAATAAAATAATATTTAATATTCATGTTTCTAGAAGCCACACCTTTTTGGTTAAGGCATGAGTAATTAGTGCTACTTAGACTATGTGTGGTGGTTGTTTAAGAAGGCATCATCCATGACCGAATGACATCATTCATTGGCCAACATCTCTCTTCCTTGTTAACGCCGTCAATCTACTTGTGCCTCCGCCCTTGGCACCCCCACGTACTCGTGCTTAACATTTTTGGCGCCCTGGAAGGTGATGACCTGGTCATGAGTGGCGCCCCCTTGGACAACCACTACACATGGTCCTACCACTGGTTTTGAAGCTTAATAGGTTCGAAAATCAACAATTCAAAAATCAATTTGCGGATTTGGGTGGCTTTAACCTAAGTGGAAGTAACTTGTCGAATCAGATCATATTTCAAACTTTCAAGTTGGGCTTATATTCCGAAAGCGTAAGTAAACAATAAAAAAATAAAATATATGATGTTGAATCGATTCAACCTTCTATCAAGCAGTATAATTTTTAGTTTAGTGTTTATCTATTTTTTGAATCCTATACTCTTAGTAATGAATGTACATAATGGTGCTAAAAAAGGCTCATGAATCATGATGATTCTTTCTCATTACCAAATTGCTTTCTATGGAAGAAATTAGGCCAATTTGATGTCAAAAACTTCCACATGAAATGATAATAAATACCTTGACTATTATCTTAACGATTATGATAGCAAATGTATGCAAATAGTGCTTTCCGACCTTCCACTTGTTACTTTCCACATAACAACTTTGGAAGTGAAATGTGTGGATTCTAATTCTAAGTTTAAACTCAATTGGTTTGACAAGAGGTTCATTGAAATAAGTGTTGAAAGGGATGTATTTTGTTCTTGACTTTGGTTTATTGCTAACTTAAAACACTATTTGTAACCAAAAACTATTATGAAAGTTTTGATGGGTTTTTGGAGGTCCATTCTCCGGTTATTGGCTTAATGAAGATCGAAGACAAGGGAGGCTTGTTAGCCGGCTCTTATTCTATTTTACTTGAGTCCGTTTAGTTTTATTGTTCTCTAAGTTAAAAACCGTATTCTATATCCATATATTGTCTTTCTTGTACTTATAGCCCCTCGAGAGAGTGAGAGGCAGAACAGTATTACCATTAACAAACCTTGGTTGTACGTAACCCGTGTCCGTTGCTTACTCACCATATTCGAACCATGTCACTACGTGAATATTGGCTTTTAGCCACATACATGCTCTGGGCGGTTTGCCACACCTCGGTCCAAATGTGTGGCTAAAGGTCGCTTTCGCCACACATTTGTTATTCGTGTGACTAAAAACACACCTGTTAGAACCTTTAGCCACATAAGTTAGATTTTTGTTGCAAAAAATCACACCTGCTGGAACATTTAGCCACACTTTTTAAATTCGTGTAACAAAAAACACACCTGTTAGAACCTTTAGCCACATAAATTAGATTTTTGTGGCAAAAAATCACACCTGCTGGAACCTTTAGCCACACTTTTTCAATTCGTGTGACAAAAAACACACCTGTTAGAACCTTTGGCCACATAAATTAGATTTTTGTGGCAAAAAATCACACCTGCTGGAACATTTAGCCACACTTTTTCAATTCATGTGACAAAAAACACAGTTGTTCGAAACCGTTAGCCACAATTTCATAAAAAATGTGACTTTTACTTGCCACACTTAGTAAACTATGGCCAAATATGATATACGCTCACAGTAGTTTGATAATGATGTGGTTAAAAACTAATACATATGGCCACACTTACGGGTATATGTGACCATAGAGTATTGTTTGTTAGCCACTTATAAGTTTTATATGTGGCTAAAAGTTAACGGTGACAGCAAACAAAACGTGTGACCGTTAGTAGTTAATGGCCACACTTTAATTGTTTCATATGTGGCTAAAAGCTTATACATGTGGTCACACTTAAGGGGTTTATGTGACCATAAAGCATTATTTTATAGCCACTTATAAATTTTTATGTATGGCTAAAAGCTAACAGTTACATTAAAACAAAAGTGTGACTATTGATAAGTAATAGCCACATTCTAATTCTTTTATGTGACCAACCAGACATCCACCCTTCAGTAACCAATCTGAACCCTAATCCATCACCTGCTGCTAATACTTTCATCACTCATTAACATCGATTGAAGCTCATCTTGGTTAGGTAGGTGATTTATACTATAATTTTGAGAAATTTGGGTGTTCGAGGGTTTGAATGTAAGCAATTAGGTCTTGGATTCAATCTATTAGTATTTGTTCTAATTTAAACAATCTTGATACAAGTTGCAAGTGACATTTTTGAATCTTTACTTTTTATCATTGTTGGATTTATATTTTCTAACGGGGGTTTTTAACATGATTAATTAGAACCCTAGTGATGTCATAAACATATTAGGGTTTGAGTTTTGTTGAGAACAGTTGACTGACAAATTCGTTCTCATTTATTGATTGGTCTGTAACTCGCTGTTAAATGATGATTATTGATCGATTTTTGATTTTAGGATATAGTATTCTGAGTCTAGTTTCCATAAAGGTAAATTTTGTAATTTTTGGATGAGTATTGAATACCTTTTATGATTTTACAAAAACATATGTCAAAGCTGATTCAGGGAGTTATATTCTGGTCCATTTTTCGGACACCATAACTCCCTAATGACAAACCCAAACGGGTTGGTTCCACTTCTGGAACTTAGTATTATGAGTTTAAAAGATAACCCAATTGATCTTACACAATTTGGTTTAATGAGTTGATAGAACCATTAAACTAGTTTTTGTTGCGCAATCTGCTGAACTGTTAGTACCTATCTGTAATGGTTGAATTATTGTGAGTTTTCTATGCTTGAGAAAAATATAATAAAAATTGTTTGAGAAACCTGATTCATATATCATACTGTGGTAAATTTTTGTAGAATTTATCCTTATCAATAATCTGTCTCGTGAACTGAATGATCATAAGTTAAGTTGTATGATGAATATTTGGTTGCTTTGCCATGATATGATGTGTGGATACATGTTAGGACTTTCGGTACTGTTGACATTACTTATTATCACCAACGATTCGTCGGATCAAGTTTGTGTTTGTGTGTGAGTTCATACGTGGGTCTTAGAGTCATGTGTTGTTGAACATACTCTCATAACTTAAAACACTTGTACTAGGTAACAGTTAACGAGTCAAATGCATTCATTTGGTTTTGAGAAAACTCTGTTACACGTGACACCAGGTTTTGGATTGAAAACACGGACATACTTGCATACTAGTTTTGAAAACACTAAATGTTTGCCTATACTTGTTTTCTGGATTAAAAACAAAAAACGTTTTGAAGTATTGGTTATGTAACCTGCTGAAACGGGCAAAAACGAGTTGAACCATTGATTTTTTATTGCTGAATTGCTGCAAAATTGGTCAAAAAGTACTGAAACGAGCCGTTAAGTGTTGAAACGGACTGAAAAATCGATGAAACGAGCTGTTTAACATGATGTTTGCTGTAAAAACGAGCTGTTACGTGCTGAAACGAACTGAAAACTTGCTGAAACGAGCTGTTTAACATGCTGTTTGCTGTTAAAACGAGCTGTTAAGTGCTGAAACGGACTGAAAAATCACTGAAACGAGCTATTTAGCATGTTGTTTGCTGTAAAACGAGCTGTTAAGTGCTAAAACGAGCTGTTAAGTGATGAAACGAGCTGTTAAGTGCTGAAACGGACTGAAAAATCGATGAAACGAACTGTTTAACATGAAAAGAACAAGCTGTTACGTGCTGAAACGAACTGAAAACTTGCTGAAACGAGCTGTTTAACATGCTGTTTGCTGTTAAAACGAGTTGTTAAGTGCTGAAACGGAATGAAAAATCGTTGAAACGAGCTGTTTAGCATGTTTTTTGCTGTAAAATGAGTTGTTAAGTGCTGAAACGAACTGGACTGGAACATGAATTTTAATGATAAAACTAAAACATTTCCTCCGTTGTCCTTGTTCAAAAAAAAAGACTCGAGACCCGTTTTGACCCGTTCCGACCTTGACCCATTTTGACCCGGACCCGTTATGACCCGAACCTTTTGACCCTAACCCGTTCCGACCCGAACCATAACAACCTTTTTTTTAGTTGACCCGTTCCAACCCTGACACATTTCGACCCTAACCCATTCCGACCCATAACCCGTTTCGACCCAACCCCACCCATTTGCCACCCCTATGTTTAATGTATATCGACGGGTTAGGCGAGTTGTACCTCTGAAGACACAATTTAAAATTATATGCGTAATGGGCCATTAAAGATTTCAAGGCCCAATATGGCCCATTAGGACATGTATGACTTGTATTTGTCTATTATGGTCTAATATGACTCCCTATAACACGATATAACCCTTAAATATCTAATGTTACATATCACATGCCATAATAGGCCACTAAGAGATTACAAGCACTAATATGGCCCATTAAAGCGACTATGACATGAAAAAGGCTATAATGGGCCACTAACACCAACAAGGCCCAATAAGACCTATTGATGAAAGTATCACATGTTATCGGCCATTAACATCTAACTATGGCTAATGACATTCCTATACAACCTTCTTAGAGCAACTATGATGTGATAAAGGCTATAATGGGCCACAAACACCAGTTAAGGTCCAATAAGGCCCATTGATGAAAGTATGACATATTATTGGGCTTTAACAAAACTATGACTCACTAAACTCATATTCAACCCTTTTAGAGCAACTATAATATGATAGAGACTACAATGGGTCACTAACAACAATCAAGGCCCAAGATGGCCCATTAATGCAAATTATGACATGCTACTGGACGTTAACACCAACTACGAGTCACTACACTCCTATACAACCTGTTAAATTAACTATGACATGATATAGATATATTGGGCCATTAACAACAATCAAGGCCCAATATGTTCCATTAATAAAAGTATAACATGTTATTGGGCGTTGACACATGACTATGGCTCACTACACTCATATACAACCTCCTTGTAGCGACTATGACATGATAGGTGATATAATGGGCCACTAATACCAATCAACGCCATTTGATGAGACCAACTATGACTCACTACACTCCTATACAACCTGTTAACGTAACTATGACATGATAGACCCATACTAGCCATTAACAACAATCAAGGTCCAATAAGGCCCATTGATGAAAGTATGACATATTATCGGGCGTAACCAAACCATGACTCACTAAACTCATATTCAACCCTTTTAAAGCAACTATGATATGATAGAGACTACAATGGGTCACTAACAACAATCAAGGCCCAAGACGGCCCATTAATGCAAAGTATGACGACCAACTATGACTCACTACACTCCTATACAACCTGTTAACGTAACTATGACATGATAGAGACGATATTGGCCATTAACAACAATCAAGGCCCAATATGGCCCATTAATAAAAGTATGACATGTTATCGGGCGTTGACACATGCCTATGGCTCACTACACTCATATACAACCCTCTTGTAGCAACGGGGACATGATAGATGCTATAACGATCACTAATACCAATCAAGGCCCATTGATGAATGTATAACATGTTGGGCCATTGACACAAATCAAGGCCAAATAAGGTCTTTTGACGAAAGTATGGTGTGTTTCAGGCGTTAACACCTAACCAAGACTAATGACAGTCCTATACAACTCTTTTAGAGCAATTGTGACATGATAGATGTTATAATGGGACACTAACACCGATCAAGAACTAGTATGACCCACTAATGAAAGTATGGTTTATTGGGCGTTAACACTGATTACTACACTCTTATACAACTCTTTTAGAGCAACTATAAATATCACTTGTATTTATTTTATATGTTTTTATATTTAAAATACAATTTTTTTATATTATATAAGTTTTAATTAGTTGTTATATATATATATATATATATATATATATATATATATATACACTAACAACTCTTTATTTTAGTTATTAAAAATAAATTAAATTCATATTTAGTTCATATTAATTTCACTTCCCTCAAAATTTCAAATTAAATTCAACCCCCTCTTTTCTTCAAAAAAAATTGAATTACCCTCATATTTTTAAATTTCATTTGACCACATATTTAACCTACCTTTTTTTCTTTCTCTTCATTCCTTCTTCTTATTATTCTTCTTCTTCATCTCTTTACACTCACCATAATCCTCAATCATTAATTCTCTAACTCACTCAATTCTTAACCAAATCCTTTGATTCCGGGCTCTAATCTAATTATTTTTGCGAGAGGAATTCACGTGTGGTGTCGGTTTTCATCAATTTTATCTCGTTTTTTGCCGGATTCGTGTCGAGTGTGAAGAACCCTAAGAACCAAGTTTGGGGATTTTCAATTTTAAGTGTTATTTCTTGTAATTGAAGCTTAGTACGTCTTCTTTCATCGCTAAAAAGATATGTATTTCACTTGTTTGATGACAACAGTTTGCTGACGGATTCGTTTTCGTTTATTTATTGGTATGTAACTTGATGTTAAACGATGATTACTGAACGATTTTTGATTCTAGGATATAGTACTATGAGTCTAGTTTCCAGAAAGGTAAAGTTTGTAATTTTTGGACAAGTTTTGAATAGTTTTTATGATTTTACAAAAACACTGGTCAAAGCTGATTCGGGGAGTTATATTTTGGCCTGTCTTTCCGACACCATAACTCCCTAATGACAAAACAAAATGGGTTGTTTCCAGTTCTGAAAGTTAGTATTATGAGTTTTGAAGACAACCCGATTGGTCTTGCACAATTTAGATTAATGAGTTGATAGAACCATTAAACTAGTTTTTGTTGCGCAATCTGCTGAACTGTTAGTACCTATCTGTAATGGTTGAATTATTGTGAGTTTTCTATGCTTGAGAAAAATATAATAAAAATTGTTTGAGAAACCTGATTCATATTTCATACTGTGGTAAATTTTGTAGAAATTTACCTTAATCTTTTCTTTGTGAATAAAATCAGTTTGTACATGTTATAATCTGTCTCGTGAACTAAGTGATCATAAGTTAAGTTGTATGATGAATGTTTGGTTGATTTGCCATGATACGATGTGTGAATACATGTTAGGACTTTTTAGTACAGTTGACATTGATTATTATCACCAACAAGTCGTCGATTCAAGTTTTTGTTTGTGTATACATTATGTCTAATGTGATTGTGCGTGATAGTCGTCGTGCTTTGAGGTTTCGCCTCACATTAACCCTTTACTAGTTATGATGCTAATATTTTGATAATTTTAGGTTCAAAAAGTTAGAGCCGAAATGGAAAAAGATGAAAAGAAGTCAAGAAACGAGTTGGAAGAACGAGCGCAACGAATGGAATAAATGGAAAAAACTTAAGGAAAACGAAGAAAGGAGGCAAAAACAATTTGATTAGTTTATGAGAAAGTTTGAAGTCAGTAGTAATTAGTAGTAGTTTCAAATATTTTGAATTCATAACTTATTAGTGAAGGTTTGTTAATGTAAACTTGTTTTGAAGTTATTGTGTTTGTTAAACGTATGAAATAGCCACATTTATCTATGTGTGATCAAAAGTATGATAATAGCCACACTTTATATTACAAAAGCATTATGTGTGACAAACGGTATGACAATGGCCACAACACAAACTACAAAAGAGTGTTTGACTGGCAAGTTCACATTCTTAGCCACATTGACAATAACCTCCAGTGTCTATATGATATGACTAGCCACACAATACTTCACTATGTGACGAAAGTTTGACAATAGTCACACTTTAAATTACAAAAAGCATTATGTGTGACAAACGGTAAGACAATAGCCACACTATAATCTACAAATGAGTGTTTGGGTGGCAAGCAAACATTTTTAGCCACTTTTAACGTAATTTCTAGTGTCTGTATGATATAATTAGCCACTCTATTTTTAATTTAAGTGGCCATTTCTTTGCTATATCCACACGGTATAGGTCACAATGCAAGTTTAACACAACCCTATTGGCCACATTATTATAAAATTCATGTGGCTGAAACATGAATTCATGTGGCTGTATACGTGCAATGGTCACTCATAGTAAATAGTCATGTGGTCATTTTCTACCGTTTAGCCACACTCATTGGAGAGGATTCTTGATGGCCAGCAACTAATGCCTGTACCCTTTAGCCACACTTATTACCACATAAGACCACTAAAAACTGTGTGTGGCCATATCATACCCACGGTGTCGCGACCTTTGGCCACATATGACCTGAACAAAATGTGTGTGGCTAAAGGCAGATCAATTTTCACGTAGTGTGTAAAATTGGTGTGTTCTTGTTCTACTTTTTTTCCTGCAATAATAAGCTTTGCAGCGACATTCTTGATATTATTTAAGGAAGATGCTGGAAATTTACTCTAGAGCTTGCAAATGTTTGCTTAAAAGTTTGGATAAGCATAGTCTTTGATCTAGTATATAAGTGAATGGAATAAGTTATTTGTTAAGACATCCTAACTTTGTGGTTGAAAATTTTGAAGTCCACAAAACTAATGAGAAATAGGATTATAATAACAAAAGCAATAGTCACTTAGACAAAGATAACATTGCTAGTTTTGGTTCAACGAGCCTTTAAGAACTATATAAGATGAAAAAATTAAATTTAATTTACAAGTTATTTGCCCATGTGCACATAAGATTCTTGAACTATTGGTATATAACAGTTTTTATTTCCATCACTTCATGCTAATGTTACATTGCAACTCAGTAATTCAACTCCTTTATTAATACCATATTGTCTCGCACTGATCTGGTACAATAACATCGGGTGATGTTAAGGCGTATTATCTTATGGTTTCAAATTCAAAAATTGAGTCAAATGGTTTTCTCGCACAGTGATGGTTTTCCTTATTGATAATGTTCTTAAGTGAGTTAGTTTAGAGCAACAAAATCATTATGAATAATTAAGATACTGTTTCAAAAACACTCACTCGTGTATACAAGGTAGCAAAACAGTAACTTACCGGGTCACGCAATAAATATCATTTAATGTTTGTATTTAAAACCATAGCATTAATAACATTAAAAAACCGAAGTATCTACCCTTCAAAGTCAGTCAATGGTGGACCGTTCAATCTTCAAATCACGTGACAACATACGTAGTGCGCAGTTCTCTTTTTTAATGGATGGAGTCATGGACATGAAATTTTCTACAAATGTGTAATTATTGCGTGAAAGGTCTCTCAACACTTTGTACATTAAACGTGGTATGTAAAAGTGTAAAAGAATAGTTAATTTTTTTATGTTATAAATTATCAATGTAATTAACTAATAGCTTTTATAAAACACTTCAAAATAATAATATTAAAATATGTAACTAAACTAATTAAATTAAAGTAATGTCGTATTGATTATATTTTATCAAATACATACGAGGAGATACGTAATGAAAAGAATAATTAACAGTAACGTACTTTTTAAACACATGGAAGATGTCTCATCCTCACCAAACAGCAATAATTAGGTAGGCCAATGTATTTCTTTAATAATTTAATTTAAACAAATATGAAATGTCGACCACGTTTGGATTTGGACGGTAGGAAAGTGAAGATTTGGATCAAAGATCGTATGTTTGAATTCGATCTCAATTAGGTTTTTAGACAACGGATTTTCTCCAAAACAGGATATGGTAGACTTGAGCTAGCCAAATCGCAAACATATGGGATCACCTTTTGTAACTAGGTTTTATTCGTTTTTCGTTCAAGAAAAAAGTTTATCTCAACCGGGTTTTATCGGAGTACGCCTTCGGGTAGCAGGTTTTCACCGAAAAAGAAGATGGTGGGTTGGGCTATCAAACGCTAACTGTGATCACGGACATATAAAGTCGCCTTTTATAGTCAGACTTTTATTCGTTCGTTAAAGAAAGTGTTGAGAAAAGTAAAAAAGAGAATAATAATAAAATACCAAACTTTGAACATGAACATGACATTAACATCTCGGGTCAAACTCAAATCCCAGCCGGATAACTTGACCTGAACCAGGGAATCAGTTATACAGCGCACGATAGCCACTGAAAAGCCTAACAACAACTCTACAAAACTAACATACGCCGTACGCGCCCAACCAACCACCACAAACCCCACGCGCCGCCGCTACTCTCCATCATCCGGAACAGTATTCAAATCCAAAATCGCACCTCCAGTCCTCTTCTCACAAACCTTACCGTCGGCAGCTTCTCGCGACGGCTCCGGCCGATCTTTACCTTTCTCGAAGTACTTCACCGCCTCTCGCATCCGGCGTAAGATAGCAAAGAACTCATCGACTTCATCCTCCGTCGGCGGCACCACCACCACCGGCTCCTTTCCTTTTGTCTCTCTCTTCTTCTTCCGATCACCGCCGCTTCCGCCGCCGCCGTCCGCCGTTCTGCTACGCTTCCGATCTCTCTCCATACCCTAAATAATAATATTAGTAATAGTAATAATAATATTATTATGTAAGCTACAAGCAGCTTCTTGTTGTTATTATTATTATTATCATCAACATATTTCTCTATAAGTTTTATGCAAGTGCAACTACTGGCCTTCTATGTGTGTGTAACAAAAATAAGAGTTGTGTTATGTTATGTGTGGACAGACTGATGACTATATGATTTAATATAATAAAATAAATGGACTTTGTATAATGTGATGTTGATCATACGTGATGGGATGACGTCGTGACGTTGTCAGAATCAGTGATCACGGGCCCAACCAATATTCTTTTCATTATTTAAATTTTTAATATTAAATTTGGATTGTAATTGATTTTTTGGTTAATTTATCGAAATTAATAAGTTGGTTGTGGCTCAATGGTAGAGCATTCACTTTACTAGTGAGAGGTAGTGGGTTCAAACCTCACTACCACCAATTTATATGGGAGATATGAGGGATGACCCTGGCTTGCCAGGGTTCGAGTCCTGATCTCACCCGGTTTTACCGGCTTCTGGCTGTCGTGCCGTTTGGCGAGCACGGGGGTCGGGTTTTAGCCGGTGAATCCCTCAATAGATGGACCGCTACGGGCTTCGTCCGTCCGGACTAGTGGCCGGCTCGGGCTACCTTTAGCCATTGGGGGCCGCGTACGGAGTATCCGGCGTTACTTAGTTGGCCGTTCAAAAAAAATTTATCGAAATTAAAGTATGGTCATTGTTAATCCTTTTCAATCCCTCATCATTAGTTGTTTAATTGTGTTTACACTTTACAAAACACCCCACTTAACAATCATTCCACTTGTTTAATAGTTTTGGCCTGGAAACTTCAAGTCTCAATTAGTGAGTCTTCGGACATAGGATTTTACCTGAAACAGGAGATTATGAGCTTAAGTTATCCAACATTGTTAACGATTGCAAGCATATAGGGTTGCTTTTTGTCACTAGGTAACCCCAGGTAGTTTATGATAAGTTTTCATCTTAGTTTCCTTCAACCGATATTTCTTCATAAATTTTACTCAGAAATTAAGGTTTAAAATTAAAGGGATTAGATCAAATACAAATTAAATAAACATGTTAACTGTACGAATCAAATAGTTTAACTATATAAACAACATAGTGTAATTACATAGTTACACTATTTGATTCGCCCAATTAGCACGTTAATTTAATTTGTAATTGATTTTCCCTTACAACTAACATATAGAGAAGAGATGATAAGAGAACTCTTCTTTGTGAGATACACTAGAAAATTCCATACTACATATGTGTAGTAAATGTAAGAAAAATATATAATAATATATATTTATAAAAACATAATCAAATACATTTTATTCTTAACATGAAAACAGTGAGAACTAATTTGTTGTTATGATTAAGTTTTTTTTTATAGGTGTTTGCTGTTATTTTTTGTTCATATTTGCTAATTTTCGATTATGAGACGTTATAAGTATTTACTGGTTTATATTTTGTTGTTATTATTAGATTTTTTCTTTTGCTGTTATAAATATTTGTTGGTATATGTTGTTATTATTTTGTTCTTGATTTTGATTATTTTGTTGTAATTTTTAGGTTTTTTTCTTAGTTATTATCAATTAATGTTTATGTAGATTGGTAATGTTTCTTACACTCTCATTTTTTAATAAATTTGTATTATTTCCTACATTCTCATGCTAAGAATAAAATGTACATGAATATTCCCCTATATTTATATATGACCATTATAATCATTTATATTATAATAGATCAAAATATTAACTATACCTTATTATATATTAGTTTCCCTTGGGTGTACATATATGGAGAGAATAATAACATTATAACATAATCACACACACATAACAATTTTGTGTGTCTCCTTTCTCCTAAACCGGGTTCCTCTCAAGAACCCTAACATCATCCTTAACTATACATCTAAAGGGGAACTCGACCAAGCTGACAATCATGTCGTCTACATCATTCTCTGTTGCGGTTACTACTCTCACTATTGTAACATGTTCGTAGGTTTAATATTTATCATGTTTTAAATTACTTACATGAAGAACTGATCAACAATAAATGTATATACTTTATGTATGAATTATGAAGTTCTCTAATTATGATACCGTCCCTTAACGTAGAACAAAGTTGGTATTGAATTTTTTTCTTCTTTTGTGCAAACATCGTTAATCAAACAACTGTCAAATATTTAAAAAAATGGTATGTTGAAAACGTTATTCTTCTATAAAAATATATGGTGAAGCCATCAATTTACCCTTTGACTCATGAATACATAATTGATACCACTGGACGAATATGGACTAGACTTTTGATTTATGATTAAAGAAAAAAATAAAAGAAGAAGAAAAGGAAAGGAAAACTAGACACTTTTAACTTGCATTATAAATATTTTTTGGATTTGTGTGTGATGTGCTATCTTGAGTGTGGTCCGGTTACAATTGTGTGAAAGGGTATGTTACCCCGAAACTCGCTTGAAATTTGCTTAAAAAATCTGTATTCAAATTGGCGATGTATGAAAACGAGTTGAACTTAAGTTAAGGCCGGTTCGCTCGTTGACTTGCTTGAATAATTAAATGTTAAGCCAAGTAGCCAACCATTAACCCAAATACCTATATCTATCCCGACTCATCTTGAATTATTTTACTAGTTTACCCATTTTTAGAACAATTTTCTCACACCCTATAAATCCACATTAATATCCACTTGACACTAGAACCATTAACTAGTTGATGAAGAACATCTTTATCACACATGTCTCAATACTGTTAAGCTACAAACTATTTGATAACAGGTTGACACTTTGTCTTGTTTATTTAAGTATTCAAAGAATCACAACCTCTTTTCCAGTCAAACCCTTTTCAATCATCACTCATCAGAGCCTCTATGTCGATTGTTGCTCCTTTCATCTCTCTCAATCGTGTAACTCTCTTAGCCCCTCTCTCGTATCTCCTATTTGTATGAAATGGTTTAATCCACCCCCCCCCCCCTCTTAACAGCCGCATAAATAACCATGGATCTCATATATGTAGGATATGAGATTATATAAAGTCTTACGAGTTTTAGTTGGGTACGTACAATATTACGTTATGCCGGTCCAATTACTTAAAATTTAGTCTCATACATGTCCACTCATGTCGAAACTAAATAAATTATTTTATGATATTACATTAAACATGTATACAAATATGCTTTAAAAATTTTAAATCTATATAATAAGTTTAGTCAAAGACATGATATATTTTTAGTTAGTAGTTGTGAAACAAACGGATTTTGTCTTTTCATATGCATTTGTTAACAAAATGAATGTGTTTGTGTTCATTTATGTTGATTCGTTTTTATTCTATTATACGTTCAATTTGTTAGTGGTTCACTCGGTGTTTGTTTCCAAAATTTGACTTGAGTGACGGCATGATGAATTATGGGCCAAATAGTTATTAAAATTTTAGTAAATATTTCTAATGCATATATGCTACTATATGGTAGTTATATATTACTATCTTGCAAGCAGCAAAGGTACTCAGAAAAGTACCACTCATAGCAAGTTATTTGTAAGGATAAAAGAGGATGTGATGAAAGTAAACATTTCCTTTATCTTTGGCAATAGTGAGACTATCCCGATCTCTAGCTTAAAAACATATTTTTACATATATAGTATATATCAAACAACATAAAACATGGTTAGGAAAATCGAAACAAAGCAACAAACAATACAAAAGTACTAGAAATATAGAAGAAAATCACCTCTACCATACAACCCCCCTAGAAAAAGTCTATAACATAAATAACACGCTAAGCCAAAACTACCACTAACTACATGAAGATAGTGCCTATGACATCAATCAAGCTATTATACAACTATCATCAACAATACAATTAGAGATACATTAGGTATATTAACTATGTATATTTTCAACAACTTTGTATTTTATTTAAATTTTCAAATCGTTTAGGTGTTCTCTTTACTTTCTTATAATTTCACATGGGATGTTTGGATATTCGATCGGATAGATAATCAGGTTCAAATATTTTTAAACAACCGTACAAGTGCACAAATCACTCCTAAACATGGATCACGTTTTACTTAAATATATTTAATTAAAGATGAATAATGGATAAAATAATAATTAAGTAGTATGACTTGTCATATAAATGCGTAAGGCTTACGTGGCGGCGGGCGTTTCTTCGAAGCAACCTCGTGCTAGGTTACAAAAGGATGACAGGTACTTTGACAATTCTAACATGACCTTACAATTAAAAAATGAAAATGATTCCGCGTGCCATATTTTAAGAATCCTTATGTATTATATTTTATAAGTTATACATGACTATACTTCAAAACTTTTAATAATTTATGACTACAGAAAACTAACAACTAGAGCATGTATCTCGTTTCAATCTTTTAATTTTATAAATAGTGTATACCAACATATCATGCATGCATGAGGAGAACAATAGTCATGTGTGGCATCATTTTCAGACAGACAGGTGCACACATAAAAGGAATGGTGGAACACCACACTTTAATTATTTTCATGATCGAACAAGTGAGGTGTAACATCATGAACAATGTAATGTAATGATAATTTATTTGAAAGTTAGGAGCATAATATCTTCAACAAAATATCATTACATCATGTACGTATATATGTCTCGTTTCATATGTAGATTGGTGTAGCAATACATCTTGATTCCTTTACGTCAATTGTATATTGTTAACGAGAGAAGCATGTTACTATGCTTGATTTTAAAGATTAAAGATGTGAAATTCTTTTCCTTAGATGTTTTAAAGAGAATAAACACCTGATATCAGATCATCATCAATTACATACACCATGGAATGTAATATGAACTTAATATCATTGATTCAGATGTCATCAATTACATACACCATGGACTGTAATATGAACTCACACTCAAGGACCACTATTGTTAAACGTTATGTGGACAATTTTTGGTCCTCAACCAAGTTCGTGGTATGCCAAACGTTTGAGCCAGGGCCCACGTAACTGAGTCAAATGTTGGTGTCACATACCTAAAAGATGGTTCATTCACCTTTGATGGTTCAAGCGAAGATTTGAGTGGTATATTTGTTTTTGTACAAGTTTGTATATTTTTCATCATGGTACGCTATACAACAAAAAATGTGTTTGTTAACGATTGTTTGCTTGTCTTGTCTTTCTGCTACTTCAGTTCCATCTTATATTGATTTCGACATATGACAATTCATCATGATGGAGCATAGATTTGTTTCGACGTAATTAATGATTCAATTACTTACACATGTGCTAACATGTAAGATACATTCAATTTGTATACATGACTTTTAAAACTAGATATTGGAACAATGGCGGCCCCTATTTTGCATCTTGGGTGGTTTGGGTCTTATTTGAAAAGTAGTGTACGTCATCATTGAGCGCCTTTTATCGACTGGTACCACGATCAACATGATTGTGAATCGCATGTCCCATAGTAATCGGGGCCATAATTCCAAAATATATATTCTCACCTCCTTACCACTTAGGTGTTATCGTGTTGGGGTTTGAAATGTTATTATTGTAGACTAGTAACTTTATGGGTCGTATAGGCCACCGCCCAGTTCTTTGCTGATGGCCTAATTCTTTGCCACACAGTTTTTGCCCTCAAGCAAGTGCATGCATCGTCCACTAGTCAATTGTCATTGTTGCTCTTCAATCCTAAGACTCAATCTTGCTACCCCTGTTTTGTATTTCTTTGTAAATATTTAGTTCTTTTTCCGCTATTGTTGTTGGCTTCAACAGATAAAACTTTTGAAAATTTTATGTTGATTAGAAATTTTATGTTTCTTTTTTTTTAAACGGTAGCTCACGTTTTATCTAACTCTAATCCTAAAGTACACTTTTTTTTTGTACAACTATGGGACTAAACACTTATCAACATGTACGTTGAAACTACTAGGTCAAAGACCTTTTGGTTATTGTTATGGTTACATGCATGTGCTATTTTAGTATTTTTGTGTTAAATAGTTAATGTAAACTTTGGTTCTTTATTCATAAACTTAGATGATGAATTACCTGAGATGGGTTTGGAATATGAAAGCAATCGTGTTGACTTTTGAGATCCGAATTAATGATATTAAGTTCTTGTATAGTAAAACTACATGTTTGACCAATTAAAAACTAAACATATATTTCAAGCCGAAATTGACATGCAAAGATTCATCTTAGTTTCAACTTTCAACTTTCAACTTCTCCTCTTAAACTGCATGTGTTCAAACATGTTGACTTGGAAGTTCATCAAGTTCAAACTAAAATATGATATTTCTGGATGTGTGCGACTTTTTTTCATAAGAAATTAAAAACTTGACTTTCATTAAATGTTGTATTCAGAAACATCATTTATAAGTTTGTCAACATTTTATCGTTTATCTGACCCAGCCAATGCATGTTCGACTTCTGACTGTTATGTATTTTTAAAAAAACATAGTATCTTGGTCCTCGAAGCACCAACTTATTATCTCCATTCTCCCGATTTCAAGTAGGGCTGTCACTTTTATCCGAAACACGAAACCCAACCCGGAAAAACCTGTACCCGAACTTGAACTAACCCGACTCGAAGAACCCGAACCCGAGAAAAGACTAACCAGGACCCGAACCGAAGTAATTCAGGTTGGTTCTCAGGTTTGATTTATAAGATTTGGGTCAACCCGAAAAACCCGAATAAACTAATTTTAGTTTTGAAATTAAATATACTTTTATGTATAATAGGCTAAGTCTTTATCCACTAAAGTTATCATAATCTGACTTTAATCGACAATTGTCAATCTAACTATTATGGATCGATTGCTTATTATTAAAATTATGTTTTCCATTTATTGCTAATAGCAACCGTAATCAAACAACCAAATCACGCCCGATTGAATACAATTATGATTCGAGATAGTTTTACTCTTCTTTTTGAATTATTTCATCAAGTTAGGTTAGTTTATTCTTTGATTATTTGTGTTACAAGCAAAGAAGAATATGTTATTTTAATTTTAGCATTATAGTTTTTCAAAAAAATTAGTTTTGTGTTTTTATTTTTAGAATACTCGAAACTCGATTAACCCAACCCGAAAAAATCCGAACCCGAAAAACACGTGAGAGATTTGGGTTGGGTATTGGGTCAAGATGTAAAACTTTGAAACCCGAAGAACCTGACCCGAAAACCCGAAGAACACCCCTAGGTCCAAGGGCGAAGGTCAGTTAGGGTCGGGGTGGCTCGGGGCCCCCTGCTTTTTTGCGTAGTAGTGTAAATTTATCCGTTTTCGTCCGAAAATATTTATACGTAGTGTAAATTTAGCCGTTCCGGCCGAAAATTTAAGCCCCCAGTGTCTTAGTCCAAGTTTCGCCAATGTCGGGTTCAATTTTAAACTTGAATATCATGTGGTAGGAAATTTGTGACTCAGACGTGTTAGCTTCAAAATAGTTGCTTGAGCTTCACTATCACGTACGTCTTATTCCAGCCACTATTGTCGACTGAGATAATATTAACCGTCTTATTTATAGGAATATTGTATGCGATGAAGGACACAACTGTCTTAACTGTAGGATTGTTAATTATTCTATAAACCTGCTAGTGACACATTTTATTTCATCATTTTGAATATTTAAAAAATGACAATTGTCATGAAACAAATGGGAAGATGTATTGAAATATTTTACGGTTTATGGACTTTGACATGAAAACCCACTCTATCGGTGTAATGATAAAAAAATTTTAAAATCACGAAAAACAAAGAAAGAAAAAAATTAAAAGCGTAATAAAGTTAAACAAAATAAGTGGTTTTCAAAACAAAATGATAATAACAGTATTAACATAATAATAACAATAATCATAATAGTAATAATAGAAATACAAGTTTGTTAAATTTAAGTATATAATAAACATGCATAAAGTAAACAATTAAATACAACTATTATAAATTACGATAAACAGAATGCTGGTAAAAGAAATAGGCAAACATGCGGGGGCGTAACTTTTATAGGGCCAGGGGTGGCCCGGCCCCCTCCGTTTTTTCGCTCGGTAGTATAAAGTTATTCTTTTTCGGTCGAAATTTTTTATACATAGTTTAAATTTACCCGTTTTTTATCGAAATTTTGAGCCCGACCCCCTCGATTTTTTGCTCGATAGTGTAAATTTATCCACTTTTTGCCCGAAAATTTGTATATATAGTGTAAATTTACCCATTTTCGATCGAAAATTTGAGCCCGGCCTCCTTTTTTTCGCTCGGCAATGTAAATTTATCCTTTTTCAGTCTACCCATGAAAAATTAGTCTTAGCGCTTGTACAGGCTTCACGCAGACTAAGACGATATTTCCAAGGTCACCCAATCACCATTCTCACCAACTTCAAACTTGCAAACGTTCTAGGCAAACCCGAGTTGTCAGGACGCCTAGCCAAATGGGCAATAGAATTGGGAGAATACGCAATAAAGTACAAGCCAAGACCAGCCATAAAAGGCCAGGTCTTGGCCGACTTTATTGCAGAAATCCCCGCTTTGCGGGAAAAAGAGTGCCAGGAAGAGGCTCAACCCTCTCCAGCACAGGACATTGATGATGTCTGGCGACTCTATACTGATGGAGCAGCCAACAACGAGGGTTCAGGCGCAGGGTTGAAACTAACTAACCCAGCGGGCCAAGAGTACACCTACGCTATTCGACTGGATTTTCCAAGTACGAATAACGAAGCGGAGTACGAAGCATTCCTGGCCGGGTTGAGAATTGCGCGTAAGATGGGAGAGAAAAACTTGGAAGCCCACGTGGATTCCATGTTAGTAGCCAACCAAATAAACGGGACGTACACGGCTGTGAACGACACAATGGCCCTGTACCTCGCACAAGCAAAAACCCTTATGCGCGATTTCAACGATTGTAAAGTTATGCATATCAAGAGAAGCGAAAACAAATCTGCGGATGCGTTAAGCAAGCTTGCATCATTAGCCTTCACCCACTTGGGAAAGGACATCCGCGTTGAACTCCTTGGGGCACCATCAGTCCCGCACAAGGAAATTTGTGTCATCCAAACCGGCACGGAAACATGGATGACACCAATCATAAATTACCTTGCGGCGGGTATACTACCAGAGTCAAAGGCACAGGCAAGAAAGATACGTTGTAAATCGCTGAACTATCAACTTGTTGATGACATACTTTACAGGCGTAATTTTCTTGGCCCACTGCTCAGATGCGTGGACGACCAAGATACTGATTACCTCCAAAGGGAAGTACACGAAGGCATCTGTGGAGTACACGCAGGTCCACCCGCAGTTGTAGCTAAGCTAAACAACGCGGGATACTTTTGGCCGGGGATGCATACGGATGCACTAGCCTACATCAGAAAATGCAGGTCCTGCCAGCTCTACGCACCCAACACGCATCGCCCAAAGAATGAACTTTTTCCAGTCACTTCTTCATGGCCATTTCAGAAGTGGGCCATCGATGTGACAGGCCCATTTCCGACAGCAGCTGGGAACGTCCAGTTCCTAGTGGTAGCCATCGACTACTTCACCAAGTGGATAGAAGCAAAACCCTTAGCCCAAACAACCGCAAAACATATCAAAAAATTTATTTGGGAATTTATTATTTTTCGTTTTGGACTTCCACAGAATTTGGTGAGCGATAACGGCACCAACTTTGCTGACCAGAAGCTACAAAAGTAGCTGAAAGAACTTCAAATCACCCACACCTTTACCTCAGTGGCACTCCCGCAAGGTGTAACATCCCGAAATTTCTAAAGTAATATTTATTATATTATTTTGTCGGGTGAAATAAACGAGTTAGTGGAACGATAATAATAATAGCAAAATATGAAGACTTAGTAGGATAATTAGATGGGATTAGATATGGACCAAAAGGAAATATGGGCCTTCGGTCCATGGGCTTAAGGGAGTATAAATACCCCCTTAAACCCCAATCATTTCCATTCCATCCATTTATCCATCCTAATCTCTACACACTCCAAAACACACACAACCCGAACCAAGATCCAAAGGCGAGGACCCGAGCTCGTTGGTGCTAGATCGTCGTGACGAACCAAAGCAACAAGACGAGCTCGTGTTCGTAGTTCGACTCATTTACGGTACGTTTATATCGAGAACTTGTTCGTTTAGGTTTGGATTAGTATAGAAATGATAGATCTGTGTTTGTATGGTAAAAACGAATCCAACAAAGCTAAACTTACTGAAAGTGGTTATGATTTGATGGGTTAATCGATTGATAAAAGAACCCGTAACCTATATGCCTAAATCGCACCCTTTAAACATCGATGTTAGGTCGATTTGATGGTTGGGGTTTGTAGGCGCTGGTCAGACGATTCCGTGGATACCTAAATCGAGTTATTTGGTTAAGAAACGAAGATGATTAAGGGATTTAAGGACGAACAGTACCTGCAGTTGGACAACTTCGCCTGCAAGCTAAGTTCGCCTGATGAACTTCGCCTGCAAAGCTAAGTTCGCCTGATGACAACTTCGCCTGCAAAGCTAAGTTCGCCTGATGACAACTTCGCCTGCAAAGCTAAGTTCGCCTGATGAACTTCGCCTGCAAAGCTAAGTTCGCCTAAGGTTTAACTTCGCCTAAAGCTAAGTTCGCCTAAGGTTTAACTTCGCCTAAAGCTAAGTTCGCCTAAGGTTTAACTTCGCCTAAAGCTAAGTTCGCCTAAGGTTTAACTTCGCCTAAAGTCAAGTTCGATTAGAAAATAAATTAAAAACGATAAGTAAAAGTAAGCTAATACTAGGCCACCAGATTAAATCAGGCGAGTATTGATACGTGTAACTTATACAGTCAGCCGAGCTCAGTTAAAGAAGGGATTTACAACTATCGGAGGAAGAAGCAGAGTTCAGGTGAGTTTCTAGCCCCATTTATGTGTTATGTTTTCGGGGCTGTGTGCATACTCGATATGTTTGTTAATACGCTTATCCTAAGAGATAAGTGTATGCCTTATGTAAATGATGTGATATGTATGAATGATTGCTTGATGGTACGTGAACGATCTTCGGATATTGCACGTACTGTCAGGTTGTAACGCTATGTATAAGGTAAGTATGATATGTATGCTTATGTGTATGAACGTGATAAAGTTAATAAAAGAAGGAAATGATGGTTGTATGGTTGTATGGTTACGAAAAGGGTACCGAGCCCTAATAATACTCGAGGTATGATGTATGGTTGTATGGTAACGAAGAGGGAATCGAACCCTACTAATATTCGAGAATTAGGGAACCGAACCCTACTAATATTCGAGGAAAGAGGGTACCGAGCCCTAATAATACTCGAGGAAAGAGGGTACCGAGCCCTAATAATACTCGAGGAAAGAGGGTACCGAGCCCTAATAATACTCGAGGTATGATGTATGGTTGTATGGTAACGAAGAGGGAATCGAGCCCTACTAATATTCGAGAACTAGGGAACCGAACCCTACTAATATTCGAGGAAAGAGGGTACCGAGCCCTAATAATACTCGAGGAAAGAGGGTACCGAGCCCTAATAATACTCGAGGAAGTAGGGTACCGAGCCCTAATAATACTCGAGGAAGGAGGGTACCGAGCCCTAATAATACTCGAGGAATGTAGGGCGTAATGCTCTTTATAACGTAAGATATGAAAGTAAGTTAATACAAAAGAAAGTATGAAAGTATGAAAGTATGAATGAAAGAATATAAGTTTATGTGTATTGTATAGTGTATGATTAACTAGAACTCACTCAGCGTAGCTGACTTTTAGTATGCACGCAGGTGAGTAGAATGAGACAGCTAGCTTGAGCGGGCACATGGTGGGCGAATAGGAGACTGGCATCTGAAGACTCAAGATGTTTTAATGTAATTGACGTTTATTTTGAAAGACAATAATGTTTAATTAAGGCAAGTTTTGGATTGCTGTAACGTTTCATGAAAGTTTTTATATTCCGCGAAAGTTTTAATGAACTCTGATTTGTAAGAACTGTGTTTATGAGTAAATCCGACGCTAAAGTAGGGCTACCGGGTTCGGGGCCTTACAAAAGGTAATGGTGAGGTGGAAAGAGCAAACAAGAGCATCGTCGACGGCATAAAGAAAAGACTCTTGGAGCATAGATCCGGCTGGGTGGACGAAGTTCCACATGTCCTTTGGGTGAACAGAACGCTAAAAAAGGCAAGCACGGGCGAAACCCCGTTTAGCCTCACCTATGGCACTGAAGCCATGGTCCCGGTCGAAATTGGTCTACCCTCACCAAGAGTCATGACTCAACCAGAAGACAATGATGCGGAAAGACGGTTATACCTCATGCTAACCGAAGAACGCAGAGACTTAGCCGCAGCGCGTGAAGAGACTACAAGCGACAAATGCAAAAGTACTACAACACGCGGGTAAAACTCTGTAACTTCAATGTCGGAGACTACATACCGCGTAACAACGAGGCTTCGAACCAAGAGCGCCCAGGAAAGCTGGCCCCGGTCTGGGAAAGGCCATACATTATTAAAGAAGTTTTGGGAAAGGGCGCATACCGGCTCGAAAGGCTCGATGGCACCCCCATCCCAAGAACATGGAATGAAGCTCAATTACGCAGATGTTACATGTAGATCAATTCCAAACTTGTAAAGAAAAGGCCTAGAGCCACTTCTAATGGAAATGATTCTCCTTATCACATTGTGTTGATAGCCTTACCTTTATACTTATGAACTGACCACACTGATATGCCGGTATTCACCGCATAAATGAGGAAGGAAGTAAGTCGTTGCGTGTGGAAAGCGGCAAAACCCACATAAATACAAAAAACGGTAGAAAATTTCTAAGGAAAAGATGAGGAAAACCTTCACGCTGATCAGATATAGGTGAAGTTTGGTCATCCTACTAAGTGAAAGTGACGGTTCTACCCGCACAATCATGATAGCGGAAACTGAACATTAGCCTATTATCAATCACGCGTCAAAAGGTTAACTTATTCAAAACACTTAGAAAATTGCTAAGTTAAACTGAAATATGCATGAGCAAAACATATAATGTTTACAAGGCAAGGCGTTAACAAAATATTTATATTCACAATAAAAATTCAAACATTACAAGAATGGCTAGGTATCTACCCGCCTACAAAAATATATCTCTATCCTAACGGTTGGAAGGGATCTCAAGGTTCACGCTTCAGGATCACTCCCTCCAAACCCGCTTAAACCCGCACCATCAGTTGGCTGCGGCGGTTCAAGGAAAGCCTTGAGAACAGCTAGCCCGTCATCAGCAGCAGCAATCTCGTTCACCTTCTCCACCACCGGATGCGGGAAGGCAGCATACTGGTTCATTGCTTGGTCGTAGGCAGCTTCAGTGTCCACGTCGTGTAGAGGAAAGTTGGAAGGCGGGATGCCTTTCTCAACAAACCCCAGACCAAGCAGGAAACCAGCCTTTTTCCCATCCTCATGAGAAGCGTTGAGGGCTGCACTCATGGCATCGTCATAAGATGTGTTCGCAAAAATCCGATGCACAACCTACAAAAAAAATATATATATATCAAAAACTTTTCTAAGTATAAAGAAAAGCGTAAAGAAATTATGAAGCTATGCGTACCTGAGGCAACGCTTCTCGCAGAAGCCACTCCTTATTTGTCAGAGCCTCCTGAAGGGTAGCTTGAGCTTGATCGCGGGCGCGTTCGGCTTCATTTCTGTTGAGGTTGGCAAGCAACACATCCTTAGCCGCAGCCTCTTCAACGCCCTTAAGCTTACGCTCAATGCGATCAAGCAAACCCTTCTGATCCAGTAGCTCTTGGAGCTTCTTGGCGTCTTCTAGGGCTAAAGCATCATGAGCCTGCTGAAGCTTCTCTAGTTTGGCTTTAAGCTCCTCATTCTCGGCGCGCAGAGGCTCAGCAATGGCTTCAGCTTTGGTGGCCCTCTCGGTCGCGTTACGCGCAGTCTCCTTGGCCAACCTAAGCTGCTCGTTGACAGCTTGGGTAGCCTTGGAGCGGGCCTCATGCCTGGCCTAGACCTCGACCTCAAGGTCCTTGAAGTCCTTCTCCTTCTCCGCTGCGGTGGCAGTGAGTCTCTTGTTCTCCTCCCGCAATGCTCGCGCCTGAGCCACTTCCAGGCTACGCACCGTCTTTAACTTGTCGTTTTCACGACAGAGTAGCTCGACGCGCGGCTGCATCCGGGCAAGGAGGATCCGGAGCTCATTGGATAGCCTACCCTCCTGGTAGCTGGCCATTGCCTCCCCCAACGCACCGCTTGGGGCGGCATGACGCGCCCACTCGACGCAGTCCGCAGCCGTTCGGAGGGTCGTTCCCCGGAGGATCTTCCACCGTGGAGCATACACCTCGTTGGAATCCGAAACTGCAAAAACAAAAAACAGTTAGAAAAAAAATGATAAAAATAGATAAGAGGCCAAAATAAACCCCACACGCCTGTAGGGTCGATAACAGGCCGGTAGCCGCCAAACCCATCACCCGAACCTAAGGGATATCCATCCAAGAGGTCAAGGAGATGGGAAGGGGGCAAAGATTGGCTAGAAGCCCCAACCTTGAACATACCTGAAGAACCGGCCACGGACGAGGTAGTCGCTGGCGCCGGAGGGGGCATGGTAGAAGCCACCGTGGTAGAGACCATCGGAGGTGAACTCATTGGAGTTGAACTCACAACTGTGGTCGCTGCTGCGGAGCTTGCAGAAGAAATCACCGCCGGCTCAGTGAAAGATGCGGTAAAGATGGCACTGACGGCCGGCGGAGATGACGTCATTACTGGAATAGTTGACTCAACGGTTTGAGCAACCGAACCAGCACCGGAAACAGGCGCGGCCGCCTGGGTCATCGCCTCGGATAGGTTGACCAAACCTATCGTCGTGGGTCCAGAACTGCTTCCGCCCGCACCGCTCTGGAATGCGGATGCGTCCACTCCTGCATAAAGAACAAAACATTAAAAACAATGGCGAAAAGAAATGCGGGAAAGGTGAATAAAAATTATACTTACGGGTTTTCTTAATCTTGAAAGTTCTGACGGGCGGGGACAAACCCGATGGAACTGGCCTCTTCACGCCAGTCACCGTCGTAACGCTTGGTTGCTCGGAGGTGACAGCTGTCCCAACCTCCGAGACAATGGTCTCACCACCACCAGGGTTCCCCGCCGCCTCCTCGCTTTCAGTCTCGGAATCAGACTGATTTCCCAGGTCGACGGCGGAGGTAACCTTCGCCTTGCCCTTCACGCCGGCAGCTTTCTTCTTCCTCACGAAGAAAGGCCCATCTGCGGATCCATCATCAGAAGATGATAAAATTAGAGGAACTCCAGCAGAAGTTTGAGCATTAAGAGGGCGAGGATTAAAGAATCCCTTACCTGGCCGCGTGGCGCTCAAAATCTCGTGGCCCTGCGGGTAGACCTCCACAAATCTATCCGCCGTCTGCTCCAAGATGGGCAACTCGTTCTCGTCAAGATCGCGAGTACCCAGCCGGGCGGGACCACCAGTCTCCCGCGGATGCAGGAGCGATTGTAAGTCGTTCACCTCTGAAATAAAAAGAAAAACAGTTAGAAGAAAAACCCTATATCAGCACATAAGACGGAGCATACCGTAAGGAGTAAAGTTCAAACCGTATTCGAGGATGATGGGTACTTGCGGAGTCTCAGAACCGGCATCCTTCCATACCCGGCTCATCCCAAGCATCACCATCCCAGACTCCGCAAAGCGGTAAACCGGAGTCTGGATCTGGGAGATCTTGGTAAACCATTCCGTCTCCTGGTAGTTGGAGGCGTGAAGGTTAGGGAGTGCCCTCCCATTCTTGAACGTCATCGCAATGGGGACGACGCGAGTGGAGATGTAGAAAAACTCCCGCTTCCAAGACCGAAGACTGCGCTCGGTAGCGCAGATCTTCAAACCCTTGATCCGAGTGACCAAAGTATACCAGCCCTGGATGCACCTCCAGGAGTAGAAGGTCATCAGGCGGTCGACGCGGGGCTCGCCCATTCAAAATGGCGAACCTTAGCGATCGCCATCGGGTGCACCTCCGTCAAGTGTACACCGTGTTTCTCCAGAACACGGTATACGAACTTTGTTAATGGGAATCTGAGATTCCCATATATGAAAAATGAGGCATAAACCCTTATCTTGCCCTTAGGGGCATCATACACCGTCTGGTGGGGTTCCGGAAACTAAGGCTCGTAAGGATCGAGCATGAACTTCTTGACGATATAGTGGTATAGATCGACAGAAAGAGAACACTGGCACTCGCCAGCAGTACTCTTATCGTCCTTATCGGATGCAGACGTCGGGTTCTCGAGGTAAATGTCAGATTCCTCGACGTTAACCTCAGAATCGTAAGTAGAAGAAGACATGGTGTAAGGGTTAAGAGAACGATTTCAGGAGAATGCTCGACGGAAAAGTTAGAGTATTCGCCGGAAATCGCTTAGAAGAAGAAGAGTGAAGTGAAGGTATGAATTGAGATGCACCCTCTCCCCCCTTTATATACTCATCGCAATGAATGCGATGAATTTAATGCGGAAGAGAGAGAAAGCACAGGTGCAATGAAACGGCGACACGTGGAAAAAGCAAGCTGGCAACAGCTGTCAAAAGGACGCGTGCCGTAAAACTCGCGCCCACGCGCCTGAAAAAGCGTCTGGAATGACCATATATCGTCACGTCGTCATAACTTCCTGCACGTCCTGAAGCCGTCAGAAGAAACCGTCAAGAGACGCCAACGTCACTTCAACCGTTTGGGCTGTCCTTATCCTTTCACCAACTCTTCGAATTTCAAAAAGATTAAAAAAGATTCAAAAATAAGAGGGAGTATACCCCTTACCTTGGAAAGCAAGAAACCGTAAGACAAGTGCGGGTACAGTGTCAAGGCGAAACCCTTCACATACTTAGCACTTGCAGGGAATTGAAACCAAGAAGGATCTTATGGGCCATGCTTGCGAAAAGAGAAATAACACCTCCGCATGGCGGGAACGTTGAGAACTAGATTGTTTGAAGCTTCAAGGTGGAAGTGGTGGTTTAACATAACTGATCACTATGTCCAAAACTACCAAAACCTCGTGAAGAATCTATACAAGTGAAACACAACGCTCCCGACTCGCGAAGAGATTAAACATCTACCCGCATCATGACCAAAGATCAGGCAGAAAAGTCGGGAATTTCTGCAAGTGACATTAGGAAAACTGCGGGAAGAATCCCCACGGAAAACCTTAAAAAACGAAAACCCCTCTTTAAATCCCCTTGCTTAAAGTCCAAAAGTTCCCCTCACTTATTAACAATTCATGAGAAGAACAATGGACTGGGGGGACTTGAAGAGGTAGGTCCCCGCAAAGCCCAGTTGGACCCGCAAGACATACCTTGAAGAGGTACGTCTGCGCAAGGACCAGCTGGTTCCGCATGACCCACCATGCTCAGAGAGATGAAGACCTTACACGCAGTAAGCCAGCTGTTCACGCAGGAAAGCCTCCCTTGGTACAGTACCCTACCTGTTCCCGCAGCTGTGGGTACAAGCCAAGAAGGAAGGCTACCCGCACTAACAGTATGGCTACACGCATAAGGCACTAACTCTTATACTTCAGCAATGTCACCTGAGGAAGGAATGAGCAAGGCGGGAATATTCCCGCCCAAAAGAGCCAGTCCGTACGCTTTTGGAAGATCATTTGGCAGGTATGGACAAAATAGACAAGATCTGACCAAAGCAGCCCATGAACCAATCACAGGGTGACAGCTCACCGACAATAGTACGAGGAGGAGCACGCTCCAGTACAAAATGTCACTATCAGCCGCGCTCTACCCACCAACTCCCATCGTGGCACGTATGTAGCCTGTAGTTGGTGGAAAAGGAATATTATATACAGCTGGCCGTACCTGCTTGGAAACCTACCTTCGGCTATAAATACTCCAACACCTTGGAACGGTATGATGATCTTATCCTCTCTCTAGCTATTTCTCTCAATATACACATATTCAGAGCAATCTAGTCTGATTCTCACGCCGGAGGGTGGTCACAAGGAGGAACCCCCTTCTCAGTGACGAGCTCACGGTGTCTGTTTTGCAGGTCAAGAAGAATAACCATCTTTGCCGGACCTAACCCTCGTGGGAAACATCTACCTGACCCTAAGATTATCCTTAATCGGCCGGGGTCGTTTAGTGTTTCTTCATACGTGTATATTGGATTTGGTTTACTAGGAAAAACACTAAACCTAACACCGGTCCACGGTCCAAATCTCAACTGTTAAACCGAACCTCGCCTTTGAAACGCTTGTGGATATCCATTTGTATCCATCCAACTTACATACAGACCCGGAGAAGGATCATCCATACTTTTCCAAGATGTCAAGCGCATGTCTAGGCCCGTTACCAAATCCTTCCCAAATTTCATTCCGGCTAACAACGTGTCAGTTGGGTAATCAAAGCTTTGCCAAATGAAATCTCGGTCAGTGCTATTACTATTATTATTATTATTATTATTATCATAGACAACAAGGTTACCAGAATCAAGAAGCTTTGCTGCAAGGTTATTGTTACTGACAGAAACCGATGAATTTGAAGACCAGATCACGGTGTTATTATCACGAAACAGCAGTAGCTTTCCATTGTTATTGACTCTGAGCACGCCTGTGGTACCGGTGAGTGGAGTTTCTCTTTTGGCAACCCATACAACCGTCTGAGGAGATATTTTCTTAAACCATATCCCCAAGTATCGGTTCCTCGAGTTACCAGGGGTAAAGAAGCCCAACTCATATGTTCCGTCAGCTGAAACAAGTGTATCATTGTCTCTGAGTGCTTGGCCTGCAGTTATCGTGTCCACTGCAGCAGAATATGATAACAACACAAAGTGCTAGAAAACAACATAAGTTGCGAAAAAACACTGATACATATTGTTTTTTTAGAAGCTCTATCTTGAACAAATTAATTTTTTTGTTTTTTATTTGTTTAGAAGCTCTATCTTGAACAAATTTTGTTCCATTGATGCGTTTTGCAGTCGTCTGTTTAACTAAATACTTGTGCAGGTTGAGACACAATAAGTTTAGGTCCAGTTATTGATCATAATTGTCTCTTTGAATTAAATAAACATAGACCCACAAAATATTAAATCTATCCTGATAACCGTTTGTGAAGACTTTGCTATAAGTGCTTGTGTTTTATGACAACTTGACATGGTCTTATACCCATAGCATTCTTTATAGCATAATGATGGGTCCTCATACTTCCGCTGCTTTCATTGGATCGGATAACGGATTATTCGGATTTGAAAATTTTAGGGCAGTATCCGAAATCCAATCAAATCCGAATTAGGTATATTCCTATCCGATCCGAATCTATCCGAATAATCCGAAATGATCCGAAAATAACCTAATAACATTTTTTTCTAGTTTTTGGTCCCCCAACATTTTTTACACATTTAGAATCACAATAAACATACAAAACCGGAAAATATAAATTAGTCTTGAACATAAATTTAAAGTTTAAACTGCAAACAATAGTCTATGTAAACATACAAAAATGGCAAATACCACTAAAAACATGTTATTTATTCCGATTAATATCCGAATAATCCAAATTTTTTAAAATTTCTTATTCCAATCCGAATTAGTTGTTAGGATATTCAGATCGATCCGATATGAATAAGAAATGGGATCAATTTTTTTGGGTTTCGGTTTCGATTCGGATTATTTCGGATTTCGTTAACACCCCGACCGGGTCGATTACGCACGTTACGCGGCGCTGAACGCGCGTTTTCCGGCCCCAGTACATGTAACCAGCTCCGCATGCATAACCGGCACTAGAATGCATGTAACCGGCATTTAAGCACGCGTAACCTACGCCTGAACGCAGGTAAGTAGATAAACGGTGCCGAAAACCAGAAACAAAGATGAAATGCACAGAATTTTAAAAAAATAAAATAAAAACATTTTGATCTGAAATCCGTCTAACCCGAAACTTGCCCTTTCGACCCGAACAAAAATAATTTTTTTTCACTTGACCCATTCCATTCCGACCCTAACTCATTCGCCCTGACACAACCCGTTTGCAAGTCCTATAAAACTAGTAATAACTATAATGAACATAATCATTATGGTATTCTTCTCTTAATCTAACATAAATTTTACAACCAATTAAAAATGCAATGCAATGCAGATCAAATACTAACTTCATATAAATTGATGTTGAAAACGGTTTGTGAACATGAGGAACATAAAATCAGAATCAGGTGTAGATAAGTTGGACACCAAACTGAGTTTCTATAAGATGCGTACGTAACTTTGGTTCAATTATCATATGATCATGTATCAAATTTCAGACAACTTGGAATAAATAACAATGAGATTAAGAGACTCACGATATGTCGGTGGCGATGGTCGAGTTGAATATGGGTTGTATGGAGCAACATATTATTTTATTGGAACATCATCAACCAACACCTTCCAAAATATCTGACACGATCAATTATTTCTTGTCAGTAAACTCGTTGCCCAATATTTATTTTTTAATAATAGACTTTTTTTAATATTAATTTACTAAAAGAATCTCACTTGAATTTTAGAAGCGTAAATTACTACAACCCATTCCAAAAAATACAAAATACAAAAATTTGGGTGTTCGGTTCGAGACTTGTTGGATCTTTAAAAATTCATCAAGTTCGGTTCGGCCGAGAAGGAGGCGTATCATACAATTGTGATTCTTTCTTGTTGGAAGATTTTCAAGGCGAGAAACAAAAACGTTTTCCAAGGTAAAGATGTCAAGATTGAAGAGGTGATAGGAGATATAAAGTCGCATGACTTTTTGTGTTTTAAATGCAGGTCGAAACATAGAACTTTTGATTGGTTAAGATGGTGTAGTTTTGAGTTAATGCAATCTCTTTGTAGGTGCTTTGTGGCCTCTCCGGGTTGTGGAGTTGGTGTTGTTGATTGTTGATAATATCAGTGGCGGACTTACATTATACAGAAGGGGGGCAGCTAATTTTTTTTTCCCGGTGTGTTAATATACATGAAAATTTTGATCCCCCCCCCCCCCCCCGATAAAATTTTATAAGTTCCCCTCTTAATTTGCCGGAACTGTGTTAATGAATATTATAATCGGAGATGGTGAGTGATGATGTTTTAGATGTTGATGACTACGATAGAAAAATAGTAAGTTTGCAAGTTTGTTGGTGGGTTAACATACAATAAAGGTTTATCATACATTAAGTGTGGGACCTTTCAGAGCGTTAGATTAAAAAACACGCGGTGGCAATTTCGTAAATAACCCAATAGTAGTTCGCGATCAAAATTCGTCGATTACAAATCGACTCTGATCCAAATTTGGAACTCGTCGCTCAATCTAATCCAATTTCTAAACTCTATTCACAGCTTAAAGTATGAAATCTCTAGAGTCAAAAACCAAATCAAAATCGAACGGCGTTGAACATCAAAAAATCTTCAAAATTGATCAAAAATGATAATTTAATCAATCGAATTGATGTGTAGAAGTATTTAGATTCATCAATCGATTATAGAATTACAGAAATAATGCACTCAATCGAGCTCTGATTAGGGTTCAAAATATTATATTTAAACGTTCTGAAACAAAGCTGAAAACCTTTAAACGTTCTAACCAAAAAAGAACATCTTAAAACATTCTAATACATTCAAAGAAGTTCCGTGTATTAAAAAAAATGAACATCTTTAAACGTTCTAATACGTTCTAAGAATTTCTGGGTGTTTAAAAAAGTTTGGAAGTTCTGATAAAGTTTAGAAGTTCTAAGAAGTTCTGGGTGTTCAAAAAAGTTTAGAAGTTCTGATAAAGTTTAGAACTTGTGTTCAGAACCTCTAAAACTAACAAAAAAAACTAAACACATGTAACATGAAATTGAACACTGAAATCACTTCATATAATCTCGTAATCAACAAACAATCGTCAATCGACCGTCAATTTGATCATATGAATAAAATATGGAACGTCTGCAACTGGGTTTCTGCAAATGGCGCTTAAAACTTTAAACGTTTGGTTAAAATCCATCACTCAAAACTCAAAATTGATCAATTGAAACTCCAAATTGATGATTAATTGGACCAATTTCAAAGTTTAATTGATCAATTAGTTCAACAATTTCAATTACAATTGGTCAATTTTATCAACTGGCCAGTGAACAAGTCGTGACGTAGGAAGATGGTGTACGGTGGACGGAATCGTTGGATGGTGGACGGTGGACAGAATCGTTGGATGGTGACGGATTGCTGAACGGTCATGGTGAAGGTGGATGGAATCGATGGGGGCAGCGAATCAGATTTGATGAAAATTACAGTATTACCACTGCGTGTTATTTGAAATCGGCGGGGATACGAGTCACGTACGTAATGTACGATTAAGGATTATTGTATTGGATCATTTATCTTGATATCCAATTCCTTTAACTGTTTTTTTGAAGTCCATGCGCTATTGTACTATAATAATAATTTTTAATTATAAAATCATCACATTTAGGTTCAAAATTATTTGGTGTATATCCAATGTTTTATAAATTACAAAAAGCTTATACTTTACTTTTGTGTATATTTCCAGTTACAGTTATATAATATATAAGAGTTCTAAAATTAAAATGAATCATTTAGCTTTTATTTAACACTTATTAATATAAATAAATTTTAATATATATTTTCTTTTTTTTATAAAATTCTAACTATACGGTTGTGACATTTTTATCTTTGTTATTGTGCATTACGATGTTTAGTTTGTTTACATCGTTTTCCGTTTTCATTAACTATATAATATATAAAAACCCGCGAAGAAAATTTTTATAAATATTATATTTTTGTTATGCATTTGTAATGACGTTAAATGTACTTATGTTGATTATATATGACTTTACAAGCTTTTGAACCCGTGTATTACACTGAATTTGTCAAATGATTATATATAACTTTATTTGCTTATCTTTTTTATGTGATCGACCTGACCCGAAATGGACCGCAAAAATTTATTATATGGAGAATGGAGATAGACAAATGACCTTTAAATATTTTCGCCTCCAATGAAAAAAAATTTTGGGTCCGGCGCAGGATAATCCACCATTTTATATAGGAATGAAGGTGCTCTTGGCTCGACGTCGTTTTTCTATTCTACTAGAACCCTTCTTTTTTTATTGGGTTGTAATTGTAATGTAAATAGTTTGCGATGGAGCTTGAGTAGAAAGTATTGATTAATTTCTCATGGGCAACGATCTAGGGTAATGCCAATCAATAAATTGGAACAACTTCGTAAGTATATCTTCGATATACACAGTTTGAAAAAAACTACATCAACTATGTTGACTAGAAAAGTTCCAAGAGATTTTTCCTCATAATAACAACTTTAGCAAATCATTAAATGTTAACAAAACAACTAAGCTTTAGCTTACGCATTTTAGCACTAAAATACATAAAAAGTACTATCAGACCTACATTCTAACCAATTAGAAGTTGATACGTGCTATATCAGCTTATAAGCAGCAAAATTTACACCGGCTTAGCCGAGGTCTCTCTTCTTAGAGTTGGTTATTTTGTTTTTCTTTTGCTTCTCTTTAACCACGATTCAATGATTGTACACTAACAATTCGATACAAAAAAATCTACCTATGGCCACTGTTACTAATCAACTAAACCACACTATTAAATATGAGGGCAGATTTGGGAGTAAGTATAGCTCGGTTAAAATGGGTTGTACCATGTGGAGGCCTCTTGAGATCGTGCCCAACTCGCATTGGAAAATGTCTAAGTTTTTGTTGGTTAGACTCTTAAGCGGACATGGGAGCATACACGATGGAGGTACTTAAAAAAGACTACACACCAGCCCTATTCGGAGTTTGCTCTCTCATAACAAAAAAACGGGTTCAAAACATCCAAGCGTCTTCCCTCTCTCATATACATCGACTTTAACTATTTTCAGCAAGCATGCCCCTATCTTCCATGCAAACATAAAGGCACTTAATAGATCAATACTTTGAACTTAGAGTAAAGTGTCATTTTCGTTCCCGTGATTTGTCAAATAATGCGAATTTAGTCTAAAAAGTTTATTTTTTGCATATAGACGTACCACGTTTCCAAATTATTGCCAGTTACATCCAAATCACTAACCCCATTAAATTTAATCGTTAAGTCAGGGGTAGACATGTATTTTCAGTCTTTCATTATTATAATATTTATTTCAGTGAATGGCAGTTTTCGTCTCATTGGTTTATACAAATATGCGGTTTTAGTCCAGTAATTTTGAATTTGCAATTTTCGTCTAAAACTTACCATTGCAAACAACCATTAACTACCACTGATTGACTTGTATCTAGGTCGTGACCCCAAAGGTCAACCACCATTTCTATCCCATCTACCACCGCTAATTAACTACCACCAGCTAACCACCACTGCTGTAACAGCCCGACCAAAGGCGGATTATACATCGGGGCGCCACATATTGTTTCATTACTCGTGACACTATTGGGTGTCAATATTTAATAAATACATTTATTCGCGCACGCGCAAGGTAAACACAAGATAACATAAATCATCATAAATCAATATATTATAAATCATAATAATCGAACAGCAATAACTTGTCTTGATACATTTTAATCTAGGTCCAAAATAAAGAAAACTTCCTATGTGTCCACAAGCTCCAAAACAGCTACTGCAAACCTGAACATGTGTTAAAATAAACGTCAAACACTTGCGTGTTGGTGAGAAATCAAGTTTAATACAATACATAGATAACCATAAATCTGCGCGCAACATGTGTATGTCTGGTTTTCAACAAGGGTGTAATCTGATCGGGACCAACTCTAAGATTCATAAGACTGCCAGTGCTCACAATTGAGCTCACAAACAAGACAAACTGTGCATGTGCAAACAAAAGAGAAAATCATAAACGATAGTTCTCCCGTGTTCATCTAATGGTACCATGAAAACTGCGGAATAGACCGACAAGACGGTTAATGATCCACACATACAAATAAACAGCCAAGTCTACGTCCTCAACACATGGGATACTGCGCGACTAAAGTTCATAAACAGTTTAAGACTCTAAGTTTGTATGAACACATGAACATCCCAAAACATTAAAAGCAAAAAGGGATTAGGTACGAGATTACTCACTTGATAAACGATGCGGTGTAAGATAAAGCAAGAACCAACTTTAAACAAGCACAAGTTAACCTATAAATAAGATTATTGTTTTAATGATTTGTTTTAAGTCTTGATTATAAGTTAGCATAATTAATAAGTAAATTATTATATATAATATATATATATATATTACCGGAAAAGCAGGGCAGAACAGGGAGGAAGACGGAGGCAGAGAGGAAGACGGCAGAGAGAGCAAGGAGCAAGAGAACAGGAGAGATTAAGTGTTGGTGTGTGATGTGTTAGGAAAAATAATATTATTATTTATAGAGAAACCCTAGGGAACACAATCCCTAGAAAAGGGGAAAAGATCTTCAACAGGATCAAGCAAAAGATATCAAAAAGCATAAGAATCCAAAAGCAAAAGATATCAAAAGATATGGCAGCTGCAGGGGGCAAAGGAAAAGCTGACAGGAAACAGTAAAAAGCATGGGCGGGTCAGATAAAGGTACAGGTCAAGCATGGAAAAGCAGATCTCCAAAGATAATGTCAGTCACTTTTTCTGCCAACCAATGGGGTTGGTGCGCATGCTGCGCCAAAAGTGGCTTTTCAGACATAAAGCAGATTAGGTCAACAGCTCAAAAGATAAGACAACACAAAAGCAAACGGCTAGATTAAACAGAAGAAAACTCAAAGGGTTTAGCGCGAGAAGGCTGACACGGAAGGTCAAGAGAGCGCGAGCGCGAAGGCAGACAGAACTAACCTTAACGCGTCGCGGAAAGAACTACATTTCTAAGCGCGCCGCGGGAAGAATCACATTTCTTAGCGCGCCGCGGGAGGAACTAAAATTCTTCGCGCGTCGAGGGATGAACTACGATTCTTAGCGCGCTGCGAGAAGAACTACAAATCCTTAGCGCGTCGCGGGAAGAACTACCGTCCTTCGCGCGCTGCGAGAAGAATTACAATTCTTAGCGCGCTGCGAGAAGAGTTCGTCTCGCGTATCGCTGTAACAGGTGGTCTTCACGCAGGATTCCTTGTAAGGGATCTGGCGCGTGGAGCTGCGCAGACAACCTTAGGCGGGAAGGAACAAAGGACAAGCAAAGAGTTAGAAGAAAAAGAGGGAAACAAGGCTTAAGGGCGGGACGGCGACAAGAGGGAAAAGAAGGCGGAAAGAGAGAAGGAGAGGGACGGGACGGCGGAAAGAAAGAGAGAGAAAGAGGCGGGAAGGAAAATATATATTATTATTAAAAGTAAAATATAAGTATAAATAAATATTAAATCATAAAAGAAAGAGATCGGGTAAGAGAAACGGGTACCTGGGTCGGGTCGGATCAGGGCAGATGTTACAGTCTCCCCTACTTTAAGAAATTTCGTCCCGAAATTTATCTCGAAGTAGGTTGCGCAGAGAACAGGTGCGGGTACTTGATCTTCATTTGATCTTCCCTTTCCCATGTAAACTCGGCTCCGCGCTTGGACTCCCAGCGAACTTTAACAATAGGGATACGACTGCGCTTGGTTTGCTTAACCTCGCGATCCATAATCTCAACAGGTTTCTCAACGAAATGCATAGTTTCATCAACTTGAACTTCATCAAGTGGAATGTGAAGGTTCTCGTCAGCTAAACACTTCTTGAGATTGGATACATGGAACGTTGGATGCACATTACTGAGCGCGGGCGGCAGGTCAAGTCTGTAGGCAACTTTTCCCACACGCGCGAGAATCTTAAATGGTCCAACATAACGAGGAGCAAGCTTACCTTTCTTCCCAAAGCGGACAACACCTTTCCAAGGCGACACTTTGAGGAGAACAAGATCACCAACTTGAAATTCGAGAGGCTTCCGCCTACGATCTGCGTAACTCTTCTGTCGGCTTCTGGCAGTCAGCAGATGATCACGGATCTTGGCGATTTTATCGGTTGTCTCTTGAACAAGTTCGGGTCCTGTGATTTGAGTTTCACCCACTTCGCTCCAACAGATCGGGGAGCGGCACTTACGACCGTAAAGTGCTTCAAATGGGGCCATACCGATACTGGAATGATAGCTGTTATTATAAGAGAACTCAATCAAAGGCAGGTGTGAATCCCAATTACCTCCAAAATCAAGAACACAAGATCGGAGCATATCCTCAAGAGTTTGAATAGTTCGCTCAGACTGACCGTCAGTCTGAGGATGATATGCCGTACTCATGTCCAAGCGAGTTCCTAGCGCAGATTGGAGAGATTTCCAAAAGCGAGATATAAAACGGCCATCGCGATCGGATATGATGCTCAAAGGAGTACCATGGCGGCAGACAATTTCCTTGACATAAAGCTGCGCGAGTTGCTCAACACGGTAGTTTTCACGAATGGGCAGAAAGTGAGCAGACTTAGTCAAACGATCCACTATTACCCAAATGCTATCATGTTTGCTTGCTGTCAAAGGTAACTTGGTAATAAAGTCCATTGCTGCACATTCCCATTTCCACGTAGGAATTTCTGGTTGTTCGAGCAAACCAGATGGGCGTTGGTGTTCAGCTTTCACTTTAGAACAAGTCAGACATTTAGCTACGAACACAGCAATATCCTTTTTCATACCAGGCCACCAATAAGTTATGCGCAAATCCTTGTACATCTTATCAGCGCCAGGATGAATAGAATACCGAGATTTGTGCGCTTCACTCAGGATATCAGCGCGAAGATTCTCATCAAAGGGAATCCAGATGCGATTGAGATAACAGAGAATTCCACTCAGATTAGGTACAAAGAGCGCTTCCGCGCCACACGCTAACTCGGCGCGAAGGTTACCATTACTGATGGATGCGCGCTGCGCGTCACGAATACGCGATTCAAGGTTGCTTTGGATCGGCGCGAAGTGAAGCTGGGTGCGCGGCAAGATACAGTTAAGTTGGCAGGGTTTTCGGCTGAGCGCATCGGCTACCACATTAGCCTTACCAGGATGATACCGGATCTCACAATCGTAATCGCTGATGAGTTCGTTCCATCGGCGTTGCCTCATGTTAAGTTCCTTTTGATCAAAGATATGCTGAAGGCTTTTATGGTCAGTGTAGAGGATACACTTAGTACCATAAAGGTAGTGTCTCCAGATCTTCAAGGCAAAAACAACTGCACCAAGTTCGAGGTCGTGAGTTGTATAATTCTTTTCATGAACCTTAAGTTGCCTTGATGCGTAAGCGATAACCTTGCCTCGTTGCATAAGAACACAACCGAGACCTTGGTTGGAGGCATCGCAATACACGACAAAATCATCATTACCCTCAGGTAGCGCAAGAACAGGAGCTTCACACAACAAACGCTTGAGCGTTAGAAAGGCTTCTTCTTGCTTCGAGCCCCAAATATACGGTTTACCTTTGTGCGTTAGAGCTGTTAAAGGCAAAGCGATCTTCGAGAAGTTCGAAATGAAGCGCCGGTAATAACCAGCTAAGCCCAGAAAGGAACGGATCTCGGTAGGAGTAGATGGCGTAATCCAGTTCTTGATTGCTTCAATCTTGGATGGGTCGACATGAATACCCATCTTGTTTACAACATGACCAAGAAACTGTACTTCATCCGACCAAAATTCACACTTGGAGAGCTTAGCATAGAGCTGCTCGGTTCGAAGCTTTTGCAACACCAACCGAAGATGTTGCTCATGCTCGGCCTTGGTCTTAGAATACACCAGAACATCATCGATAAACACGATCACGAATTTATCCAAGAAAGGCCTACACACCCGATTCATTAGATCCATGAAAACGGCGGGTGCGTTGGTTAAACCGAAGGACATGACCAAGAATTCAAAATGGCCATAGCGAGTTCGAAAAGCAGTCTTCGGAACATCTTCATCGCGGATGCGCAACTGGTGATAGCCAGAGCGGAGATCAATCTTCGAGAAACAAGAGGCACCTTGGAGTTGATCAAAGAGGTCGTCAATACGCGGTAAAGGATACCGGTTTTTAATGGTGAGTTTGTTCAACTCGCGGTAATCAATACACATGCGAAACGATCCATCTTTCTTTTTAACGAACAACACCGGAGCACCCCAGGGCGAGGAGCTAGGGCGAATGAATCCTTTAGCAGTCAACTCTTGAAGTTGACTGGCCAATTCTTGCATCTCAGCGGGTGCAAGACGGTAAGGAGATTTAGCTACGGGGGAAGCACCAGGGACAAGATCAATACGGAACTCGACTTCACGAGCGGGAGGAATACCAGGAAGATCATCAGGAAAAACTTCAGGGAAGTCACGCACAACAGGGATATCGCGAAGCTTCTTCTCTTCAGCAGGTTTAACCACATGGGCTAAGAATGCAACACACTTCTTCCGCATGAGCCTTCGGGCTTCGGCGCAAGACATAAGTTTAAGACCGCGGAAGGGTTTTTCGCCGTAGATATGAAGATCACCATTTTCTCGAGGTATGCGAATCATCTTCTTGGCGCAAATAACTTCGGCGCGATTCTTCGAAAGCCAGTCCATACCAATGATAACATCAAAGCTCCCAAGAGGCATGGGGATGAGGTCGATCAGAAAGTCGTTTTCGTTAAGGTTAAGCGTGCAATCCTTAATCACCGAGTTAATTAAAACAGTTTCGCCATTAGCCAATTCAACTGAAAAATCTTCTTTTAAGTCGCTACGCGGTCGCGCAAGCTTCTGCTCGAAGGCGCGAGAGATAAAACTTCGATCGGCGCCAGTATCAAAAAGTATAGAAGAATAAAATCCGTTAAGCAAAAATGTACCATTAACTACGTCATTATTCGCTTGCGCTTGGTGCGCGGTTATGTTAAAAGCTCGTCCACGCGTTACTTGGTTCGAAATCTGGTTCACCGGATTCGCTTGCATAATCTGAACTTGTAGCCTTGGGCACGCGTTCCGGAAATGACTGGGATCACCGCAGTTAAAGCACGATCTGGGTCGTGGGTTTTGGTAGGTTGGTTGTGGGTTCTGCGGGTAGACTGGTGGTGTTGGCGCAATTGGATTGGCGAGAAGGACTCTACAGTTTTCAGCAGTGTGACCAGTACGGCCACATCGGTTACAAAGTCGACACGGGGTTTGGGTTGGGTGGTGAAATCTACAGGTTGGGCAAAAGGGATGGTTTCCTGTGTAAGGTTTCTTAGTTGGCGGGGCAGGGAGTGCTGGACTGGTTAAGGCATAGTTGTGGGCTACAGGAGGTGTTGGGTAAGCTGACAGAGGGTTAGGCGCGTAAACTGGAGGTTGATAAATGGGTTGCTGGACAATGGGCGGGTTGGTAAGCGCGTAAGCTTGTCTGCGCCTACGTTTCTGGTTATGGTTTGAGGGTTCAGGTTTGGTTTCTGTTGGTTCAGGGGCAGTCTTGGTGAGTTTGGTCTTCTCAGTTCCCCGCAGGAACAGGGTTCCTGCTCTGACATGGTTGTCGCTGAGCACAGCGGCCAACTCGATGGCGTCAGAGAGGGTAACTGGGTTTCTGGCCCATACAGAATCTTGAATTTCCATGGGGAGACCCCCAAGGAATTTCTCTATGGCTCGGCGTGAAGGGGTAACAAGGTGAGGGACCAGTAAGCTTAGCTCGTGGAAGCGCGTCGCGTACTCGCGCGCTTCGCCACTGTATTGCTTCAAGTTCCAGAATTCTTCCTCCAGGCGCTTAACTTCGTTGGGAGGGCAGAATTCTCGCGTAAGAATTTCCTTGAATTCCTCCCAGAGCATGCTGGAAGCAGCTTCTGCGCCACGCGCATGAGCTACTCCATTCCACCATGTAAGCGCTCTAGATTCCAGGACACTGGAAGCATACAGGGTTCGTCTGTCTGAGGGGCATTGGGTGTGGAGGAAAGCGTTTTCTATTTTCTCAAGCCACTGGAGCATCACGGTGGCTCCTTCAAGACCTGTGAACTTTGGAGGGTTACCCGCGTTAAAGGACTTAATGTTATAACTGGAGGTGTTGGTATTGTTTTGGCTCAAAGCTTGGGCTATTGCGGCGGCCATTTCCTGGGAACGTTGCTGTCTACGCATGCGCGAGGCTTCTCTTCTCTGAAATCGGCGAGATAGCGGAGGCATTCTATAAAAATTTTAATTTTTAGTTAATATCTTGGTTTTATCGCAAAGTATAACTTTATAAAGCTTGGTTTCGCAGAGTTAGATACTATCAAAAGTTAAAGTAAAATAAATGACCCTAAATGCAGACTTAATAAAGGTAGCAAATTCGAATCAAGAATCGACAATTCATGTATCACCATGACTTTCCGAATTCCCAATTTAGAATATACGAGCAAACGAGTATTGGAGATTGACGATTCATGTATCACCATGACTTTTCAATCTTCAATATAAAACATACAAGAAAATGAGTATTGGAGGTTGACAATTCATGTATCACCATGACTTTTCAAGTCTCCAACCTCAGAACATAATCGTAAATGGAAATTGAAAATCAACTATTCATGTGTCACCATGACTTTTCGGATTTTCAAACCCAACAAACGAATATGTAAGAAAAATCAATAAAAATCGAAATTCAACAAAAATCGAAATATCGCGGAATAAAACATAAAATCATATACTGCGCAAGCGCGAGCATATTCATAAATAACGAGTAATTAACAATAAGCGCGCAAACATGAGATTTCTCTCATGCGCGAGAAGGGACTCTTAGGTATTCTAGGCCGTTACGTCTAACCACCTATCCTAAAGTCAACGAGCTCTGATACCAATCTGTAACACCCCGACCAAAGGCGGATTATACATCGGGGCGCCACATATTGTTTCATTACTCGTGACACTATTGGGTGTCAATATTTAATAAATACATTTATTCGCGCACGCGCAAGGTAAACACAAGATAACATAAATCATCATAAATCAATATATTATAAATCATAATAATCGAACAGCAATAACTTGTCTTGATACATTTTAATCTAGGTCCAAAATAAAGAAAACTTCCTATGTGTCCACAAGCTCCAAAACAGCTACTGCAAACCTGAACATGTGTTAAAATAAACGTCAAACACTTGCGTGTTGGTGAGAAATCAAGTTTAATACAATACATAGATAACCATAAATCTGCGCGCAACATGTGTATGTCTGGTTTTCAACAAGGGTGTAATCTGATCGGGACCAACTCTAAGATTCATAAGACTGCCAGTGCTCACAATTGAGCTCACAAACAAGACAAACTGTGCATGTGCAAACAAAAGAGAAAATCATAAACGATAGTTCTCCCGTGTTCATCTAATGGTACCATGAAAACTGCGGAATAGACCGACAAGACGGTTAATGATCCACACATACAAATAAACAGCCAAGTCTACGTCCTCAACACATGGGATACTGCGCGACTAAAGTTCATAAACAGTTTAAGACTCTAAGTTTGTATGAACACATGAACATCCCAAAACATTAAAAGCAAAAAGGGATTAGGTACGAGATTACTCACTTGATAAACGATGCGGTGTAAGATAAAGCAAGAACCAACTTTAAACAAGCACAAGTTAACCTATAAATAAGATTATTGTTTTAATGATTTGTTTTAAGTCTTGATTATAAGTTAGCATAATTAATAAGTAAATTATTATATATAATATATATATATATATTACCGGAAAAGCAGGGCAGAACAGGGAGGAAGACGGAGGCAGAGAGGAAGACGGCAGAGAGAGCAAGGAGCAAGAGAACAGGAGAGATTAAGTGTTGGTGTGTGATGTGTTAGGAAAAATAATATTATTATTTATAGAGAAACCCTAGGGAACACAATCCCTAGAAAAGGGGAAAAGATCTTCAACAGGATCAAGCAAAAGATATCAAAAAGCATAAGAATCCAAAAGCAAAAGATATCAAAAGATATGGCAGCTGCAGGGGGCAAAGGAAAAGCTGACAGGAAACAGTAAAAAGCATGGGCGGGTCAGATAAAGGTACAGGTCAAGCATGGAAAAGCAGATCTCCAAAGATAATGTCAGTCACTTTTTCTGCCAACCAATGGGGTTGGTGCGCATGCTGCGCCAAAAGTGGCTTTTCAGACATAAAGCAGATTAGGTCAACAGCTCAAAAGATAAGACAACACAAAAGCAAACGGCTAGATTAAACAGAAGAAAACTCAAAGGGTTTAGCGCGAGAAGGCTGACACGGAAGGTCAAGAGAGCGCGAGCGCGAAGGCAGACAGAACTAACCTTAACGCGTCGCGGAAAGAACTACATTTCTAAGCGCGCCGCGGGAAGAATCACATTTCTTAGCGCGCCGCGGGAGGAACTAAAATTCTTCGCGCGTCGAGGGATGAACTACGATTCTTAGCGCGCTGCGAGAAGAACTACAAATCCTTAGCGCGTCGCGGGAAGAACTACCGTCCTTCGCGCGCTGCGAGAAGAATTACAATTCTTAGCGCGCTGCGAGAAGAGTTCGTCTCGCGTATCGCTGTAACAGGTGGTCTTCACGCAGGATTCCTTGTAAGGGATCTGGCGCGTGGAGCTGCGCAGACAACCTTAGGCGGGAAGGAACAAAGGACAAGCAAAGAGTTAGAAGAAAAAGAGGGAAACAAGGCTTAAGGGCGGGACGGCGACAAGAGGGAAAAGAAGGCGGAAAGAGAGAAGGAGAGGGACGGGACGGCGGAAAGAAAGAGAGAGAAAGAGGCGGGAAGGAAAATATATATTATTATTAAAAGTAAAATATAAGTATAAATAAATATTAAATCATAAAAGAAAGAGATCGGGTAAGAGAAACGGGTACCTGGGTCGGGTCGGATCAGGGCAGATGTTACAACTGCACTATGCCACGCAACAACCACCACCAGTTAACCACCACAACCGTTGTCACCAAAAATCCATGCCATCACCACAGTCATCGTCGGCGCCACCATGCCCCTTCCATATCAAATCTCGCACAACCAAAATCGACCCCTACCACACCCCTCTCCTTCCCGTTGTCTTCACCTCCCTGTACATATCAAGAAGAACCCAACTCAAGTTCTTTATCATGGAGACTCAAATTCAATCAAGGTTTTCTAGTGTTGATGAAGGTGCATAGGTGTAGGTTCATGTAAAAGCCATTTATTTGGGTGGAATTAAGGGCGTTCTAGGGTTCTTGGAGATTAACAGAAATGTAAGGGTTATGAAAGTTTTACTCATCGGGTAAGTCAGATTATGATCAGTTTATGATCATGTTATGTCGGATCTGAGAACACAAATCAGATTTTAGGATTACGGGTTTAGATGGATCTAAATCCCTACTGATTTGAGGATTCTGTGTGGGAGCGGGGGGGGGGGGTGATGTTTAGATTTACGCCATGTTCTTGAGTTTTTTTAAAGGGGGGAAAGTAAAGGAAAACTAAGGATAGTTAAAAAATGGGTGTTCTTGAGTTATTTTTAAGATGAAAAGGAAATGAGTATGAGGAGTTAGGAGGGATTAAATTTATGTTTTTTCCCAATAAATTATCCTCCCAAAAATGGGATGATTACTAAGGATAACTTAGTTATCCTTTCCTTTCCTCTAATTTCCTTCCAACTCAAGAACACACCTAATTAAAAAAAATTTCTTCCCTCCCCTTCCCTTCCCTTTCCTTTCTTATCCTTCCCTCTTCTTCCTTTTCTTTCCTTGGTTAAAAAACTCAAGAACAATGCGTTTAGGGTTATGAAATACAAAAGGAGGATTTATTAAAGGAAAAATAAAATATATAAAATAAAGGAAATTATCAAATTACCTCTGATTTAACGGACAAAAATAGACTGAGTTAAAAAATATACTAAAATTGCAAATTTTAGAAAACCAAGGTAGTCATTTGCAGTATATTCAAAAACGGCACTAAAGTTGCGTAATTGAACAAACCGCTTGTACTAAAATGACACTTTTAACTCTATTAATATTTTTTAATTTTATTTCAGTAACAAATATAATCAAACCCTATATCTGTTTTCAATTATATTAGCAATGGTGGTTGACCTTCGGGGTCACGACCTAGATATAATCATGGTTTTCTTCTCCACTTCAAACTCAAACCCTAGTAATTGACATTTACATTTTACTAAATTTATAATATATACATTAACCTATAATATTTTCCAGTTTAAGGTTAAACATCCATTATAATACAATTTAATGGTTATATAATGTTATTTGAAGTTAAAAATCCGTCATTAAAAATACTCCAATATCAAAATATTATCAAGATTTTTTTTAAATTCCATTAAAATACCAATTAATGGTTACACGATTCCAATTGAATTTGAATCCAATATTATATTATAATAATATGTTAATTATGTCAAAATGGATGCTTAAAATAAAACTCGAATTAAAAGTTTTTTAAATCTCAAAATACTTTCTAGGTTAATGTTTTTTGAATAATTCAATATTATATTAAAATATTTTATTTTAATTATGTCAAAAATGTTGCTTAAAATAAAACTCTTAGATCCTTAATTTATGCATAGTTATGAGCATGATAGTAGTAAAATGATAATATGATGACTATATTTATATAATTCTTATATAAAATTCATTCTTTCATTCCAAGGATGTACATAGAGATTTATGATTTGTTTATAAGTTTGTGAATTGTATTTGTATCTTTATTTCTCTTATTAACAATGCATTGCATTGATTTTGTAGTGATTTTAGTTTTCTTCTTTGAAAGTATAAAAAATTATAACATATTTCTTTCTATTTCGATGATGTTTAATAAACAAGACTTTATGACTTCATATATCATGATATAGTTTTTATTGATATATCTTTTTGGCTTAATGGATTAAGTTACAAAAATGTTTTAAGTTGATATTTTACGTTATTTGTTGTTGTATGTTATTTTATTTTAATAAAAACAACAATGTAATACCTTATAATGAATGTAAAATTATTCGTTCTTATAAATATTACACTATCAATTCATTATTATTATTATTATTATTATTATTATCATTGTCGCTATATATATATATATATATATATATATATATATATATATATATATATATATATATATATAGTTACACAACTTTAATTCATATGATACATGTTACTAACCATTGAAAGATATTAAAATTTTACATTATTGTTTGAGTCTTCGTCTACAATTCTTCCAACGTTATAAAAATACATTTTTTAATATGTGACAACATTTTGTTCTAAAAAGTTATTTTTAGAAACATAAAATGTATAATGATATCGATATGAATGTTTTGTTTTAAAATAAATCAAACACCAATGTTTTGTTTGCAAATTATAGTTTATAATTAATAGTGTATAAATATATCAAAATCTTATTATAAAAGTCATAAATAAAAATCATTATATAATATAACTCAATATACGTATTAAATGATATATATTTTTTACTTTTATTATAACTTCCATCCGTGTGTAACACGGGCTTTCATTATTAAACATGTTATTATTTTAATGATATATTTAATTTGGATAATATTGTTTTTTTAAATTTTCAGGTGGTGAAACAAAATTAGTTTTTTTTGTTAGAATATTTAAAGAAGTTGATGGTGGTTTAATATGAAAGAACATGTTTAGATCTTTTTGTTGATGTTTTTTTGTGGTTTGGTGTACACTAACTTATTGTAACTTTAAACTTTTAATATCTAGCTAGACATTGTAAATGATTAACGTTTTGATCCGAAAGTTGAAGAAGTTTTATGTGCTTGAATTTGTTATATAAATTTATTATGTTTAGTGACATGTTATTCCACCCGCGTGTTACGCGGGTATATACCTTAGTTAAGAATATTACTGCTAAGAAGAATATAAGAGATGTCGACAAAGCAAGAAACAATGCACAGGTCAAGTTAATTAGTCTATGGTTTATGTTATTTCGGTGTAAAATTAAAATATAAAAAAATATACATGCTAAATATTGTTGTTTATCAAAACGCTTAAATGGTATAGCAGTGTTGTTTGGTAGGGCTGTTAAAAACTATTCGAATCCGAATTATCTGAAAATTCGGATATCCGAATCCCGGATATTCGAAAATTCGGATTCGGATTCGGATAGTAGTTTTCAGTTTTTTCGGATATCCGAATTATACGAATTATCCGGTATTTTAAATATTAATATTTTTAAATTTATTTTATATTACATGCAATAAGAAACCCTAATCCAGTATCACGTAACATATTACACTTCCCTTATTCTCTCACTAAAACTAGATCTGCTGCACTCTCTCTCACTAAAACTTCTTCCCGTCGCCGGTCATCAACGCCGCCACAGTCACGGCGGCCACCATCACAGCCTCTTCGCCATCCAGCACCACCAGTCCCGTCGCCATCCAGCACCACCGGTGTCACACCCGGCCCTGAGCGGCGGAAACAGCCGGGCGCGCGCGAGTGGGGATTGATAATTAAGCACGGGCCATTGCAAAGTTTATAGTAAGATTTTCATTGCGCATGAAATGTTTAATACAAATACATTACATTGTTTAAAAATTACATAAAAACATCCAAGTATAAAACTGTTGAAGATTTCCACGCCACATCCCCTTGCGCGGCGGGAACAACCACGCGCATCGAAGGGATAGAACTAAAATCTTCCAAAAAGCTAGTTTTAGATGTTCAGCGTGAGGTGCTCTAAGTGTGACTCCATGCGCTACCTAGTTATCTCCTGAAAGACACGTAAAAACGTTTGAATCAGTATAAACTGAGTGAGTTCACAAGTTTTAGTAACTATATAAATCGCATTGCATCATAGTCTTGATAAAATCATATTGAAACACATTTCTGATTTCATGTCTAAACATATACTTGGGAATCCGTATGAAAACATAGATCTGACACATATTTCTGATAAAAGTCGTTCAGCGGCTACGCGCGATCATTACTGGAAGTGTGCTCGTCCATGCAAAGTGGCGCTGCCACTACGAGCTAAATAATATAATGCCGTCCCGCGGTTTACGCGTGGACATTTCTGAAAAACCGTGCTCGTCTATGCAAAGAGGCGCTGCCCCTACGAGCTAATAAATAGTTCCGTCCCGCGGGTTACGCGCGGACGTTGTGCCGGAAAACAAGGCGCTCGTCCATGCAAAGAGGCGCGACCCCTACGAGCGGGCTCAAACCCATAGTACTGCCCCATGACCATACTAGGCACTCGTCCATGCAAAGAGGTGCGACCCCTACGAGTGGGTGGATCAAACCAGCAGTCCCTACCCTTAGAGTTCCAATGGTAAAGTGATCACTTACTCGAGTTCTAGCGCACATACATCGAAAACCTTAGATAACCGTTCGCATTGCTCATCATGAAATATAATTTAAACACATAATCGCTTGCATAGCTTGTAAGTATACCATGATAAAACATTATTTAAGTACGTGTCCCTCGCCCCGAAAACAGTTTAAAAACAGTGAAAACAGCGAGAATAGGGGCTGTGAGACTCACCTGTGGTTCTTGTTAAGGGATTAATCGAGATTCGGGTTTTCTTGGTGTTGGCCTCGGAATTGAAGGTCTAGAATGCGATTAAATAACAAGAAGTATATATATTAAGATCAAGAATTAGGAGAATATAAGGGTTGGAAAGCAGATCTCAATGTTATATTCTTGGCTTACCTGGTAACAGGATCGGAAACGAAAACAACGGATGCTTGGGAGACGATTAGTGCAAGTTGCAGTTCTTAAGAGAGAAGTTTGAAGTGTGTTTTGGGTGATAATTTAGGTTACATATTTATAGGCAAACTCAAGGGAACACAATCCCTTGCTTTAGGGGATTGTAATCTCTTCATATCTAGGTGTAATGATGATAAAGTATGGAAATTATTATTATTTATTTAAGAGTGGAGTAGTGGATAAAAGATTTTGATTTGATTTGGACAGAACATGCAGGTCTGTGGTTGGTGGGAGTAGGGTGGCTGACAGTTGACTTTTCATGTTACAGTGTGCTTTTTCAGGTACTTTGTCAGTGTACAGTAAAGAGTGGAAAATCTCTGAAACACGCTACCGTTTCTTTTTGGGCGGGAGTAATCTCCTTACAACTGGAGAATAGACTAAGTGTTCTGCGTGTATTACTTTGTGCGCATAGCTTTCTGCGTGAAGGACATTTCTTTGCTGCGGGTAGGTGCGTGACCTTCTCGCAGTCAGGGACATTGAGTTTCATTTGTAGATTCTCCAGGTGGTCTTGGTATTTCAACATAGTGATCAGTCATGTTGAAGTCAATTCCATCTTGGAGCTTCAGACAAACTAGTTCTCAATGTTCCCGCCATGCGGGAAGGTTAGTTCCCCTTCCGCACGCGCATAAACGATTTGGGATGCACCCGCCTTAGCATCATGCGAGACGGTCAACCCATTAGACAACATTAAGTTATAGAAACATAAAACCAATACACTCGCGCATGGCGCATATAACATATGCCCACGCAGGTTCTTAACATGGTGCGCTCGCGCAGGGCGCACATAACATGCCCACGCTGATTCTAACATAGCGCGCTTAATATTTACAATCACCTAATTATTAGGTTGATTACTTAGTTTATAGGATTGAGAAATTTACCGGGTGTCACAACCGGTCCCGTCGCCATCCGTCCATTCAACCACCCGTCGCCGTCCACCATCTTCCGGTCAGCCACCATCACAAGTCAACCGTCGCCATCTATTTATTGTTTTATGGTTCAATTGTTACTTTGTTAGTTGTAGTTACTAGTTAGGGCTGTTAACTGTGATTAATCTAGATTGTTAGATTGTTACTTTTTATAGCTTATTAATTGTTAGTTTGTAGCTTATTAATCTAGATTGTTGCTTTGTAATACTAGATTGTTAGATTCTTAAGATGATGTATGGTACTATGGTTTTTATTAGTAAAACAAGGTTTTTTTTATTTATTTTTCGGATATTCGAAACCGGGTATCCGAAGATTTCGGATATCCGAAATTTCGGATGTGGATAGTGATTTTCACTATCCGGTTTCGGATATCCGGTTTCGGATAACAGCCCTATTGTTTGGATAGCCTAGAACATGTACTTTAGGGGTCTGACGATATAGCGGTCTTGTTACTTTTGTTAGAATTTGACAATAAATCATGTAAGAACTTGAGTGTTTATACTTGTTGTAAGACACCATTTATATGTAAGAACTTGAGTGTTTTAGTTTGTCCTATGTCCTAATTGTTACATGTTGTAGCTTGACATAATCCTTGTGGTTTATTAAACAGAAACTACATAAGCAATGGAACGCGGAACAAAGACATAGGAATCCTGAAGTTTGGAGAATGGATTCGCGCCAAATCAAACATGTATGTGGATTCTTATTTCCATAAGGGCGGAGTTAGGAGAATGGATTCCGGGACTGGGAATGTAAATGGTGATAGACTAAGCAACTTTCCATACGATCTTATCCATAAAATACTCGCTCTCATTGACACTAAACATGCAGTCATGACAAGTTCCTTGTCATCTAGATGGAGGTATATCTGGACTTCAATGCGGCATCTTAATTTCTCAAATAAGCATTTTCATACGATGGAAAAGTTCTTTGAATTTGTTAAAGGTGTATTGTCTGGCCGAAATAATCAAATACAAGTGTCTTCTGTAACGCTCACTACACATGGAAGAGATGATTGCACATCGTTTGTCAGAAGAATTTTGAACGTCATTTTGAACTATGCAGTATCCCACAATGTCCAACAACTTAGTCTTGCTTTTCCGTGCTACAGAGAAATCACAATGACCCCATCTGCTTGGGACCTGCAAGCTTTAACAACGTTGAATCTTAAGCTAGTTGAGTTGTATGATGACAAGTCTGCGGGTCTTTTCTCTAACCTTTTTAACTTGAAGAATCTTACCTTAAGTTTCTGCATGCTGAGAAGAAGACATGGTAGTAAATTCAATATATGTCATCCTGGACTATGTAATCTACCACTTGAAGGTGGTTGCAGTCGTGTTACCGTGGTTACACCTCGACTCAAGAATCTTATCATAAAAAAATGGAAAGGAGTACACGTGCGTTCAGCACCTGACCTTGCCTCCTTGCGGTGTGAAGGTCATTATTATCCTTTGCAGCTTCCTGCTGATCTTCTTCATTTGGAAAAGGTGGATATATCTTCTTTCCGACCCTTTGATGTTATACTAAGACAGGTCCTAGAAGATTTTCCGGAAAGTATACTTACTAGATTGCATTATTGTATGTGTTATTGCAGATCCTTGGTTCATCCGTGGAACTTATCACGCATCAACCTTCTCCGTTTGCCAACTTAAAGAGTTTAACAATTCATCCAAATAGTGATTCAATTTATTCTACTAAAAAACAGCAAACACAACCAATAGTAACTATGTGTACTGAAGTTAAAAACTATTTGTTAGACGGTTCTCCAGAAGTCACTTTCACAATGGTTTCACATGATTAGGTATGTACACCACCAAGTATATATTTATCTTCCACATTCTATTTATTGCCCAACGTTCTTATTCAAGTATAGCCCATGCACAAAATATGTATGTAGACTGGGAAGATCATTTAATACAGGAGCTTATGGAGAGCATTTCATAATTATTATAGATTATATGCATGAAAACACATAAGCTTAAGGTCCAAGCCTACTCACGCACTTCATATTTGTCTTTATTATTTTTGATAAATTAATACCACTGTTAAATCCTTTTCTTTGGTTCAAACAAAATTGACAACCTTATATACACATTTTAACCTTTTGCCTTGGATTTGACTTTTGTAGTATCTTTAAAAAGAAACTATACAGTTTTATATTCTATGTATTAACCTGCCTATGCGTTAATTTGAAGATATGTGACAAATGGTTATGATTTCTTTATTATTTTTCTTTTAATATTATGGAAACTGCAGGATGTTAGAGCTATGAGGAAGCCTAAGTTCACCCAAAACCTTATTCCAACGCTGCGGCTGTCTTCTTAGCAGATTGTATCAAAATGCCAATTCTTGGCTTCATATTATGGCTGTTTTCTAGGAAAAAGGATTCAAACTGCTAACTCTTGGCGTTGACTTATTGTTCTTATTTTTGGGACTGCTATTTGTAATATGTGTTAGCTTTTTGTAATCAGTCAAGAAGAGTTCATTTGCATGTCTTTAATTTTTGAATTCTTGTTTATACTGTTCCTTTTCAACTGAGATTCTGTTCAAGCAAAGGAAGGTGTCAACAAACCATTTTTGTTTTTGAAATCATTATCAAGTCTTTTGTTTACAAATTTGGACACATGGTATGTAACTTGTGTTGCTTTTATTATTTCGCATATCAATATTTAACGCATAGACATCATATATTTCATCATGACGAAGATGATTCAACACAATAAATATAAAAAAAGTTCGAATGAAAATATTCAAGGTGGCAGCAAAAGTCCATATTACAAAAAATGTTTTCATAAGTGGACTGGTCGTTTTATTAGTTAATTTATTGGTCAATCAGTTCTTAAAAACAAGATGACTTCACAAATAATTTGAAAGTTTTGAAACATAAAGATGTAGGGAGTTTAAAACAAGATGTGGTTAATACTTTATGCTTTTTTGATGGATTTGAAATATTGGTAAAATATAAAGGTTTATAAAGGTTAAATAATATGAAGTAATAAATGAACCGAGTTTTTATATAATAAAAAAAGAACTTGAATATTGTCTGATTCACAATTTTGACTAGGGAAATCCTCAAAATAGTCAGTTTGATCAACCAATTTTCAATTTTAGTCATGGTTTCTATATAATAATCAAATTGTTGTCCTGATTCGTCGGATCTAACGGAAGCACAATACCCTCCAACGGATTAGATACCCTCTGACATGTCATGATGTTTGGTCTTCCGACGAAACGCGAAACTTTTTCGTCGTCCAAAGAAATCTTTTTTGTCTTCTGACGTAAAACTTCATCTTCTACGTCTCAAACCCTAAACCTCAATCTCCATCTTTCAAATTTCTCCACATAATCAACAAAATCCATAGTGTAAATCGCTTTTGTTTTCCACAAATCACATTTGTTGTTGAGAAATCCGCGCAAGAAAGTGAGGAACCCTTGAGTTCAATTCAGAGAAATTCGATGAAAGGGTTAAACCATCGGATCTGACGGAAGCAGGATCTGCACCGTCGGAGACGACAATTTAATCTTATGTCGGAACCTTCATTGTTCTGTCGGACATTCCACACTTCCGTCGGATCTGAAGGAATAGTTGTACACGTGGCTAATTGTAATAGGCTTAGCTAATCCGTCAGAGGGCGTTGTGCTTCCGCTGAAAAATTTATTCTCTTTAATTTAGAACATTGTTTTATATTTTTGCCAGTTATAATCGGTCATAAAACTATCTATCCGAAAACCAATCCAAACCGTAGTTTAGATTTATTCGGACGGGCTTGAGTTAGTGAAACCCAAAAAAACAATTAACAATCACCTTAATATCTGAAAAGATGTAGTTGGTCATCTTAAACTACCTTATGTCATTTAATATGAAGAAATCTAAACTTTAGAACTAATACAAAAATCAAGTCATAAGCAACATGTGTAATTAGGGCATTTGTGCTGATCGATTAGATTTTGCATATTGGTATTTTGGTATCCCTCGAAGTCATTACATTTCTGAAAAATGTTCAGCGAGTCATACACAGTAACCTATCGAAGACAAAGAACTATAACTTTGTTTTTAGTAGGATCGGGTTTGTCATATAAAAGGGGGTGATGAAGCAGTTTGTTGCCCGTTTACGTGTCTTTTTATTGTAATTAGATACTTTTGTTCAATATTAGCAACCTATGGATATTTGAGGAGTATTCTTTTTAATAATATATTTGAGGAGTATTCTTTTTATTATAATTAGATACTTTTGTTCAATATTAGCAACCTATGGATATTGGTCCTTAAGGTTATCATATGCATCTAACAAAGATTTTCCGGAAATTATACTTACTAGATTGCATTATTAATTTTATGTGTCTTTGCAGATTCTTTGTTCATCCGCATTATTAATTTTATGTGTCTTTGCAGATTCTTTGTTCATCCGTGGAACTAATCTCACATCTACCTTCTCCGTTTGCTAACTTAAAGAGTTTAAAGATTCATCCAAAGAGTTATTCAATTTATTCTACTCAAAAAGAGCAAACACAACCAAAAGTAACTATGTGTACTGAAGTTAAAAACTATTTGTTAGACGGTTCTCCAGAAGTCGCTTTCACAATGGTTCACATGAGGTATGTACGTACACCACCAACTATATAGTTATCTATAGTGGAATTACAATTGTTGTGAACTATACCTTTCATTACAAATAAGGAATGGAGTAATAACAGGAGTAATCTAAGGTCCTAATTTAAGTAAGGAGCCTAAGGGTTGAATACATAATTTGAGAATATATACATTCCATTAATATTGTTGACTGATCCGTTGATTAAGCTATGTTGACTGGTTAGTGTCGGTGGTCCTTATACGCCCCCGCAAGATGGAGGATCCGTCGGATACGCCAATCTTGGATCTGTTACGGAGAAACGACGCTCTTGACAACGGTTTGGTGAGCATATCAGCAAGCTGGTCTTAGGAACTGATATGAAGAACACGAAGATGACCTGCGGAAACTTGTTCCCTTACAAAGTGATAATCAAGGGCCACGTGCTTCATGCGTGAATGGTATACGGTGTTTGCACATAGATATGTGGCACCTGTATTATCACAGAATAATGTAGGTGTGTGATTTATAGGAATTCCAAGTTCTGCAGGCAAATTTTTAGTCCATGTAATTTCCGCGGAAGCATTAGCCAATGCCTTGTACTCGGCTTCCGTAGAGGAACGGGATACCGACTTTTGTCGTGTGGACTTCCATGAGATGATGTTGGTGCCAAGATAAAGGATATAAGCAGTAGTGGACCTACCGGCATCATTGACGCCACCCCAATCAGAATCTGAGAAGGCCGAGAGAGTGAGAGGAGAATTACGGTTTAGAAAAAGGCCATGATGAATTGTTCCCTTTAGGTAGCGAAGAACCCATTTAAGAGATTGCCAATGAGATTGTCGAGGATTATGCATGAATTGGGAAAGTTTATTGATAGCGAATGAAATATCGGGGCGAGTGAAGGCTAGGTATTGAAGGGATCCAACTAGCTTACGATAGGGAGTGGCATTGACCGAAGGTGATGGATCTGTGGGAGACAAGGATCTGTAGTACTAAGGGGAGTGGTAACATCTTTCGCACCATCCATGTGAAATTGGTTTAGAATGTCTTGGATGTGGCGATATTGAGATAGAAAGAGACCCGTTGAAGTAGGAATTACTTCAACGCCTAGGAAGTGATGAAGCATACCAAGATCCTTGATGGAAAATTTGTTGCTTAGGGCTTGGATGAAATGGTCAAGGAACTGTGGGTTGTTTCCCGTAAGTACGATATCATCTACGTAAACCATAAAGTAACAAATTATGTTTTGGCGTTGATAAATGAAGAGAGAAGCATCGGTTAAAGATTTATGGAATCCAAACCGAAGGAGGAAATTGGTGAGCTCCATGTACCAAGCTCGTGGAGCTTGTTTTAGACCATATAATTACTTTTTGAGCTTACAAATGTGATTGGGAAATTTTGGATTAATGTAACCCGGTGGTTGGGTCATAAACACGTTCTCGTGAAGTGTGCTATGAAGGAAGGCATTGTTGACGTCGAGTTGATGTAACAGCCAGTTTCTAGAAAGAGCCACCGAGAGAATAGTACGGATGGTGATGGGTTTTGTAACGGGACTGAATGTGTCAAAGTAATCTTTCCCGTATTGTTGGAGAAATCCTTTAGCCACAAGTCGAGCTTTATACTTTGCAATGGAGCCATCGGAATTGCGTTTGATTCGAAACACCCATTTGCAACCGATCGGTATACTAGAATTAGAAGGTACAAGTTCCCATGTTTGATTTTGAATGAGGGCGTTAAATTCCAAATCCATAGCATGTCTCCATTTAGGATCTTTGGAAGCTTGGGTATGAGTGGTGGGTTCAAGGGTAGATGGTAAGGGGTGAAGGGTGGTAGTGTTAACGAGATTTGGGTTGAAGTATTTAGGATTAGGTTTTTTTGCTCTTTGTGTTCGAGTGGTGGAGGGAGGTGAAGGTGGGACCAAGATGGAGGGTGGTGAGATATTGGGTACTGTTGGGGCAGTAGGTGAGGTGAAGGTGGAGATAGGTGCCGGTGGAGATAAATTGTGTGAATTATTTGGAGTGGTGGGTGGAGTGGACTCATGGGAGGTGTTGGTGATGGACTGTGAGATGTTTGAGGAATGAGGTGTATATTGGTGCATGGGAGATGTGGGAGGTGTGAGATGTTTGAGGAATGAGGTGTATATTGGTGCATGGGAGATGTGGGAGGGGTTTGATTAACGTGTGCATGGGAAGGTTGATTTTCTGTGGGAGGAGTGATAATATGGAGGTGTTGGTTGGAGTGCATAGTGGGTTTACAAATGAAAGTGTCGGCTGTGGGAAGAGAGATGATGGGCGCATCATCCATTTTGAGTGGGAAAATGTGTTCAACAAATTCCACATGGCGAGAGTGATAGAGACGATGAGATACGGGATCGTAACATTTATAGGCGGATTTAAAGGGAGAATGTCCAAGGAATATACATTTTATGGATCTAGCACAAGCAACCAAACGGTTTTAGTTTTGTGTAAGTTGGTGAGTTGTTGTATAACTGGTCGTAAGGTGATTTAAAATCAAGGATTGGTGTGGGAAGACGGTTAATGAGATAAACGGCGGTTTGGAAAGCATGAGTCCAAAAAGTGAGTGGCAGGTTGGCATGGTGTAAAAGAGATAAACCGGTTTCAACAATATGTCTATGGCGTCGTTCGGCCACTCCGTTTTGTTCCGGAGTATGTGGAGGAGTAGTAAAATGGGATATTCCATTTTGTTGAAGGTAGGGAATAAGGCCAATATATTCCCCACAATTGTCCGAAAAGAGTGATATAAGGGGAGTGTTAAAAAACTTTTCAACCAATATTTTGAATTGCGGGAAAAGGGTAGATACGTCTGATTTTTGTTTAATTGGATATAACCATGTATATTTGGAATAAAAATCAACGAAAATGACATAGTAAGAATAGCCATCATTTGAAGTTTGAGCTGGGCCCCAAACATCCGAGTAAACGAGTTCTAAGGGTTTAGACACTTTGAATGAATTTTCGACAAATGACATTTTATGACTTTTATTAATTGAGCAAGCATCACAATGAAACAAAGCATTTGACATTTTGTTACAATCAAGTCCTAAATTCCTAAGTAAAAATTTTTGGACTTTGAACGACGGATGTCCAAGTTTGTGATGCCATGAGAGAAGTGAGCCGGTTGATTTTACGGTTGAGTTGATTTGAGAGAGACAACGAAGTGAATTGATGGCTGCGTAATACACGTCGTTAATGTTCACTCCTCGCATTAGGCGCGCCCCCGTTTGAAGATCCTTGACAAAAAAATGACATGGGAAAAATTCAATTGAAACATTGTTAGATCTACAAAGTTTGGCAACAGAAACAAGATTGTTGCGTAATTGAGGAACAAGATAAACGTTATTTAATTTTAGTGAACGAGAGGAAGTGGGAATATATGTGTGACCGGTGTGAGAAATAGACAAACCTTTGCCGTTTCCGAGAACAATCTCATCAGGCCCGCCATATTCTGATAAGGTATGGAGAGATGAGCGGTCGGATGCAATATGATGGGACGCCCCACTGTCAAACATCCAGGGAGGGATGGGTAGGGAAGAGCTTGCCGACGAGGAGTTAACTGTCGGGTTGGATGGTGGTACCGGCGAGATGGTAATGTTGTTGTCTTGTAAGAACCTTGTCAATTTCCTGCAGTCTTTTGTATCGTGACCTGGAATGTCACAATAATGACAAAAGGAGGAATTACGGTTACCACGATAATTGTTTGTCGACCCGCTGTTAGTACCATTATATCTGTTCTGCTTTGGTCAAAAGGAATTGGACCTATTGTAGTTGCGGGAGTCATAACCATATTTGGAAGCAAATCGCCCCCCCCCCCCTGCCGTTGAGTATTATTAACTGTTGCAATTAGAGTTGGGGATGGGGTGTCTTGCAAGCCGCGCTCATAATCAACAAGCTTTTCAAACACATCAGAGAAGGTGAGTAGAGAATCACGGTATTGCAGAGTAGTGGACACATGCTTGTATTCGTCACCCAATTGAGTGAGGATATGAATTATTAGGTCTTCATCTTTCATTGGCTCTTGTGCTAATGCAAGATCATCGGCTATGGCTTTCATTTCGTTGAGAAATTCAGCCATAGTTTTTGTGCCTTTGGTGGTTCTAGCAAGTTTGGATTTTAGAGAAATGATGCGAGATCTAGAGACACTCGCGAAACTATCCGTGAGTCTCTGGAAGAGTTCTCGGGTCGTCGCAGCCGATGAAACAACTGGTTGAACAGTGTCGGAGCAACTTCCAAGAAGGGCTCCAAGGAGTAATTGGTCCTGTCGGAACCACGGACGGTAGTTGGGATTAGGTTTACCGTCAATAGATTTGGGTGGAGCTTCAACATAACCATCAACAAATTTATCGAGATCGAGTCCGATAAGGGTGGACATGACCTGTTTACGCCATGAAGGGAAATTGGTGGCTGTTAGTTTGGTGGGAAAGTGAGTATGTGTGGTAACTTCAACAATTATTTGGTTGGTCATCTTGAAAAGATGTTTAAAAAAAAACAAGAAGAAATATATGATGTGTGGATCGAAGAACTCAGAGAAGCATATGGGCTCTGATTACCATATAGTGAAATTACAATTGTTGTGAACTATACCTTTCATTACAAATAATACATGCCTTATAAAGGCATTCTTACAATAAGGAATGAAGTAATAACAGGAGTAATCTAAGGTCCTAATTTAAGTAAGGAGCCTAAGGGTTGAATACATAATTTGAGAATATATACATTCCATTAATATTGTTGACTGATCTGTTGATTAAGCTTTGTTGACTGGTTAGTGTCGGTGGTCCTTATATTATCTTTCATATAATCTAGTTATTACCCAATGTTCTTATTCAAGCATAACTTCTGCACTAAAATACTAAATATGTATTTATACTAGGAGAGCATTTTTCTTAATTATTATAGGCTAGTTTTTTAGCCGGCGCGTTGCGCCGGGCAAGTCGGTAAAACACAGATAGTGGTAAAACTCAAGCGTTAAGCTAGTAAGTCGACGCGAATTCGGTTGGGCTCTTAATTGATACTAACCATGTTCTTAAAAATATTGAAAAACAAATGGATTAATCTGATTGGTTAAAAGGAGTTTCCAAAGTTCTTAATGAAAATATGGGCTCTTAATTGATACTAACCCTATATATATATATATATATGGTAAGGATCCTAAGAGAACCCTTTGCAAATTGAGAACTTTGAGAACCATTGCCACCTTTAAAAAAATATTTAAAAAAATCATAAAACAAAAAATAATAAAATTTTAAAAAAGTAAAAAAACCAAAATTCTTATATTTCATTTCGGTTTCATTAAAAAAATAAAAAATAAATAAAAAAAACGTCGTATTATACACATATGTATAATTTTATTTAATCTTTGGTTACGTAATATACACATATGTACAGTATCATTTATCTTAAATTACACACACGTGTACAAAAAAAACATGTAAATGTACATATACGTATATATTATACATTTGTGTATATAAATTAGCTAAACCGAGTTTTTTTTATGAAACCGGGATGATAAAATAAAAATTTTGGTTTTTTTACTTTTTTGATTTTTGTGTTTTTTTTATTTTATGATTTTTTTATTTTTGGGTTTTTGGTGTTCCAAAATGGTTCTCATAGTTCTCAATTTCAAAAAGGTTCTCTCATGATCCTGATATATATATATATATATACACGGGTATACTTTGGAAAATGAAGCATTGATTCATTATTAAGAATCTAAAAAAAATACTACTTTCTATATCGAACGTTTCAAAATGTTACGATTACTTTCAAACAAGTGAAGTTATTTTATAGTTTGAAACGATGTTTAAAACTTGGACCGCCCAGTCCGACTGGAATCTGACAAACAACGGGTCCAGTTTACTACCTTAAGACCGTTTTCAAATTAACCGGTAGGTCATGGCGGTTTTCGGCTGAACCAGTGAACCGTACGGTTCAACCGAACCGATAGACCAAGCAAAATTCAAAAGAAAGTTTTTTTTTTAGAAAATAAAATGACGTTATGGGTTTCGAAGCTATGTAAACTCAATTGAAAACTTAAATAACATTGGACTGTCCAACTCCACAAACTTGATTTTTTGTGTCGTTTAAATGATTACTTTATATGTATGTTATAGTTCATGAGAAAGAACTAAAATATATTATAAATTTCGTTATCATGTATTCCCTTTTAGTTTTATTCTTAAATCATTAAAACATCATCCTCAGGTTGGATTTGCTCGACTCCCTATCGTATTACTTTTGACTGTTATTTCTATCACATCATATCCAAAACCATGACTCGCCTATAAGGTAACCTAATACATCTTCTAGGATTAACTCTATGCTTAGAACTCACAAGTTAATCTTGTAAAGTTATGCACGGTGACCTACCAATTGTAGTAGGATTTTTGGCTAGTAATAAGCACTTAAATAGATTCTTAGCTCTGACTAACAATATCTAAATAGGATATATAAATATTAATATCCTTTATTCCTTCTGGTTGTCCCTAATTACCATAATATGTTTTTGAGGGAAACAATCAAGACTACTATTAAGATGTGAAATAGAATTCCACGCCAACCCTTCACATGTCTAGACAGGTTAATAAGATGCATTATGGGAAAAACCGTTAGTAGCAATTGTAAGGTAATTGACAATTATAGTCCGGAACATAATTGTTAATTGCATTTACAAAAGTGTGCTTTTAGGATTTCTATTATGCATGTAGGTGCTCATCTGGATGTTCTGGTCCGTTGGTTCGTTAAGGTACTTTTCAAGGATCACTTTTTACTTAATGTTATGTGTAAAATTACCTAATAACTATAAAAGTTGTTTACTCATATAATTATTTACTATGACAATTTTCGTTTTATAAATTTATGAACTCTTTCTAGATGTCAATAAATGGTAATATAATATGCACTCACTTCCCAGATTAATAACCATATAAAGTTTGAATATTGAAGTTATCTTTTTGTTACATATTATATATTTACCTACCAACACTAAAGATTCTTTAAACTATATAATACAGTCCTTGTTTGTAGAGGAATTTTGATATTATTTGGTAAATACATGAAACCTTTTCTTTTAAAAAAAATAAATAATACCTTAAAACATTTAAGATAATAATACATACACAAAGAACATGATGAATTAAAATATATAAACAAGCAACTGTGCATGTTATTTGTTTTTATTTTTTTTAACAAAATTCAATACGACTAAGCATACTTACTATTTTAATTAAATAAATAATTTTTAAAATGAATCATGCACATATGTTTAGTGTGTTTTATACATCTAATCAAATATTCATTCAAAATATATATATGATGTTCACTTGATATAAAATATAGGAAAATTGGTTTTAAATAATCAAAACTATACCCTATTGGTAAATATTAGTCCCAACTTTACACTTGCCTGCTGGCAGTACCAACTATTTGTGTATTTGTTTTTAACAGGCCGCAACTAACGGATGTTAACTCCGTTAGTCTTTGTCTGACGTGGCCATCCCAGTTGGCAAAAACTTGATTACGTGGAACGTTACGTGGCGGCTGACTGTGTCCATCCCACCACTAAACCCATCATCTTCAACCTAATACTCTTTACAAACCCCAGCCACCATAACACCATCAGTCCACACCCTTGCAACCATCGTCGAAACCCCGACCACCACCATGCCTGTCCACATCAGCCACCATTGGAACCCACCACCTGCAACTGGCCATCTTCTCCGACCCCCAACTAGCCGGATTTCTGCCCTAATCTTGCCGGAGTTCACAAACCCAAATCCACCACTGGAACCCAGCACCTGCAACTGGCCATCTCAATTCACCACCACCAATTCTAACAACGCCACCGCCGGAGACGACCTTTCTCCGGCGATTGCGAACAAGATCTCGCCGTCTCATCCTTCACTGCCTCCACACACAGGCCACATATCCACCTGTCATGGATATTTCCCCTCACCGTCATGATGTACGCCACCGTACACTCTTCTGTCACCACTATCTCCGCCGCAAAATAATCAATCCAGATCCCCAATTCTCGAGCCATATAAACCCTAACCCTAGAAATAGAAGCATATGATGAAGATTAATAGGATTAGGGTTTGATGATAGGTGCTGGCAGGTAGTGGTGCTGGTGGCGGCATGTGATAAGTGGTGTTGGAGGGCCGGTGGTGGTGGAGTTATTGGAGTAGAGAGGGAGAAGAGAAGAGAGAGTTAGAGAGAGTGATTAGAGAGTGGTGGTGGTAATGGTAATGGTGATTGTGTAATCTTCCACGTAAGCTCGATCTTGCCACGTATTTGCCATATAAGCACGTTTTTGACACGTATGCATGCCACATCATCATCAGACTAACGGGGTTAGTCCTCCGTTAGTCGCGGCCTGTTAAAAACAAATACATAAATAGTTGGTACTGCCAGCAGGCAAGTGTAAAGTTGGGACTGATATTTATCAATAGGGCATAGTTTGGATTATTTAAAACCAATTTTCCTAAAATATATAAACGAACCAACTGTAAAATTCCTTATATAGTTTTCTAAATAAAATATAACTTTTATGTAGATAATTAGAAAGTCCGTAAACAAGTTAACATTACCTTGGAACATTAAAGGCACAGATCCTTAGCCCCCACCACTCTTCATTGCTTTCATATTTAATTCATATAAACCCATTAAGTTAAAATATATTTTAAAACTCCTCACGTTTTTGGATTATCATTTCACTTGATTGTCCATTGGATTCCAGATCTGATTATAACACTGAATTTAGCTTTCATGTCATGCGATAATATTATATTTAATTATACTCATTCGCATGTTCCGATATATGTTACGATAATATAAAATTGCTATGAGTTATGTAACACCCTTGGCAAACACAACATCGTCCCACTCTTAGGCTATCCCACGTCGGCCGTGGACAAGAGAGATCATTGGTTCATAAGTAATGTCCTGCCTCTTAACATCCCCAACGCGTTTTGGGCAACCAAAAACAAATCCGTGAGCTCTTCGTGGGCAGAGCGGACAATATTGGTGGTGCGAGGGGCCGGGGTGTTACAAGTTATGTGAATAAGATTATATGTATTCCGATACCCTGAGTGTCGCTTCTCGTCGAGTGTCCCACGATCATGTTGTTGCAGCATCGACAACATGTGCACCAACCGTGACGATTAGATCAGTTCATGGCGTCTCTTAAGTACAAGTGTGGTACATATGGCTATTAGGAGGCGTATGGATCGATCCTAGGATTAATATTAAGGAGATGGATAGCGGGTATGCAAACTCGCCATCTCGTGTGATAAATATCCAGGAGTAGCTACCTGTATATTGTCACGTTTTATGTTCGCTCATGGGTACATCCGTATGATACGTTTTAATTTATTTAATAAGGTTACTTTGCATCGTATCATCAACTGTAAGTTTAATCTAAATTACGCTTCAGTAAATCATTAATTGTTTGAGCCTATTATTCCGTACTGAGCATTCGGCTCATTCCGTTATTCTTATTCTTATACAGGTCCACAGGTTATTTTGGGCGGGATTAAGAGCGAGGGATAAAACATCATGATCCTAATAAAATACATTTTCAACCGTGATAGTGTGTATATTAACCTTAAGTTTGTCTTGTATAAGGTGTTATACCTTTGACAAGTAAATATATAAAATTATGTCTTTTGTTCAGAAACCATGTTATTGTGACACGTCAGCCCTTACGGGCCGGGGTGTTACATATATAACCATCAAATAATTCATAACAATCATCATAGGGGTAGTAGTCAATTAGTCATAGTCATCGTGAAATGACTCAATGTACAATCTATCAAGATAGGGAAAACCTTCAAGGGAATCGTTGGGAAGTTTTAGATACTTAGGCCATGTTTGGGATTCCTTATTTACACTTCCTTTTCACTTATTTAAGGAGTTTTTGATAAGTTATACTTTTCTAACTTATCAAAACTCCTTTTTCCTTCTTTAAAATCTTAAAAAGTGCACATTACCCAAACACATTTTTAATTTACATAAGTTAATAAGTTATAAGGAAGTAAAAATAAGGAAACCCAAACACCCCCTAAATCTGTTTAGAACACTGTTTCCCAATATTACCTTTGAGGTCGATGTTATCGCATTTACGCAAGTCAAGTGTTTCAAGGTGAAGACAATTATCCAAAATCACCTGCAAGCCGGAATTCGTCATGTTTTTTCTAATGAGTTCAAGGTGCCTTATGTCGAGTAACTTCTGGCCAATAGCTATGGCGATATCATCATTACTCATCAAGTATCCTTCATCGCTCACTTTGAGTGTTTTTAGCATGGGGCAATAACAACCAACAACTTCAATCTCTTTTATTGTGATATCAATGAAGTAAAGGTTGAGTTCCTCTAACAAAGAAAACCTCACCAAAACGTCCCACAAACATCTACCAAAATATCTGTCTACAATTTTAAGGCGTCTAAGCTGACCCAATCAGTTATGCATAAACAAATGAAATAAAAAGTCATGTGAAAATGCATTTTAAGAATTTAGTAAAATACCAAAGAAATATCAGACTTAAGCTAGGTTTCTATAAACAAAACTTTGAATCAAGCTATATGCCATTACGGGTTTTGATATACCTCACAGAAAAATAAAGTACGTAAATGATTTTTCTGCCATTACCAAAACAATAAACTAGCCTTGGTGTTACACCCCGACCAAAGGCGGCGGAACATGCCGATGTGTAACGATTGCCCATAAGCGCGTGACACTATTTAAAGCGACAATATTTAACAAACTCATTTCATTTCACAACATCGAAAATGTCACATAACCAAATATTCATAAGTCAAATACAACAAAATATAGCAAAATATAGCAAATCGAATATTGTTCATTTTTGCTAATATCCTAACGGTATTTGTGTCATTTTCTTCACCGAACTCCATAATCAACCTAGATGCAAACCTGTAACATTTCATAAAATAAAGTTGTCAACACAAAGGTTGGTGAGTAATTCATAAGTTTGAACAATAGATATATAGTATGAAAAACCACAAAACTAGTATACAAAACCATAAATAATAGCTATAAACTTGGATAAATTGACAATCGCTAATAGAATTACGTTAGCGCCACCTAGCTACAAGGGATTGCCAAGTAGTCTAGGATTTAATAGAATATCGTTAATTGCATTACGTTAACGACACCTTGCTACAAGGGGATGCCAAGTAGTCTAGGATTTATAGATTCCACCAACCGAAAGCGATAAACACATAGGCGTATAAGCATAGAACACCAAATCGAGCAATCATTCAATAAAGTATACAACAACGTTTGTGGTTTAAGCTCAAGTATAAAGCATTTGATTTGAATAAGTATGAAATGTCACCCCAAAACAAAAGATAGAAAACGGGGTATGAAGTTACTCACGTTCAAGTATAAAACTTGATCGGTAAAAGATGAATAACCGGATGGATGAAGTTTAACGAGCAAGGCCTAAATGACAATAAAATCTTGGATTTAGAATGGTTGTCTTGAAGATATTTAAATAAAATAATTGTTGCAAAAAGTAAACAATTAAAGTTCAAGGTTTAAAATGTAACTATTTAAAAATTTATAATAACAATCCTTTAAAAATGTAAGTTTGCTCGAAACCGGGTTAAAGTATCTAACCTTAATATTTACTTAACCAATGTTAAGTAATAAGGTGGAAAAAATGCTAAAATGCAAGTTCCTTTGGGACAAAGATACTAAAACAGGTTTTTAACGAGTGTTCGGATTGTCGATTCGGGTCTTGACAAATGGTCAAACCCAAAGTCAACTTTCCAACATATTAATTGTTATGAGATAACTCATTAAAATATACTAATACTTAACCAAGTATGTAGATCTATTGTTTAGAACTAACAACGCACGTTAAGCGAGTGTTCGGTTTTGTCGGTCCAAACTATGTGATGAGATCAAGTTGGATCCAACAATTCCAAGTACTTAAGAAAATAATTAAAATCAGTTTGTAAACTATTTTTAAAGAAATATACAAGTCTTGATAGCTAAAAACACACTTGTGTGTCTTAAGCGAGTAAAAGTCGGTATAGTTCGGTTTGGTTCGGTCTCCATCTCACAAATAGTTCATAGATGGTTTCTACATGCCCAAATATCATAGAACTTGTATATTGGTTTATAAATGAAGAAAACATAAATTTTACAACTAAAAAGTTAACTACAAGTCTTTTAAGCAAAAGTTTCGGTTTAGTTCGGTTTCCATCTCCCAACGAGTTCATAGATGGATTTCATATGCTTAATATCAAAGAACTTGTAAAAATGATTTTTGAAACTCAAATCTAGCAATAAACATGTTTAAACAACTATTTTAACAAAACTAGTAAACAAAAGTTCGGTTTCCGGTTTGGACTAGCTTCGGTTAAACCGAGGTTAGTCTTATACAAACCCACACCATGGAACTTGTAAATAAGATGAACAAACTAAAAGGGTTAGAAGTTAGTCATAAGTGATATGTATAATAAGTTATGTGTGTGTATATATATATCAAGAACACGAAGTCCTCCATGAAGCCTACGTAGATGTCTGTTTGAACAAAAATAAAATGAGTATTAACAACGGATATCGACATGCTACATTAACAATTGCACCATCTTATACAATCACCTTTAGGTCTTCGCGGACATTCGAAACTTAACCAACCGGAGTCGGTGAAGTAACAAATAAAGGAAACAAGGGGTGTGTATTATATATATGTTGTACCACCATATTCAAGTGTTAGTAATATTAGATGAACAAGTTAAAATGAAAGACTATAGTTAGTTGACCTTAAGAAATCAAAATAACAAAATGTTGAAGATGAATACTTGGATTTGAGAGAGATTTTGGAGAAGATGAACCACCAAAATGGTGTATGGAGCCTTGCTTTTATAATGGTAAGAGTATGGTTCATACAAATAGGGTAAAGATGCATGTGATGGTTGAAATGGTCAAACAAGTTTTTGGTAAATGGCAATAATAGTCCCCAAAGTTTGGTTTAAGTCATTTTAAGGAGTTTTAAGGACCAAAAAGAATGTTTTCAAGACCCAACAAGTGTAAAACAATATTGTAACATAAAATCCATCATTTTGATTATATCATAAGCTTTGGTTTACAAAATGGGTCGATTTACATGATAAACGAATACAAACGAGACCCGAAATTGACGAATGTCACACTTGGCATCTTTTGACATACCTCTCAGAAACATAACCCAAAAGAGTAGCACAATAGTCATCCACAAGAGTAATATCAACCAATTGGCCTTGGCTTCTACTGACAGCAAGCCTACACAGATTTTGAGGTGAGTGATTTGGAACCGAACTCAATAAGTCATTCATATTGACGACCCTCCACATAGCAGGGTCCTTGCATATTTTGAGCCAAGCAATGCACACTTTCTCCGCATTCTCGATAATGTCAACCATACCAACTCTCTTAAGTATATTGATCATTACATCATACGGAAGATCCAACCAGTTGCTTTCATCTTGCTTCTGATCTTTAATTTGTGGATGACATCATCACCTTAGCATGTACAAACCAAAGAATATGTCATGTTATAATCACATTCTTAGCATATATAAAAATGAAGAAATAAACAAAGAAATGATCAAAATTTAAAATAAGCTAAGCAAATAATAAACTGATCATAGTCTCACATCACACACACACACAGAGAGAGTCGTACCTTTGCTTAGTCGACTCCTATGAAACGAGCTGGTTGACGAACAAAACAACTATATTTAAGTAAGAGGTATTAAGTTGTGGTTGAAATGGAATTTGAAACGGTTGAGTTGAGAACTACTCATAAGACCATCTCCAATAGGAGATTCTTATGTGTTTTTAGAAGAGAGAGAAAATGATGTGGAAGAGAGAGACGATTATGTGGAGGAGAGAATGTGAGGTGAGATTCTTGTGGAAGAATCTTCAAGAATGTGTTTGTGAGTAGAGATTAAGAAGAGACGAGAGAGATGATATTTTGATGGGCCAAGTGTCATATAATCATCTAAAAACACTATCTAAAAATCTATCTATTGATGATGCTTTAAGTCATAATGTGACTGCCAAACCTACGTTTGCTTGCCCAATGGCTTAATCATGATATATTTAAAATTTAATTGAAGATAATATTCTCAAATAAGGGAGTAACTTTTTGGATTCTTGTAAGTAAAATTATTATTATTATTTTTTTTACCAATAAAACCAAGGCTTTAGGAAGAAGGAACATCCAGGTTTCTTAGAGGCTTTGCGACTCGGAGGTTGAGATAATCGAGCATGTTTTATTGGGTTGGTTGGTGGCTTCGAAGGTTTGGGACTTCATGTGCTCGTGATGTAAAGTTTTGCCTTCTTGGTTAAACTTCCATTGCATCATTTATTGGACCTTTACACCATCTTGGGCCTAGGGGTTGGTGAGAAGACAACTTTCTATGGGATCGTCCTTATAACTTGTTGGAGTATATGGATTAAAGCAAGGAATTAAAGAATTTTTGAAAATAAAAAGATCAAAGTTGAAAATATTATTGGCTTAGATAAGATCTCTTGCCTTTTGTGATACAAATAGTCCAAATGTAAATCCATATAATGACTAGGGATGACAATAGGTCGGGTTTAGGTATTTCCAAACTCATACCCGATTATTAAAGTACGTCTCAAACCCGTCGGGTTTCGGGGATACCATCGGGTTTCGGATTTTCTATCGTGTTTGGACAAAATACTCATGGGGTATACTCGTCTATATAGGTTATTGCATTTAATGATATCTATATTATATTGAAATTAATTAGATTTATTTGGATGAATTTGAACTTACAATAAGGAGGTGAAGATCTTATAAAGATAAGAGGACAATTCTTTATGTGTAAACAGTTGGTTAATATTTGAACGAACAGAACTCTCGTATGCCTTGATCTCCTTAAACTTTCAGATAGAACCTGTTCTCCATCTCTACCTCTATAATTACACTAAAAACAAAACACAATTCTCTCTCATATTCAATTAAATAATATTTTTTATGCCTTTATCATTATAGTTTTCTCTCCCCTCTACTCACAACCAATCCAATAAATATTAAAAATAAATAAGGGCAAATAATGTTTCCCCAAATTTCTATAATTCTCTCTCCACCCTGTATTTAAAACTCATAATCACCCACAACCTCATCTTATAATTTGCAAACTTCCCTCACATAATTATAAAGAGTGGGATGAGAATGCTCTAACAGTTCTCAGAAGCCATAACAATTTTGAAAGTGTAATAATATATAATTAAAATAAATAAACAAAACTATATTGGGTTACTCGGGTATATAATCGGGTAATCGGACCGGACAATCGGGTATATTACAAATCACAAACCCGTGAAAAATTTCAAAAGTAATCTCAAACCCTAATGAGACGGGTATTACTCGTCCTAAATGCTTCAGGTTTTGAATTTTTCTATCAGTCTCGGGTTTTATTGTCATTCCTAAAAATGACCAAAGTGATGTAATTTCAATTTAATGTAAGTTTTTCTATGATGAGACCTCTCTTCGGCATGTTTTTGCTAGACTTTATTTGGTTGTTTAATAAAGTTTGCTTTTCGAAAAAAAATTAAGACAGAATTACAAATTTTGTCCTTTAAAATAAGACGAATTACGGTTCGTGTCCTTTTCTAAGTTTCCTTGCAGGCGGTGTACTTTAAACTTTTTTTTCCTACAAGTTTTGTCCTTTACGCTAACTGGGTTAGAAAAAGTCAGTTAAATGCCCTCACGTGAGACGCATGTGAGGGCATTTTTGTCTTTTCGTCTACCTGCAACTTCTTCTTCCTCTTTTCTTCTTCCCCCCTATCTCTCCTCTCATGTGCATCCACCATCACCACCCACCTTCTTCTTTCAACATCCAAAACCCCACCACCACCTGTTGCCGACTGCCACCACTACCCACCACCTACCGCCGCCACCATCACCTTCAATCTCACCCACAAAATCAAACCATCATCATCCCAATCCAAATTCATTTCAATTCAATCGAAAACCCTAAAAATGATCGGTTCCGATCACCACAAACAACAACCCTCAATCTACAACCGATCTTACACCATCAATTCAACCTCAGCCATCGATTACCCACTAAAACCCTCACCTAATTCCACCCTTAACCGCTCCGAATCCGTCAAGAAACCCTCCGATTCAATTTCAATCAAAGGCAAAGTCAAGCATCTTTGCAGCATATTCGAATCTCGCAGAGCATCCAAACCAAAACCCTCATCAGACCAAACCCACTTCCAATCCAAGCTCAAATCAGACAAATTCGAAAAAACCCTAATTCAATTACCCGGTACAGAGGACCGGGTCGTTATCTACTTCACCAGCTTACGTGGAATCCGAAGGACATACGAGGATTGTTACTCCATCAGAACGATTTTGAAATTCTTTCGGGTTTTTATCGACGAACGCGATATCTCGATGGACTCGGCGTATCGAAATGAGTTGGTAACAGTATTGGGTCAGAAACATGTTAGTCTGCCTCAGGTGTTTATTAAAGGGAAGTATGTTGGTGGTGCTGATGTAATTAAGCAGCTTCATGAGACGGGCCAGCTGGCGAAGGCGCTGAAAGGGGTTTCGGTTCGGTTAAGTAACGCGTGGCAGGTGTGTGACGCGTGTGGGGACGTTAGATTCGTTCCGTGTGCAAATTGTAGCGGTAGCAAGAAGGTGTTTGATGAAGATGAGGATTTGTTGATACGATGCCCTGATTGCAATGAGAACGGTTTGGTTCGGTGTCCTAATTGTTCTTGTTAATTAACTATGTTATGTTTATGTTATGATTGTTAAAGTTTGCCTAGTTCTATATTCATATTCATACTCATACCTGTAATGAATTTGGATTGGGATGATGATGGTTTGATTTTGTGGGTGAGATTGAAGGTGATGGTGGCGGCGGTAGGTGGTGGGTAGTGGTGGCAGTCGGCAACAGGTGGTGGTGGGGTTTTGGATGTTGAAAGAAGAAGGTGGGTGGTGATGGTGGATGCACATGAGAGGAGAGATAGGGGGAAGAAGAAAAGAGGAAGAAGAAGTTGCAGGTAGACGAAAAGACAAAAATGCCCTCACATGCGTCTCACGTGAGGGCATTTAACTGACTTTTTCTAACACAGTTAGCGTAAAGGACAAAACTTGTAGGAAAAAAAAGTTTAAAGTACACCGCCTGCAAGGAAACTTAGAAAAGGACACGAACCGTAATTCGTCTTATTTTAAAGGACAAAATTTGTAATTCTGTCAAAAATTAAAAACAAAACCAATTTTCGAAAAAAAATATATAAAAAACAAAACCAATTTTCATAGCGTAAAAACCGATGTACATGTTGTTCATAGCCCAATCTATTTTGTGGCTGGTTAATAAATAACTTTAAAACCAGTTAATTAACTACTTTTCGGATATGTGTTTTTCATAGTTTAGATCTTAAAATCTCATCAAAGCAAATGCAAATATATTTAGCAACAAAAGGTTAATTTTATACGCACATTTGTTTCAAAACTCGAAGAATTTATAATAACAAATTAGTTGGTAGTTGAAAGAGTTTTGCTATGCAAAAGATGTATTTCAAGATTTCCTTTGATTAAACTTAGTCACGTTTTAAACAGTCCGAACAAAGACAAAATAATGTGACTTAATTATGTTTTTAAGTGACAGCAAATTTGAGCGTCCAATTTTTTATTGAACGGCCAATTTTTATTAGAAACCAAAAAAGAACTTGACTAGTAAGATACTAGCCAAGAACAACCACACCAAAGTGCATATACACCCGATTACCAAGACACCTAGTTAGACTGCTTACTTAAAAGCAAAACGAATACAAGTTCCCTAATCAACCCATTCTATTTTCCCCTTATATTTTACCCAATGAATATAATATATACGTCATTAGGCCACCCGTAGTGGGCGTGAGGTTGGGGCGATTTGTTTATGTTGTATGATCATAGACCCAAATGATATCACCGGTCTAACACAACACGCTGTTTTTCACAACTAGTTAAAAATAAATTATCTTTAAGTTACCAAAAAGAAGACATACATATTTAATAAACCGCAAACATTAAAATGACAAGCAATTGTTGAAAGGCATGTTACAAAGAAAGCCAAAGTTCAACCCCAAGATTGGACAACGGCACCAACAGAATATTAACTACCAAATTCGGTTTTAAAAAAGATGTTTTTGAGGAAGATAATAGCTACAGCTTCAAGAAATACAACCAAAATTAGTAGCAACATTGAAATGTGTTTCAAATTCATGAAAGGCCCCTAAATTAATGGATATAGAAGTATGCATCATAGGAGTTAGAGGAATCATACTCCTCAACGGATGAATCCTAGAGTGTTTCATAAATGTAAGGAATAGCTTTCGTATCGTTGGGGAGTTTCAGATATTTAATATGTTCGGAACATACTTTCCTTAGATTTCTCTTAAGGTCAATAAAAAGTATTGACGCAAGTCGAGTGTTTCAAGGGAGTGACGGTTATTCAGAATCACCTACAAACCACTATTTGCAATAAGTTCAAGTTTTCTTAACTCAAGTAAGTTTTGGCCAATAGCTATGGCTATCTCATTCAAACACATTAAAGACTCCATATCGCTCTCTCTCACGAATACTCCACGGCGTTCTACTCAGTTCACTTTGAGCGTTTTCAAACACGTTAAATATCCTTCACTAAGCGTACATTGGAACGAGAATAAAGATATAACCAATAAACGTTTTGCAGAATCATAATAAAACTTTAATACTGGTTATCATGGAAAATAACACAAAATTGATTAAAATCATGCACCTTTCAACAAATTAAATACGAATACTGTATGTGTCATGGTGTAAAAAGTATATCAAATAAACCTAAATGTTATGTCAACACATTAGGTAGATTAACGTACTAAACATACATTAAACGCGTATGAAGGATATAACCGACACAATCACACAAAAGAAGGTTTTAAAAAGTCTATATTATAAAACCCTAGAATTGGTAAACATGAAAATATACATTAAATTAAGTTTTAAAGAATTAACTCAAATCACATAAAAGGATTACTCTTGAACTTAATTTTAAGTTTTAACATGTGAATAGCTAATTGTCAAAGCCACCATATATATAAGAGAATAAATGCAATTTAAAGTCACTATCGTTTGAAACAAATTAATATATGTTACTAACGGAATGAATATCAAGATCAAGGATACAGTGGTTTAAGAAAAGTTGGATAAATAATATCATTTTGAAGTATTGAAACATAATATCATTAGAAGATGATGATTGCTTTTTCGGTTATTCAAAAAATAGTTAACCGAAATTGAACAAAAAACCGTGTTATTCATCAATTTAAAAATTAATCGTCAGTTAATGTTTCATTTTTGATTTTTCAATTAATTCGATTTCACTTTCAGCCCCTAAAATGTTAGCTTTGACTTTAATCAAAGTGGGCTCTATATTTATATTTCCCTGATATATATAACCGGGTCGGATCCTGAATTCAAGTAAAGTTTTTGGTAGGAACCAAACAGAAGAGAAGGATATATATAATTGGTAACCAACCACCGAACTCAAATCACTTCCGTACGCCAACGCTTAAACCTCTGAATTCGCCTTCTTCGTCATCGATCTTTGACCACCGGTACGATCATTGATCTTCATACCGATCATATTGATCTCCATATCTTTTCATTTCATCTACTTTTTTTTAATTTAATCGGTTCTAATCCGATGTTAATTTGCTCAAATATTATACACCCATGGTTTGATTGATTGATTGATTGATTAAACAAAAACAAATTAAAATCTCCTTGGGGTTTTATGTTCTGGGTATTTCTTTCTGGATTATACCCTCACAGGTTCTAATACATATTATTATTATTATATGGAGAATATTATTATTATTATTATAAAGAAAAAACTGGATCTATGTGCGATGAACAAAAAGTTAATTATTGAGGCGATTGAGAGGTTGATCGGATTAATTTTGTTTACTTTATCATTTAGGGCTCGATTTTTTTTATTTTTTTTTTATATGGTATGTTGCTGTAGCCGATTGATTCTTTTGTTCTTATAGGTTTTAACTTAACATCAGATGATGGTATTTTTATTTATTTTTATTTTTTTATAAGTTAGAAGATAATTATTTTATAATTTGATTGATGAAAGATTGGTGATGTGGGGTTAAATGGAATAATAATAATAATAATAATAATAATAATAATAATAATAATAATAATAATAAAGGTTAGTAGCTGTGAAGCATTAATAATTGATAGGCATCCCATTGGGTGCACCCGCATCATCTACAGAACCATTCGACAAAATATCGGTGTGTTTTGGGTTTGAAGTTTTGATTCTTTTGGGTCATTAAGAAAAGTGAAACAGTTCAAATATCTGAAAATGTTTATGTATAGTTTGAAAAAATTGGACATGCTTCGTGTTGACTGTTGACCGATAATTCGAGTTTTGGAATGTTTTCTGTTTCTGTTTGATCATTCGCAATCGTCTGATCTGTGAAAAACTATTGGTGAACATATTTCTTGCTCAGATTTTTTTTCTTTTGGGATGTTTTCTGTTTTGTTTATTTTACTATTCGCAAATAAACTATTATAATGAGTTATTCGTCATGAGTTGAATTTATCTTTACGTTTGTTTTATTAAGTTATATTGTTTTTCTTAAGTGTCGAACCAACGTGCCTGATATCCACACCCATGTCCTGCTTTTGAGCTTTTAGGCATGTATATTAGGGAGTTTTCTTATAGTTATTTTAATATGTTCGGTCAGCTGATTATTTCTGTTCTTCTAGTAGTTTTATTTCTGTATTTTTTTTGTGTTAGTAAGGAGTCTAGCCAATGATTATAGATCATGGATAGCTTCTTTTACCTTTTTTTAGTTAAATTGGTCTCCGTTGTTTCTAGTGTAGCTTTACGCCTTAATTTTCTAACCCGCACTCCCCCAAGTGTGATATATCCTTTTTTCTGCAGCAATGGCCCTTCCCATTCTACATGTTATTGATAGGCGTGTAAAACCTTTAAAAAAAATATTCTCAGATTAAACAGAGGAGGAGGTTGTATAAATAAGGTTTTGAAATCGTTTGTTGTCAGCCATATGAACATTATTATTGAAAGTTGGTTGCAGCTCACATCATATAATCTAGCGCATCCCCGTTTTAGATGAAGACTGGAACGTTATAGTACACATCGCTTTTACTGGAGAATTGACGTGCTGTCTTATGGTCAGAGAGAGGAGTTTTCTATGATTTTGTTTATTTTTTCATCGAATGTATGCTCCAGAAAGGAGAAATAGGAACTTGTAATTGCCTCACATTTGTGAAGATGTGAACTTTAAGTTCTTTGGAAGTTGAGTTGACATTTATTATAGTGGATAGGAGAGTCGTATCAGTAAATATAATAGGTTGCATCCAATGTGATTAGTATCACTGTCTTAAGCTTTCTGTAATATTAACATACAGTCATTGATACGAGTTGATATTAGAATCTTAATAATAAATCTCCAGTACTTCAACTTATGCTTCTTTTCTTTGTTTCATTCAACTTTCCTGTTCTTACTGATCTATTTTCTCTTTACACATTCCGAATGACATGACTTAAAAGTTCACAAATGCATCTCCTTGCATTGCGAAAAGTTACTAAGATAATTTGTTAGTAGCTAAAGACTCTTTGAACATAAGTTTGTATCTGAGTCTGAGTTACAGATACTAAGATAATTTGACTTTTATTTAGATTTGAGAAAAATTAAGCTCTTGTCTAGTAGATCATATATGATCAGGGCTAGGATGTGAGTGTTATGAATCAAAATCCTCTCTTATAACATCTTTTCTGCGCTGCAAGTGTTATTAAACCAGTTTCTTCATCTTCATGAGATCTGCAACTTCAGATAATTCTCAATCACTGGGCGCGTAGTTACCCTAACCTATTTTAGTCATTTATGCATATCATTATCTAGTTAGCTGTAGTCTGTAGCCAGCAGTTGGATCTTCACTTTCACAGACAGCTGTTTGGAGTTCTGTCTTCTCTTATTTTCTGAATCATGGATGGGATAACATTGCAGGCACTTTTGATCTGTCTGAGAACCAGAAGGTTTTCAATTGTCAGTAGTATGTCAATGTTACCACAAACTTTTGCTAAACTTTTCCTTACGGTTGAAATGATGGCAACTGTCATTTTTTACCTTTTGGACACTTTTAAGAAGGAAACGATGATATCGGTTTTCGTTGCAATTTATGGTATCACTCAGATGCATACAAAAGGCAATGGAGAAAAAACCGCATGCAGTGTCTACTTTTATGAATATTCAATTCATGGAGCAACAATTTGTTGCCAACTGGTGCAACTGGTACAAAAGAATCTCTGGTCATGGTTCTGAATCCTTGTTAAAGGCCAGAGTATTAATTTGTCATGATGGACTAATATTCCAGATGATTGATTCCAGATGATTCTTAAAAAAAAGAACAGATCCACAGGATTACTTTTTAGTCTTCCATAAATTTGTGGACATAAGGTGCGTTTGAAGACTATTTTCAAGTTTCATGAAGATTATAAATTGCTGTCATATGACAAGAAATATATACAAGTGATGTATCCCTTTGTAGAGGAAATGTAGCTGTAGCTATTTGATTGTAATACTTGTTGAGCTGCATATTGCATTCTATCGAGGTTCTTCAATGGTGGTTGTAGATCTTTGGTTAATGTTAACCAGAGTTAGTATATAATGAAATATGATTGCTGAACTTGTTTTAGCATATGATCTGAAGACGAATCACACTTCCTGACAGTTAGGGAGGTCATAGTTTTCCTTTTCTGTATTCTATCCAGAATAAGATCCGGTATGGGTAACCGTCTCCTTGTAAGTTTTGTTTGTTTAAGTAGTGCATTTCTGTGTGGCCCTTGAATCGTTTTGCAAAAACGCAATCATTGGGTCCTTATAATAGGTAATAGTTCCTTTTATTCAGGATAACCGTTTTTGTGCAGTGCAGGATTTGAATTATATAGGTCAATTTCCAGGGAGAAATATATGAGGTACCTTTTGATCCTATCTTGTCAATAAAATAAGATAGGTGTCTCTGTTGGAGTTCGACTCATAGTATGGCCGCAATAGGTATGAATTTAACTTCATTAAGCGCTTTTTGGTTCATTGGTTCAACATATATCACCCGAATTGTTGGAATTTGTAGCTTTAGTTACTTTGTAGTAGTTAGTTACTTTGATGAAATATTCGTGATATAAAAGCGGCCGGTTAATGTTGTTTCTAGATTTGGTTACTTAAATTAATAGGTAAAGGAATGTCGTTGCATGGCCTGGCAAGCATAGTTTGTAGCTACAGGTACGCGAGAAGCATTTGTTAATCGTAAGCCGAGTAAAAAGCTTGGTGTTTATATGAGTGTATATTACTCTTTTTAGACACTATTTAAATTCTCTTTTTGACTATGTTATCATTTGTGATATTTCTTTCTATGAATTATAATTTCCGCTAGGTAGAAACACACCCGTATATTTTCTATTGCTTATCTTAAGCTTAAAAGCTATTTTTCTCACTTAGGTACAGGCCGGCAAAACAGCAGCTTAATTTAACTAAGGAGCAAGACATAATTATCTGTTGAAAAGATGAGGCATAGACACTTGTCTAACTCATTTACACGATCTGGAGTTGATCCACACGGAGGCAACCATACTCATACTCCAACCGAGCAGCCTTACTTCCCTACAGGTAACATTTTGATATATATGAATTTAATATTCAAATCCTAAACAAAACTGCAGTAATTCACCGTTTGATGTTATATGGACTTTTACCAGGAAGGGGTGCTGCCCCAGAGAACAACGCTCCTTTTGTCGGTCAGATGAATCATTTGGCGCGTCATCACAATTTAGAAGGCAGGTCAAATGTTAACGTGGAACTACAGCCTTATGTGCCTGTTGACTCCTACTCACATTCATCAATAACAGAAACTAGATCGTTGACACCTGTCGGGCACACACATTGCACTAACTATAATGTTCCTCATGGACCACATATGCGTGACATGGAAGCTGATCTGTCACACCGCCCAACTGGCAGTGGCGGGCCCCTTAAAAGAAAAAGGTCTGGCAGCTTCTATAGTGCAGGAGCAAGCTCATCCAGTCCATCTATTGACTTTCACACCGCGCCTTCGTATAGGAGTAATCTTGCAATTAACGATGAAGGTTCTTCTAGAAACGTGAGACGTAGATATAGACTTGAGTTGGAACCTAGCATCACAAGATCCCATGTACCCTCCCATTCCCATTCTTCGCATTCTCAATTTTACCATTCTGCCCCTGGTCAGCACGCTAATGGCGGACCGTGGAACTGTGTTCCTCCTTATCCTCCTTCCTCTCAAAGAAGGATCTCCCCTTCAGGTGATTATTTGTTTTTACTTTTAATCTAATATTATTATTATTATTATTAGTGTCTATTACTCTATTAATTAATTTTTTTTAATTAAAAACAAAATAGATATGAGTGGCGGCTCGAGACATGAGATGCCGGTCCATATTGGAGGGAGTTCTAATTATCCTGCTTCATCACATGGTCCATCTAGAAGATCCGAGTCTTCATACGGGAACGGTTCAAGGTACTCCCACTATGCACACGGTGGTACATCAACCGATGGACTGCACACACCGGATAATTTATCTTCCAGAAATTATTCTAGGCATAGCTCTGTAGGAGGATGGCGTAGTAGTTACCGAAGTGGACGTCCAAGGCTAGCCGTTGACAGATTTCCACCACCAACAGAATCACATATGGGGCATCGTGAGGTGTGTAGTCCTTGTGTTCCTTAAAAAAAGGTGCACATTGTTATCGGTTTCGTTGTAATGATACAATTGATTTGAACTTGAATTCTCGTTTACATAGACCATCATGATGGTGGATCAAGCACCCTTTTATGGTAATTCCAGGAACTTCTCCGATCAATATAGAGAGATGAGGCTCGACATCGACAGCATGAGTTACGAGGTTCGATATAATTATTACCATTATATACCAATTATTATTATTTTATTTGTTGCTTCGTTTCTAATTTAGTTTGTTTTCAGGATCTGCTTAATCTTGGTGAAAGGATAGGGAGTGTTAGCACGGGTTTGTCCGAGGATAACATGTCAAAGTATTTAATGGAAAAAGTTTACTCTTATGAAAACCTGGAGGAAGTTTCTTGTCCCATATGTCTTGTAAGAATTTATATTTTTTAAATCTCAGGTTTGCGTTTTATAATCATAAAAGATATGATAAATATGTTTGGTTTCGGTTTGTTTTTTGTTCGATCAGGAAGAGTACAAGGATGGTGATAAGATTGGAAGGATGGGAAAATGTGGACATGATTATCATGTGGATTGCATCAAGAAGTGGCTGTTGATGAAGAAATTATGTCCAATCTGCAAAACTGAATGCTCAAACTAAGAACCAAGTCAAAGGGTTTGCTTACTTTATAAGGTGTACATACTAAATATGAATATATATCCCAAGTGCATTCACTTGTACAAGCTGCAATATCTCTATGCTTTTATTATTGTAACAAAAAACAATTGTGTATGCTTTAAGTTCAGTTTAATGAAATAACCTATTTGTGACATTGGATTTGTGTGAGATTGTTGAATGTTGATTACTAAATGACATATTTTATAACCTAGTAGAGTTTGAATTGTTTTGTTTGATATTCATTATAAAAAGTAGGGGTGTGTGTGGTGTCGTTCAGTGCGGTTTTGGGCTAAAATCAAACCAAAACTTCGGTTTTTAGATACCGTTTGGTTTTGTTTTTTACGGTTTTCGTTTTGGTTTCATCTTTTTTTTTTGTTTTTGCCATTTGAAGTTGAAAATTTTAGGCCGAAAAAAAAGTTAGCCCAAAAATAATGTATTTAGGCATAAATAATTTTGTTGATTATTAACCAAGTGACTATTATACATTTAGCCAAAAATGTTTGAGTTACATAATTATTAAATTCTAGTAAATTACTTAAAATAAAAAATTAAAATTAAATGTCTAGAATTTCGGTTCGGTTTGATTTCTTCGGTAGTTGTTACATGCAAAACCAACCGAACCATAAGTTCGGTTTTTACGAAAACATAAAACCAAATTGTCGGTTTTTGTTTTGATTCGGGTTTTTCGGTTTTTTCGGTTTCATGAACACCTCTAATAAAAACTCCATTAGATTAACATTTATAACTAACCAATAGCATCTTCTCGAAACTGTTTTAAGGGTCTCAAAGATGTTAAGCAATTTGATTAAAACCAAACAAAATGAATATGAATACTGATACATCCAGCAAAGTAAAGCCAAGGGTATATAGTATATACACCACTAAAAGTCTGAAACGGATAAGATTTAGGCTCAGATGAATCTGAAATCAGGATTTTCTTCTAAAAGTTGACTATATGAATAAATAAATTATATGATTCTTTTTAGATAGAATTGATTTTTTTAGAATATTATTGAAATATATGTTTATCATATAGGTTAGCATGTGACTTTTTAACAGTGACATGAAGGAACAAAAAAGTTATCCTAACACGGTAGCACCTCTTATTATAATACTTCCTTGTTCAATTAATATGGTATATCATAAATACATATATCATTATATCAATATGAATCCTGCACTCTGTAGTCTGTAAGAGTTTCAAGACATCATTTTAGATACAATACATTTCTTTCTCAAAATCTTTGTTAAATACACATTAACTTATAATTCCCAATATAAATCTGAAATAACCCATTTGTTATATGGTAACTTATAATTACCATATAACAACTAAACTATTGTAACTATTAATAAAAATTCCATTTAGGCCTAGCTTTATACATTCTAGCTGCACCAAATGTATTATAGTCATCAGCCCTCTTGGCATTTTGGAATGCACAACAACCCACAAAATAAATTATTATGAGAAGCAAAACCAGGATGATGTTGAGAACCGATAGTCTATGCCAATCCCGTCTCACGTCCTCTAGCACGCCGGCCTTGCACGAGTCACACTCGTAGCACAACACGTTAGGATCATTATTCCATTTATAGCAGTCGGCATCTTGTGTCATCATTGGCGCTTGGTAGTCGCACGCGCTTGGTGGTTTGCAACAACCCGACTACATAAATAAACCAAAACATTATCAAAATATTAGATTATTTGAACTTTATGAAATTTATTGGGGAATTTCGTAATTGATAACTTGGTTATCTGGGAGTCGTATATGCAGTTTCATATTAAAACTATTTGGTGATTCTCCGAATCTCAATACGATAAAAACAAAGATGAGACAAGATCGTAGTATAATTTTGATTGTGAATTTCATGAATAAGTTGAAAGAACGTACGACCAAATGATCGGGAAATCAGTTTTGCACGTTAGGGTTGGTAACAACAGTAACCTTTTAAAATTTCGATTATAATTAAAAATCCGTTTTTTTGACTTAGGATTTATGTGTGACGAAATCTGAAAATTCATTTCCTAATGAAGTTTTAATACAGCAATAATCGTCATAATAAAAAAAATAAAACTGACCTAGTAGCTCAACCCCAACTAGGGGCGCCGCCTCTTGGGCTACTATCTGGGCACTACACCCGGACCCCGCCAAAGGGGCGTTATCCCTTTGCCCTTTGAAATCCCCATTGGTTAGGGGCTTCGCCCCTTATATCATAATGAACTCAAACAGACGTCCAATAGTCAATCAAATACACTAGAATACCTAACAAAATTTATGTGTATTATTGGTGAATAAAAAATCAAAAATAATATGGTACCTGAATTGGTGACAAGTTTCTAGTCCAATAGTCAACAGGAGTCCACATAACAATCTTACTACAAGTCTTGGATCCCAATATGCAACTTTGAACAGTCATCCAATAACTAGGATTCTCAATCCTCTTCCTAAGCCAAGGTGAATAACTTTGCAAGTGATACTCCTTGTAAACCCGGCCCGGGACATCCACACCGCCACCCGGGCCCACAACCACGAACCCAAAAACCGTCACAGCCAACAAGGCAGCTATCAAGAACAACATAACGGCTAGGTACAACCACAACGCCCACACAACATGATAACACGCCCCTATAAAACCCGCCAACGATACAAGCAAGATCACAAAGCCCAATATTATAAGCGGTCGTTGTAGGAAACTTTCACATGTGGCGGTGCTTTTCGCCATCCATAACCCGCCTCCGATTATTGGTATTGATATTAAGAGTGTCAATAGGTTCAAGAAACCTATCAATGTGTTACTAACTCTTGTCATTTTGGTTTGTTATGAGTTAATAGTTTCTCTAGCTTTAAATGATCTTATTGTTGTATAAAGCTATGTGGATTCAAATTTATGTACATCTGGCTATTGCTTTTTAGGCATTATGGGTATGAAGGAACTTTAAATTTTAATATACAAAGCAAGGAAAATGACTAAAATGCACTTCTTAGCCATTAAGTAAACTTCCATTCAAAGTGAGAGTTCACTTTTATTTTTAGACCCATAGATTGTTGAGCTTTAGAAGTTTCTTCTAGGGATTTGTAAAATAAATTTTGATATCTTGAACAATATTGTTTTTGAAAGTTGTATTATATTTTCAATTATTTATTTAAATATAAATTTAAGTTTAGTATGAGAGTGAGGGGCAATATGGTAAATGTGTACAAAGGTAGTTTCTTACTTTCTTTTGAACAAGGCTATATCTTTATTATTTCTGAGGCTCCACTAATTTTGCTTTGTGAAAAGAAGTTGATATCAACATCAATGGACATCTTTAAATAACATATGTTACAAAATAATGTTGGCGTTTCCTTATTTGCTACCTACAATACCAATATCTAACAATCCAACCATACAAAAATAATATTATATTCATTAGACTCGTCCATATGAACTTTACATAAAGAAAAAATACGAAAAAGACTCATAATCGATCAATGATTGTCATTTTGTATTTAAAACGAGGCCTATGGTCATGTTCTTCATGTAGCAAAATGGATTTTCAACCAATTTGTCTTTAATACCATATCATTACATGTTTTAATGTTTATAGTTAACTTATGTAATATACGCGTCTAAATGCTACACACTACGTATGTATCTAGAAATTATGTTTAGGTGCATATTATGTTAGAAGACACTAGAAAACACAGTTTGCAGGAAACCTTTTATTGCAGCAAAGGGAGAATATGTGAACCCAAGAAAAGACAAAAGTAAAAAAGGAGGAAAGAAAAACAAAAAGAACAGGAAGATAGTTCGCACACATTAAGAACAACGACTTGTTTGGTGAATAGATTCCGATAATATATTACACCATAAACTTTAAAACGTGTTAAGAGTTGCACAAAAAAGGTTTGTAGTGACCTACTTTTGAAAATTGACTTGCTATATGATTTATTTTATTTTATTTGAGCATAAGCTTACATACTTGTAAGTACTCCTATAAATCATTTATATATGCAAACTACAAAATATGAACCATTCACCATTAGAATAGACGGTGTTACTGTTAAATACACAAATGAATTTTTATTGCGGTTTTCCTTATTTAAAAAGTCACGGTTTTGTTTAAAATTGTGAAATTGTTCGAAGTAGTCATCGGATTGGTTTGCAGTTGGTTTGTTTTTAAAATTTCGGTCGCTTAGTTTCAAATTTTCAAATTGTAGTGAAGATTGGTTTGGGGTTTATACCCAAAACCAACAATAACAAGCCGGACTAACCAACAGTAAAAAACCGGACCTGACGTAAAATATTAGTATGCTTTAAATTTAAATATATAATGTTAGATATATTTAACTATTTATATTTTATAGTGTTCGATAAAAATTAAACTTTGACCACAACAAGTTTGGTTGGTTTCGATAATAAAAAATTGCATTACTAACAGTTTGACTCACGGTTTAATCGTAAACATTAAAACCATACCGTAAACACCAATATCATAGATTCTCGAATCCGTTACTTTAAACCAAACATTTCATTTTAATTCATATTCATTCATATTCATCCATTCCTTTTAACCAATACCAAACACACCCTCCTAACTCCAAAGTCCCACCCTACTCAAAAGAATTAATTAGACTAATAGTTGATCATGAGTCCATGGCCCACATAAAGCTCAATTCACAAGCAGGCCCAAACCCAAACAACTCCAAAGGCTTTGTTAAAACATGCAAAAAGATCTCTTCATCATTAAGCCCAAGAAATCAACCTTCAAATTACCATTAAAAAAAACAAAAAAAAAATATATATTTCCCATCAAAAGCACCATTTTGTGTAGCCATTCTCAACAATCACACTATCATATAATAAAACTGTATATATATTTAACGAAATTACTTATAAATGTTTATATTATTGTATAAGGAATCTCACTAACGAACGTTTTCTTCGATTCGCCACATCCAACCCGCGTGGCAAGAATATAGCAATCGTCTACTAATTAACTTAAAACAAATTGTAATCACTAGGAAGCAAGAATGAATGTGTGTCTCCTTATTACTTTCTTCTTTTGCAACCCATAAATAATGACTTTTTATACACTTTTTGATCATTATGCAAACTGTAAACTGCACCTACATGGAACTTCTTTCCATTGCTTTGTTCTCCAAAAATGACCTGAAAAGTATAAATGCTTGTCGAGGGCGATGCAATGGCACTTCGTGTCCTGCACCCGTTACCGTCACGAATGTCAACCCGTTATATATTTGGCTCCACCCCGCAACCTAACCAGAAAAATCATTAAAAAGTATTCAGAAAAATTATCTTTAAAACACATTTACAAAATTTTTGAAAAAAAAGATTCTAAAACTAAAACTCTTACCTTCCCATTATCATACCACGGATACCAATTAGCGAGCGTTGTAAGATTTAACGCGTCAATAGAGTATCTTGTTGCAGTGAGTGGAACAACTGAGTCGGTATCACCACTGCATACATTATTATCAGCTTATCATCATTATAATAGAAACTATTATGTTACAAACTGTTAAGTAAATAGATGAAGTGCAAGAAATTGTACCTGAATACCCATATGCGTAAACCCGCAGCTATGAGTTCCTTGTAGATAGGAAGCATTGACAACGGGGAGTCCGTCCAATACCCGCCAACAATATCACTGTAATTAAGGAAATGCCACATTAATATAATCATAAAATTAAAGAGAGTGAAAAAGAATTAAAGATTTAAATTTTTAAAAATATACCTGCATGTTTTCCATGGATATGAAAGCTTAGTTATGTTGGCATGAAAAGCCTCTTGAACTTCAGGTAGATTGAAATACTGGTTTGCATAATTCTCCGTGCACGGGTCATATGCTCCGCGCATCCATGGCTGTTCATTAAAAAAATTAATAAAAAGTTAGATAAGCTAAAAGTCGTTTATGTTGTATGGTATACTACTTATGAGAAAATTTTGATATAATTAACTTACATAATGTCCTCTACGCTTAAATGACGAGGTGATACCGCAAGGTTTTGTATATATGCTATAAGGATCAATACGACCCTGTTCGATTTCAGCGATACTTAGAGCACTAGTGCATTCAATAGGTGGATGTTCAGATGAACTTCCCTCACAAGCTTTTTGAAGAGATTTGTAAGTAGAATCTGAAATTAATCCGTGGGTCCACCAATACTCGAACGTGCCAACATAATCATTGTAATCATCAGTAACAGCATTTCCCACCTAAAAAGAATGATTCAAAGTCAGAATTATGGAATGATGTTAATGCTTATAGAATAATAGTTCAGTTTTTTTACCATGAAGCCCTTGAAGTTAATAACCGGATTCTTTACTCCTTTGTTTCTTTCGTAAATGAGTTGAGATAATTGAGGAACATAATGACCTGAATTTTGTTATTTAATATGCATTAGAATATTAAGCAGTACAAAATATTGTAAATGTAATGTAATAAGATTAGTGAGTGGTTTATAAGAACCTGCATAACTTTCTCCGGCAATGTAAAAATCTCGGTACTTGTATTGAGGGAATCTTTCAAACCAATTGACAAGAAATGCATATGAATCTTCGGCTGCATATTCACATACCCAAATTCCAAAATCACCATAAAAGTCAAAGTCAAGAAAGTTTAAGATAAAAAGATCACAACTTTATGCAGTTTAATCATGTAATTATACCAAAAAGACAAAAATTAAGAAAGGTTAAGCTTAAAGATCACAACTTTATGCAGTTTAATCATGTAATTTCATTAAAAAGACAAAAATTAAGGAAATTTAAGCTTAAAGATTTGAACTTTATGCAGTTTAATCATGTAATTTTATTAAAAAGACAAAAATTAAGGAAGTTTAAGCTTAAAGATAGCAACTTTATGCAGTTCAATTATGTAATTACATCATAAAAAGTCAAAATTTAGGAAGTTTAAGATTATAGATCACAACTTTACGGCGTTAATCAAGTTATCACATTTTAAAAAAGTCAAAATTATGGAAGTTTAAGCTTAAAGAACACAACTTTATGCAGTTCAGTCATGTAATTACATTGAAAAAAAGTAAAAAAAAAGGAAGTTCAATATTAAAGAATAAAGATCACAACTTTACGCCGTTAATCAAGTTATCACATTTCTAAAAAGTCAAAATTAAGTAAGTTTAAGCTTAAAGATAACAACTTTATGCAGATCAGTTATGTAATTCCATCATAAAAAGTCAAAATTCAGGAAGTTTTGTATTAAAGATCACAACTTTATGCAGCATAATCATATAATTCACATTCATAAAGTCTGAACACAATAAAATATTACAGGGTACATCAAAAAAGGAAAACTTTTTGCAGATCATGAGCATCATACCTGTTCTTGCATCACCAAAAGTATACAGATCTGATGTAGTGTTTGTATATGAATATCCAACTCCTGCTGGTGATTCAAGAAACAACAAATTTGCCACTGCCAACATCAAGAATCAAAATTATTACACCAATTCCACAAAATAAAAAAATATAAGAAAAGTCAAATAATAAAAATTACACACATTTATTCCAAGAATTAGGGTTTGTGAAAAGGGTCTTCCCATCAGAATTAATATGCAAAGGCCCAATTTCTTCAGCAGCACCATAAGCCACAGAAGAACAGCCTGGCCCACCATTGAGCCATAACAGCAATGGCCTTGACTCTGGATGTCTAGTTGCAGGTGACTCAGTCAACCAGTAAAACAATGCTCTACCAGATTCTTGATTCACAGTAACATGACCTGAATACTGATTAAAATCAACTGGTGGTTGCCCAGGAAGCTTAAAAATCTTATCTTTTTCTTGATCTGATAAAGACCCACAACTTCCAAGACCAAGAAATGTGAAGGTGAAACAGAATAAGAAGAATAATGAATTAGCCATGAGGTTGTTTAACTGTTTAAGTTATGTGATAATAATAAAAGGGTTTTATAGACACATGTTTGGCTAAAAAGATGAGTGAAGATATATAACAAAGGATGGATATTAATTAATAAAATGATTGTAATTTAGTGAATATGGAAGACTGACTTCAGAAGATGGTGTTATGAAGAGAGACAGCACAGAGGATGCCAAGGAGTTGACGTGAACTCTCTTGATTATATTCACAAATTTTATTGATTTGTTGGATATTTCTAATATTATATTTTTTATTTATTTTATTTCAAAACGAAAATTTTTGTTTGTGTTTATACAATTGCATTCTCTAAATTTGAAGAGGCAGAATATTGTAATATTTAATAGTTATCTGTAAGACGTGGGATGATTATAAAAAAAAATTAAGAAAACTATGTCTATAGAATCTGATTTAAAGATACTTGTAATAAGTTATGGATATTATATAAATTAAATAAATATATTTTACGATGAAAGTTAACGTTCAAATTAAATTAACGTGCTAATTGTGAGAATTAAGTAATGTAATTATATTTACAGCATAGTGTAATTATGTAATTACATCGCAGTGTAATTACACTACTTGATTTTCACAATTAACATGTTAATTTTATTTGTATCTGATACAAACACTGTATTTTTTAATATCCTAGTAAATATCAAATATTTTTTTAAAAAAATATGTAACCTAACAAGGTTACAAGCATGCTAACACTAATGTTTAATGGTAAGGGTAGCTAATACTTAATAGAGAATTACTATGGAAAATGGATCAACGAGTGAATGTTACCTTAATTTTGAAAAGTGTATAGAGATTGATGTAGAAAAAAATAATTAAAAAATTATTTAATTGGTCAACACATGTTGTTCTCTCTTCTTGACACCAGATGTCTTTCCCACTACGTTATTCCCTTAACCGAGCCCCTAACCTGAGGTGATGGTGGCGACAAAGCCGAGCTACCCAAATGAAGCCGAACCCAACCCAAGGAACGTCTCAGGAAAAAAAATCAACTATGATTACAATTTATAATTTTAATATTGTTTCATGCTTTCATGATTTATGTTATAAAAAATTGAATTAAATGAAATATATGTAAAACATAATTATTATTTTATGATTATCTTATATTTTATAATGTCACTTTGAAATAAAAGATAATTATGAAAACAAAAATTATTTTATCATAAGATGAGTAAATAATTTGATAATTGTTCTAGCTTATTCATGTTAACAATTGTGATGTTATAATATATAATCAAAGAAAAGCATAAATGTTTCATGATTATGTCATTTTGGTATTAGTTGGGTGGTAGAGGCTCTTGTCTCTTGTAGAGGAAGCCGAGGATTAAATTATGGCATAAGTTATAATATTGGTGTAATACTGTAATTTAGAAGTAGGATTATAGGAGTAGATAGGTGTGGGTCGCTGTTAAAAAAATATAATATTAATTAATGATTTTATTTAAAAGTAATGACATGGCTGAATTTATAGTGTTCATTGTTTATTTGGTTGAAATTCTAACTTGTGAAATGGGTGCATTTTTATTGGTTTTTGACAATTGACCGAAGGTGCACATGGCCAAAGAAGCTGACAATGTTGAAGGAAAAAGATTTAAAATGCAGGAAAAAGGTTGGCCACTTTATTATGGATCTGATTTGCAGGAAGAGAGAATAATAATAAAACTAATAAACTGACTTGCTATTATCGCAATCAAAGGAAGAAGAATGATGATGATGATGATGATGATGTATGCCATGACCATTATTACCATAAATAATGTCCAATAATTAATCATTTCGAATTCAATGGTTTTTCTATTTTCATCATTCTATTTTTCCTTATGATTGATGGTCATGTCTTTTCATATAAAATGAAAATGAAGTCTACATTCACGACTAGAAGAATGAAGATAGCTCTTCTCAATAGTTATATTTTTGTTTTTATATTGCAACTAAAAGTGTTACTGAAGTTACATTTTTTAAAATTTTGTAGCGCGGCTATTTTGTTTTTAGACTTTAGATCATTAGAGGTATAGAGAAGGTAATTAGAGTCTTTAGAGAGACCTTGGGTAGTTAGATTAGCATCTATGATGCAAGATTTATAAAAAACAAGTTTCGAAAATCAAAGAGGTTCATATTATTATAGCATCATAGCAAGCCCTTGGCCATTTGTGGTAGATGTGGCGCCCAATGGAGGTCAATGTGGTGGAGAGAAGGGTTGAATCTCGTGGGACAAATGCTTGTCGGGAATGCCCTCTGTGAATCGATAATCATAGAGTGATTTTTCATATATGTGTGATAAAGATGTCTAAGATTTAATGAAGTTAATCAATCTTTTAGTATAAAGTCTTTCATATAGTCGGTGAAACTTCGTATTTGACATTTGTTTCATTTAAGAGCATTTAAAAGTTTTATGATGAATGTTTTAAAAAAATATGAATAGATAGTAGGTACCTTGAGATTCAAATAGAATGTAACATTTTATTTATGTAATCAATGTTGCACTATGTGTAAATTTTTGTATTAAAATTTATTTTGAAAAGCACTTATTTTTATTTTATTACTATAACTTTAAACTCTATAAATATACCGATACCAGTCATACGTATGTTTTGCTATGTTGATTGTTTTTTTAATCACAAAAACCACTTTTGAAACTCAAATTCAACCTTCAAGCACCCACAAAGCAACATTGAGCAAAGTAACTTAAGAGAAATAGTAAATACGAACGGGTCCATTGGGCTACGCATCAATTATATAATATATTGTTTCTAGTGAATGGAACTGCCTTTTAGATAAATTACAGCCATCAGATTAGCATGAGATGAAATCTGGACCGTCTAAAGTCCAAGAAATCCTTCTAGAAGCAGAAGTTACAGGCAGTTACTTAATTTGCGGTTCTATGACGGTTTGTATGTGGTTCCTTATTTTCCGGCAGGTTTCCTCTCTCCCACGTTTAGGGTTTTTATACCCTATTTAAAACATACGATGATGAGAAACCTCTCCTCCTCAAATTGTTCAAAATTTCATTCCCTAATGGCCGCCAATGTATGTGGATCTGAGAGAGGGTTTATCTTAACTTCGGAAAGATGTTGATTGATCTTGTGCCTAACGTCTCTGGCGTATTGCCGGCACCACGTGGTACTCCGGCAAACAGATTCAAGGCTTGGTTCGTCGGTAAGTTAGGAAACAATGAGTTCGGGCCTAACCATCAATTCTGCAAATTCATGGTAAGTGATTGAACCGCCAATAATTCGTTAATGTTCTAATTTTTAAGTGAGTTTAGTCTCAAATTGACGGAGTCTCATGCTTTTGGGTCTTTTTAATTTGGATATCAGTCGTCATACGATTTTGTGGATTATTTTGATCACCGTGACAGAGGCATCTGTAAGTAACAACCTTAATATCTATTTTCCATTATTGTTGTGACATTCGTCAATTTCGGGTCTCGTTTGTATTCGTTTTTGTATTCGTTTATCATGTAAACCGACCCATTTTGTAAACCAAAGCTTATGATATAATCAAAATGATGGATTTTATGTTACAATATTGTTTTACATTTATTGGGTCTTGAAAACATTCTTTTTGGTCCTTAAAACTCCTTAAAATGACTTAAACCAAATTTTGGGGACTATTATTGCCATTTACCAAAAACTTGTTTGGCCATTTCAACCATCACATGCATCTTTACCCTATTTGTATGAACCATACTCTTACCATTATAAAAGCAAGGCTCCATACACCATTTTGGTTGTTCATATTCTCTAAAATCTCTCTCAAATCCAAGTATTCATCTTCAACATTTTGTTATTTTGATTTCTTAAGGTCAACTAACTATAGTCTTTCATTTTAACTTTTTCATCTAATATTACTAACACTTGAATATGCTGGTACAACATATATATAATACACACCCCTTGTTTCCTCACCAACTCCGGTTGGTTAAGTTTCAAATGTCATAAGGCAAGGCTTCATGGAGGACTTCGTGTTCTTGATATATATATATACACACACATAACTTATTATACATATCGCTTATGACTAACTTCTAACCCTTTTAGTTTGTTCATCTTATTTACAAGTTCCATGGTGTGGGTTTGTATAAGACTAACCTCGGTTTAACCGAAACTAGTCCAAACCGGAAACCGAACTTTTGTTTACTAATTTTGTTAAAATAGTTGTTTAAACATGTTTATTGCTAGATTTGAGTTTCAAAAATCATTTTTACAAGTTCTTTGATATTAAGCATATGGAATCCATCTATGAACTCGTTGGGAGATGGAAACCGAACTAAACCGAAACTTTTGCTTAAAAGACTTGTAGTTAACTTTTTAGTTGTAAAATTTATGTTTTCTTCATTTATAAACCAATATACAAGTTCTATGATATTTGGGCATGTAGAAACCATCTATGAACTATTTGTGAGATGGAGACCGAACCAAACCGAACTATACCGACTTTTACTCGCTTAAGACACACAAGTGTGTTTTTAGCTATCAAGACTTGTATATTTCTTTAAAAATAGTTTACAAACTGATTTTAATTATTTTCTTAAGTACTTGGAATTGTTGGATCCAACTTGATCTCATCACATAGTTTGGACCGACAAAACCGAACACTCGCTTAACGTGCGTTGTTAGTTCTAAACAATAGATCTACATACTTGGTTAAGTGTTAGTATATTTTAATGAGTTATCTAATAACAATTAATATGTTGGAAAGTTGACTTTGGGTTTGACCATTTGTCAAGACCCGAATCGACAATCCGAACACTCGTTAAAAACCCGTTTTAGTATCTTTGTCCCAAAGGAACTTGCATTTTAGCATTTTTCCCACCTTATTACTTAACATTGGTTAAGTAAATATTAAGGTTAGATACTTTAACCCGGTTTCGAGCAAACTTACATTTTTATAGGATTGTTATCATAAATTCTTAAATAGTTACATTTTAAACCTTGAACTTTAATTGTTTACTTTTTGCAACAATTATTTTATTTAAATATCTTCAAGACAACCATTCTAAATCCAAGATTTTATTGTCATTTAGGCCTTGCTCGTTAAACTTCATCCATCCGGTTATTCATCTTTTACCGATCAAGTTTTATACTTGAACGTGAGTAACTTCATACCCCGTTTTCTATCTTTTGTTTTGGGGTGACATTTCATACTTATTCAAATCAAATGCTTTATACTTGAGTCTTAAACCACAAACGTTGTTGTATACTTTACTTGAATAATTGCCCGATTTGGTGTTCTATGCTTATACGCCTATGTGTTTATCGCTTTCGGTTGGTGGAATCTATAAATCCTAGACTACTTGGCATCCCCTTGTAGTAAGGTGTCGTTAACGTAATGCAATTAACGATATTCTATTAAATCCTAGAATACTTGGCAATCCCTTGTAGCTAGGTGGTGCTAACGTAATTCTATTAGCGATTGTCAATTTATCCAAGTTTATAGCTATTATTTATAGTTTTGTATACTAGTTTTGTGGCTTTTCATACTATATATCTATTGTTCAAACTTATGAATTGCTCAACAACCTTTGTGTTGACAACTTTATTTTATGAAATGTTACAGGTTTGCATCTAGGTTGATTATGGAGTTCGGTGAAGAAAATGACACAAATACCGTTAGGATATTAGCAAAAATGAACAATATTCGATTTGCTATATTTTGCTATATTTTGTTGTATTTGACTTATGAATATTTGGTTATGTGACATTTTCGATGTTGTGAAATGAAATGAGTTTGTTAAATATTTTCGCTTTAAATAGTGTCATGCGCTTATGGACAATCGTTATACCTCGGCATGTTCTGCCGCCTTTGGTCGGGGTGTGACAATCATTATTAGTCAATACTAATTGCTTTTGTAAACATACATATTTTACAGGTTTGGGCAGCCTTAATTGGGCGTATGCAGTAGCCAAGGAGAAGACACATCCGGTTTATTAATATAATAAAATAATATTATCTTATAACTCAATAATTTTATTAGTTTGTGATATCTCTTTCTTGATTTTGTAGGTCACTTCAACATATATGTTGGTGATCTTAGCCCTAAAGTTATTGATGTTGTATAGTTTTCCAGCTATTTTCTGTTTACCATACTTGCTACGCTTTGAATATTGCTCTTTTGTAGTATATTTTTAATAATTTTAGTTTGGTTGTTTGTTAGGGACTACAAAATGGTATTAGTAAATGAAACCATCATTGAATTTCATTTCAGCAGTAAAGATTTGGATGCTAGTAATTGATACTGTCCGCTACTCTATTTAACTTTATATGATTTTGTTTAAATTTCTACACTTTAGCATAACAAATGAATCAGAGGTTGTTTGGATGCGGGTTCCATGATTAATGGAGATGGATTGTTTTTAAAAAATGTTGTGTTGAACATTCAACCATTAAATGTTAAACTGTGTGTATGATGTGCAGAACTTTGCGATTTTGGATGGATATCAAACTACGAGGCACCTTCCTGTCTTAATGAGACAATGAAGTGAGTAAAGGCATCACTTTTTTTTGCATCTGAAAGTTGAATGGCTTTCAGTTTAGATTAAATGATCATTAACTGCTGAGTTGGAGCGAGAATAAATGATCATATAGGATGTGGCGATTTTTCTAAGTGTGTGTAGCTGAAGACTAAACTTCTATTGTGTAATATAGGTCCTGACATATGTTATTTTTCACCTAAAGTTGTATCATTGTTTCGTTGAAGAAATAATAATTTGGTCGTCTAATTGGGCAGCCCATTGTTCTATCCATTTTTTCCTAATGTATGAATAATGCTTCTTTATTGATGTGGGGTTTTTAGATTTTTGGTTGTCCTGCTCATGTTGATTTTTTTTTTTTAATTAATTTATGAAGATGATGACTCTGGATAAAAGCATACAGATGTCGGTTCGTATAAAGCTTGAGATTAGCAACTATTCGTCGTGATATGGATATGTTTCTAAGTATATCTTTTGATTATGGATCTATTCTTTTTTGCTTAATCATACTTTAAACTGTATTCTAAACTAGGTCTTCTAACTTTTTGTCTTTAGAAATGTTAATGACTTTCATTTATGTTTTTATGTAAATAAGAACCTACCTTTTTGACGAATTATGTCATCAATTTGGCTCATTTTTATAAAATATTGTTTCATTCAAAATGTAAACAAAAAATTAAAAAAAATACATGTCATTATAACATTAAGATACTCCCGTCCACCGGACGGGTATAAAACTAGTTAGTGGAGGTTGTTGGATATTTCAAATGCGAACGGGTTTACAAAGAGAAAGCGTGAGATTAACCAAGTATTGGTGTCGGTCACTTTGTGGATGTTGTGTAAAACAAGAAATTATATTATTTTTGAGGGGTTTTTACATATTTCTTTTTTTGAAACAACATCAGTTACATATGCCCTCATTTTTAATAATAAACCTCTATCAACAAGCAAAATAGTGGGTGACATATAGACAATCTTTTTTCCATGGATTACTAATTGAGACAAAAGTTGAAAGATAAAATGAAAGAATTTATGGTATTTTAAAATTGAGAATTTATTAGCAATATAATGTACTGGGAACTCTTGTAATTTCCATGTGATATTTGTATTTTCTTTTTCTTTTGTACTTTCTAGTATCTAACTTGGGTTTTCTTGTTTTTTATTATATAATTTCTCTTTTTAAAAGAAAAGAAATAGTAAACAATTAAATTATTGATGTCATATATGGTACAGAGAGTTATGTTGTACTTTTGTTTTGAGTGGTGGATCTATAAATTTTTGGATTATCTAATATTTTTTATAATTTTTACAATTAGAAATTTGGTATAATAAAACATTTTGTAATTTTTTTCCTGGATATATGTACGTCCACCTATAATAATTAAGTGGCCAGATATACATAAATGAACGGTATCGGCCAACTTGGGTGTCTGCTTCAATCATCACCACAGAGAAAAAAAAATGTGTTTAATAAGATATTTAAGTAGATCATTCGTATATCACATTCATGTCTTTTAACTAAAGTACAACAATTAATTGGGTTAGATATAAAGTTTGTAATGAATTCAAGACACATATACATAAAGATTAAGAACAACACAGCATTGTATATTGCGTAAGTTTGAAAAGAAATAATAATAATAATAATAATAATAATAATAATAATAATAAATCACTTTCCTAATAAAATAATTAGAGTTGGGATGACAAACGAACCAGATGAGAAAACTACATTTAGGAATGCCAGTTAAGTATGTGAGTGAGTACGGATTTAGCTTAAAAACTCATGGGTATAATATTGTCTAATTTTGCATGTCCACTTACTAGCATCGTAATCGAATATATTAATGTATCATATGAATTTTTGAAGTCCAATAAATCGTATGTTAAGCATGCTAGAAACATGAAATTATTGAATATTTTCCTTTCAAGTCATTTCTAGGTAATTTTAAGATCATATTTAGGGTCATAGACATCCAAACTAGTAATTTACAATCACATTTCATAAACCCCTATGAGTATTGAGTAACGAGTACCAGTAGTGTATGATCAGATATTAAGCATGATTTTATAATTGAATATGAGATTATGATTACTAATACACATCTAATTACCATCAACGATATTATTACGTAATCACATTATTTAAATACACATGGGATATTTGTAAAGAACGAAGAAATACCAAATAATAATTAGCATTAGGAACTTTTTTTGATATCTTTGCATTTGCAAGCCTAATAAACAGTGTTATACACAACTAATATAATTGATTTCATTGATTAATATGTTATTTAATTTTTTCGAACCAAAGTATTATTTAATAAATTCAATTGTTTCTTCGACGGAGTGTGTCGACAGCTGATTGGTGTTCCATCTTCATTGTTTTCTAAATGCACCCTTCAATTTTATTATCCTGACATTTTAGCCATTCAACTACCTCTCATTTGTTAAATGCTAACATCGGTTATTAAACAAAATTTGAAGCAGTTTGATGAAATTCAATTTCATCTTGAGTTCTTGACAAAACTACCTTCACATAAATATATTAATTAGAATTACTATGTTAAAAACCAGTGTATTACACGGATTGAATATATGAAACTTGTGTTTCAAGTTGAAACAAAATTTCTTTAGTTGTATAACTTGTAAATATTTATATTATAAATAATGAAAGATGAAATAAGAGAAATGTTAATAAATAGTTTGAGCTCAAAGATCTCATTATAATAAATTTATATATTTATCACCTAACCCATTTAAACAACTTACATAAAATTCATTTGATTCACAAAAGTAACTCCAATCTATCGCATTATAATGAACGATAATTGCTTATACAAATGCCTTGTGATTTGTATAAGCAATTATCGTTCATTATAATGAGATAGATTGGAGTTACTTTTGTGAATCAAATGAATTTTATGTAAGTTGTTTAAATGGGTTTGGTGATAAATCAAAGAAAATCAAGGTAAAAAAATCTGAATTGCCGATTTTTCTCCTAAAATTGCGCCATCAGTCAGGGTAGTCGCTATACCACCGACTCGCCCTAAAAAGTCGCCTAGCCACATTGCTTTTAACAACTATGGAAAAACAACGTAGAAGTCATAAAATGTGTCACGTGACACAACAACGTTTTTATTTTTTTATGTCAGAAATATGAAGGATTTTATAACTTCTATTATAACAATAATAATAAAAAAGAATAAAAAAAATAATGCAGGTATTGGCTTGATACCTTTTCTAAAAATAAACATGCATCATTTTCAACTTTAGAAGAAAGACTTGGAACAAGATAGGAGCAATGAAGATTACAACTTATAGTTGTGGTCCAAAAAGGTCCCTATTGCAAGGGCAAGGAATGGTATCATATTGGCATCGAGGTTTTACTTTGACCAAACATTTAATATAAAGTTGCATAATGTATATTAACATTTAGAAAATAATAAAATGTTCCTGTTCGGTATCAAATCTAAAGGTACACCAAAATATGGTCACACGGTTACAAATAAGCGAGTATCGGCGAATTACAAGGTGATTAAAGAAAGATAATAACATGTAAGGATGCTTGGAAAGTGACGAATATATCCAACCGATTTATGTGATTACATAAAACACATTTAAAAAAGAGACGGGTTAACCCAAATCCGACTCATTTAGCTAAACGGGTTCATAGGTTTGACTCATTAGTGGCAACCACAATGCACCTACGTCTCTTGAAGCCGAGTTATGAACCACAAATCATATCTAGCGTCATTAGTTGCAACTGAGTCAAAGCTCAGTGGCTAGCTGTGACGTGATAAGTGGTTATCGAACCAAGCATCCAAAAGAAAAAAAAACAAAGGAGACACTGGCGATGTGAGTGCATGATCAAAGCATCACGTGGGTCAAGACAAACACAAGCGGCACAATAAGGGGCACAAATACATACAAAGTGCTCATCTTTTTAGATCACTTCAAGTTTTATCCTTCCACATATGCTAAACAAGTTGGTAAACTTAATTCATTTGACGTCAAGTTTTGGTTGTTCCAACCACACAATGCAACGATATATAATTCATTTTAGTTGCGATTTGGACATGGTTTAGTTCCTTGCGTAACTCTCACATAGTAGAATACAAACCAAAATAATTATATATGTATAACTTATATGTCCAAAGTTAAGGAAGAAATCATTTTTACTAAATGTTTTCCAACAACTAAATCAAGTTGCTAAAATGTTAAGATTATGTATGGTATTGCAGTATAAGAACCATGTTGTACGATGTTTGTTCTCGTTCTCTCAACTTGTGTGTGTATATAACTTTGTTTTTCGTTGTTTCATACGTTCATACAAAATACATATAATTCTTTCTGGTGGGTGTCTATATTTATATATTATGCACCCAACACATTTGAAAATATATAACAAGTCAAATAAGAAATAAGCCGTTTCGTTGCCTTTTCATAGCAGCATTCGAAAGGGTACTTTTTAAGTTTTTTAAGCCACCATTGGACCTAGCAAAAATCCTATATGTTAACTTGACCCTTGTTTTGTGGAAGTCAAAGCCCGTGGAGCGGATAGGATAACAGATACATACAAATAGTTATGTTACTTGGTGTATTGGTACGATTTGATAAACCGGCGAGTTTGATGACGCAACATAAACCATATTCGTGTATTAAAAACATCAGCCTTAACTTGAACATGCTTATAAAAACCATATAACCCTGACACGATCCATCTAATTCGGTAATCTAAATGAGTTAACATGTTAACATAAAATGTAATCAAGTTGTAAACGGTAAACATATCAACGGATTGTAATAGAGTTGTAAACTGATTACTGTTGGAGATTAATTGGATTTAATCTAAGTGGTGTTCTTGATTCGTGAACACGGAAACGAATAACTTGGAGACTCCGATTGTATGGTTGAAGTTAGGTGAGAAATCAAATAACAATTCCTATATATTTAAATAGTGTGATGATGCATATATTGAGATTGAAAGGTTAACTGAGATCGGATGGAATTGGAAGTATGGAAACAGAAACTTTAAAAACTCAAATTCTCTTCTTATTAATAATGAAAATAACTTCAACTATTTATAACCCTAACAATCGTACTTTGACTAGATCTAGGAAACTAAAAAGATAAACTAAAAAGATTACATGGTTATTCGAGTTGGAGGGCTAAATTTATAAATCATATATTTGTAAATTATTTTAACTTCAGTTTTAAACGAGTTAACGAACCAACACAAATTTGATTATTTTCATGTTGTGTTTTGTGTATTAGTTAGTTTACAATGAGAATGAAATACCCTATACTGTTTATGGGGTCCTAATGAAGTAATCGACACGCAAGTACTAACGACAATGATCATGTTTTCAACTTATTATCATCAGAAAAATCATGGGTTAAGTAAAAGACTAAAAACCATCATTCTTATAGTTCAATAACGAGATGTGGGCTGGTTATGGAGGCGGGCCTCATTATCAAGTGGTAGTATGTGGGGGAGTGACAGGTGTGAGACGAGGCCCCAAAGGCCTAAATGGTCATATAATTTCAACATATAATTTCAACTAATGTTGTCGTTTGCACCTTCTCTTCGACATATATTTTCAATCAATGTTACTGACCAAATCAAATAGAGTTTAATATTATATTGCTGTCTTTAACCAGATTTGTTTGACGTTGTGTTAAAATGTTTTATAAACTGGTTTATACTAGCTGATAATACCGGTTAAATTGGATGCCACACAACTACGCAAGTGAACAGTATGGTTTGTAATTTAAACTACCGATATTACCAGTAATAGTATAATACCGGTTTATACCGTCGTGCCGGTTTAAGCCCACTATAAATTTTATTGTATAGACTTGAGACCAAATACTTTTAGCGGCACGTATTTACCCCGAGCAATTAACCAAGTGGCCTTCCCTATATCATTGAATCGATCAATTTAATACCATTGAATCGTGCGGTACAACCGATTGAGACATTGTGAGGCAACAGGTTAAACGAGGTTCTTGTTTAAAAATTTATTATGAACAATACACGTTTCAATACAAAATTAACATTAATGATTTTTCTTATATAAACAGACAATCCATGAGGCAGTTACCATGAGTTTCATGATCAAAACTTAATTGTGTTTCGTTGAGCACCACTCTTGATGTTCTAATGTGAAAACATCAAAGACAACTTTGGACAAATATCGGCTGTTAGACCTCTAATCTAAATTAGTGCAACTAACCACTGATTTTGCCTACATCATATACTACTAAATTTACAGCAAACGCCAACCACCAGCAGCTGCTGCAGTGCTGCCTGCTGATATGATTTCCATAAAAGTCATGCTGATATGATTTTCATCAGGTTAACACATTAACACATCATCTAATATAGTAGTGCTTTTGCAATAAATAATAAACTGTCATTTTTTTACCACCATCAATTTTTTAGGTCAACGCACTCTCTAAACTGGAGAGTTTCGTTGCCCCACTCTGACCAGAATATGTTGTTTTAACCGGACGCACGCTGACTTCAGAGTTTGTCTTGGGCATTCCCCTGGGAAACATACCGTTGGTTTCCACTTGACACTCGTTGTGCCGTCACAAAAGCATAATTCTCTGGGATAACACACGGTGGGACGAAAACTCATGTGGGCTCGGGATTCAAACTAACAACCTCTCAAAGCCTAACTAAATCCTTCACTGTTATAATCCACCAAAGTAACACAACTAGGGATCGAACTTATGTCTAAGTTAGAGAGCCTAACTCTTCCTATCACTCTATCAGTAGTAGGTTGTGAGTGTTGAAATTTAACCACAGCTGCCGCCAACTTGTATGATTTTTCATTAAAGGAAAAAAACATGTTTCACATTATGTGGGCAACCAGATGAGGACCCAAAAGGCCCAAATGGTCATATGTTTTCAATTAATGTTGTCGTTTGCACTTTCTATTCGACATATATTTTCAACCAATGCTACAGAGTTATTGACCAACTTAAATAGAGCTTAATATTAACGTGCTTTTTTGACGTGGTGTCAAGAAAGCCACACACTAAATATCATCGTACTAGAGTTAAACGAGGCTCTTGTTTAATATTTTATTGTGAAAAATGCAAGTTTCCAATACAAAGTTAATATTTATGGGCTGCTAAGTGGGCTTCTTCTCTCAGCCCAACATGAATCTGTCATTTGAATATTGGTAAGTACAAACAACGTTTGGTCTGTATTTTTCAGTTGCTATTGTAGGCTAGTCACATTAGTCACTTTGAATATTGTGTATCCTGCTATAAATTATATTTAGAATGTCTATATATTCGTTTTAATTTTGAAATTATATTTGTTTAACATTGTATCGCCAATAATAAAATTTATTTCTTGTTATTTGTTTTAACTTTTAATACTTACATTATATTGTTCCTACTGTCAAATCTATTTTCTATTTTATTATGTTGGAGCCCAACCCATATAGCCCATTATCTCATAGTTTGGGTCAACTATTACAACTAGTTTTTGTTAGAAATCACAAACAAACGTCCGATATGGTTTGAAAATATTTAGTCTGACCAATTCAGAAATTTTTATAAAAGGCAACTACAATTCCAATTCGATGACTGGTTTAAACAATTTCATGAACGCCCATACTTTCTACTTTTAACATCGTGTTTTTTTTCTGAAATATAAAAAACAAATTGATGATAATATATTAAATGCGACATTCCAAGATGGTTAAAGCCGATGCTTATAGTTGTATATCAAAGGTATTATCGGGTATAACTTGTGAAGAAAACTTGCACCACTTCGGAGGAACTCCGCCTTATCATAACATCTTGGTGTCATTGGGCTACAAATCATTTGATTAATAATGTTGTTATTTGCGTGAGTAATAACAATTTATGTAATTTTTACTCTAGCCATGGCACTTTCACATTGAAGTTATTTGGTGGTTCTCCAAATATTTAGTCAGTTAAAACTGAGACAACACAAGATCGTAGTATGACAAAATTGGTTGAGGAATCGTATTACATGGAATGGATCCAGAAACTATCGATGGCAGTTACCCATCTAAATTAGGGTTTCTCTAGAAATATCACTTGACATAGAATTTTATGTGCGACATAACTGAAAAATTCATTATTTATTGAAATTTTAGCTTAATAATTAGTGTCAAAATAAAATAAAAAAATTCAAGTTGACCTGTGACCCTAGCCCGGCTACCGAGGGCGCTGCCCCTGGATCCTTGCGCCATTTTGGAACCACTATTGGTTAGGGAATTCTCCCCTAACATCATAATAAACTTAAACACGCGTCTACCCTTGCACCTCCTAGTTTGTTTGCTGAATATTATGCTTCACACTCATTACACACAAAGTCAAATCCATTTACATTAAAATATATGACAAAATCGAAATAAGATGGCAAGCTAGAGTATATCGTTCATCATATGAACATTTCAAATAAGGGTTCGTGGTCGCTTTTTTAAGATTGATAAATTGTGGTGATCTATAACATATTATATAATATCGTCTAGAGAGGTGCTCAGAGCGCTCACATTCCATTCTTCGTCTCTCTCTGTATATTTTAACTAAACTCATTATTTTTCTTTAAATTTTGTTTGTTTTTTAAAAACATCTCACATTCCACTCTATATATATTTTTTATTTAAGATTATACTCACAAATATTTATTTTATCATTTTCCCTCTTTTCTACACACTCACATAATTATATATAATGATAAATAGTACTATTCTATAAATAAAGAATTTACTATTACTCTCGACTACATATGTTGAAGTATGAAAAATGAGACGTGAAAGCCACATCATTAGTAAAAAACTATATTTGTTTCTCATGATTTAGAGATTAAGGATAATATAATATGTGGAATATGAATGCTCTTAGTGATGAAAAACTATTGGTTGAAGAGGAAGAGTGGGTGTACGCGTGATTTGTTAACATCGTCCTCGAGTCAATTACATTGTCGTGCTTGCGTGGTGACCTTTCTTTTATCCTTTACTTTTTGTTAGAGATTTAAAAGGTGAAGTTTGTACTGGTTTATGTAAGCTAAAATAAAAACTATTGGTTGAAGAGGAAGAGTGGGTGTACGCGTGATTTGTTAACATCGTCCTCGAGTCAATTACATTGTCGTGCTTGCGTGGTGACCTTTCTTTTATCCTTTACTTTTTGTTACATGGCCTCTTACAACTATATATCTTTCTGCGAAGCTCCTTTTTCCCCTTGAACATATGTCAACCAACAACACTCGTGAGTTATGTCATAGAGGATGGACGCTTCCATTAAGAATATTGTTGAGAACGAGTAAATTTTGGTTATAGATAGGTTGCCAGGGATATTACAAACTACTTAATAGTTTAGTAGAGTGAGAATGTGATAGGTTTTTAGCGTAGTTAATGTCACCTCTGTTGAGTAAGAGTGAATATTCATACCATGTGTACTTGATTTGGTCTTAAATGCTAACCATCATGGTTACGTATCATATACTAGTCATACCTACATGGTCGTCACATCCAGGCTAAAGGCTTAACAAGAATCCTTCGTCACGGCGTTCGTCCATTGGTCGTAACATGTGTTTTAGGAATCGTCTTCATTAAATGCAAGTCCTATTATGGGATATGCGTTCTTCCCTTATTCAAAATTCCACTAGTGTCAGATTAATTACTTTCTCCCATCAGATCTCGGTGGAAGTTATATCTAACTGTTTTCGTAACCAACCTACCATCATTTGTCACAAAGTACCTTACCCTCTTACTACGTGCGTCACCCATTCATTTATCACACACACTTCATAGAAAGTCAAATGAGTGAAGGTGAACCAGTTATCTGAAAATAACATTTAAACATACCAATATGGTTGTTCGAAAAAAAAAATTAAAAAAAATACCAATATGTTATTCGAAGGTGATATGTATCATAGTATTAACAATTAAACATACCATATATAAAATTTAAATTTTATATATATATATATATATATATATATATTGGTTGACGCGTCGCCACACTACATATGTAAACTATTTGTTTTTTATTTGTTTTAGTTACCGTACCGAAACAAACATAAAGGAAACCGATCAAATTCACGTCAACTCCCTGCTGCAATACCCATATTATCAACCGACCCGGGTATCGTAACGAGCGTAACTGACACATGAGAAATTCGCATCGACTAGCTATCGCAACAATTGGGTTTTTACCGGTTTACCGCACATACTAGCCGAATGTCGGTAACATACCACCATGACATGACGGATATAAAACTAGTATATAAATAAACCAATCTATTAAAGCAAAACATTTTTTCCACATGTCATTCAGATACATCAACCACATGGGATGCCAACTATTCAATTTCCATTTATACATATTCCACCTAATTAACTAATTTTTTAATTATCAATCCTTCAATATACTATTTTTTTAATGTTAAATTGAACAAATATGATATAACAATTAATGCATTTGTTACTATTTAATATTTATTATTTACCTCAATTACGATTTTCTTAAAATTATATTATTAACAGTTTCTAAGGGTGCTGCTAAACGTACCCCCCTTACTTCATTTTTACTAAATATACCCCCCCTGAACTTATTTGTAAAAAAATAATATTAAATCCTTACTTTTGTGCTAATTTGGTAATCATATGATTTCAATGGTTAATATGAAAGTTGGTTTTTCCAAGGGAGGGGGGGTATGACAAGCAACCAGGGTACATTTAGCCTAACCCGTTTCTAATTACCTCAGTTAAGTTATTACCTAAGAAATAGTGGCTGGTTTCAAAAACTTAATAAATTGGCTGAATGTTTTGACAGAGATATTATGTATTTACGGTTCAAAAGTGTTTGATACAAGTTGACTATATTTTGGCATAAAAATAAAAATTGAAGTGTTAAAAAATTATAGCAATTTGATATATTTATGTTAGAGTAGGGATGAGCTTTTTTCCTAAATACTCGTACCCGTACATGTACCTGTACGTGTCTATTGGGTACGAGTACGCAAATTTACCAATTATAGGTACGAGTACTTTCGGGTACAGATTCAGGTATTACGGATACTGGTACCCGTTTAGAATATGTAGAGTTTTTATTATGTTTCCAACACTTATGACTTAACTTTCAAGCAATATTTTCAAAACATAATATATATTAGTTGAATAAGTTTATTATCAATTTATATGTGTATATTTATACATTGTGTATTCATATATTTTTATTTCATGTATATGTGTAATCGTGTATATAATTAAATAACATGTATTAACTTTCTCTCTTGTTTTTATATAGAAATTGAGAAAGCAATAAACTAAAAAAAGGATAATGACATGAATTTTATATTATGACTGATTTGTTTCATTTTTAGTTTTAGTATTATGTTTTGGTTGGGGTATTACGGTTTTGGTATTATAGATAATTGATTGTTGGTATCGTACCGTTACCGATATCTAGTTTAGTGGAGATTTTTTATTTTTTATTTTTTAAAAAAGAACAAATAGGTACCAAAGCGAGTACCGTACCCAAAGTACATCTACCCGTACCTATACCCGTACCCGTACCATATAATTTGGGTACGGGTATGGTTACCAAGATTTACTGAGTTTAGGTACGGGTACTTTCGAGTACATGTACGGGTATAGGTACGGGTACGGTCCCGATCTCATCCCTATGTTAGAGGATACGATATTATCAAACAATGCATAATATTTCGCTAATAATTTGCCGATACGCTATTTTTAATGGTTATCTCAAAGTTTATTTTTGACTTTTTTTATACAATTGTGATTAACTCGTAATGGACAAAACCGCTCATAGTCAGTAAACGACATAACCAATTGTGTTGTGACTAAGGTTGTATCTCTATATGTGAGTGAACAAATTTGACCAATTTCAACTAAAAGACGATAATGGTTATTTTATATATACGTGTGTAAGATTTAACTTGCTTTGCATGACTCTCAAAAACAAATGCAAAAGCTACAATGTTAAATAAAAGTTTATATATAGAAAAGATAAATTTATTATTTGTTTTCTTAGTTTTTACATTAATTTAAACTAGATTTTTTACCCGCGCTTCGCGGCGGGAGCATGCAACTACAAGGTACTGATTTTGTTAATTACTACTGAATTTTCTCTAATAACCTGCAGTTTGACCTTTTATGGTCAATATCCTTGTAATTCGATTCAATGGCCATGTTCCCATAATGAACATATAAACATGTTGAACACTTATCATTCTAATGAGCACTTGATCATGTTCTTTAAACATCCACAATCTGAGACAATTAGCACTTATAAGAATCTAGGAGACACATTGGTTTACATTCTAATATGATTTGGACAGATAGTTTTTATGTATAATTGTATATGCGTATGGAGTTTCTGAAGCCAATTAAACCTGAAACAATGACACGAAATAGGTTGAAATTAACCAAACGGAGGCTGTTTACAAAAATGTCAATTTGTTGTGAGCCTACCCAAACTACCATTGGGAATTTAAATTTACCTTTAGTGCTATAACCCGCAGTTTGACCTTTTCTGGTCAACGTCCTTGTAATTCGAATCCGGTGACTCGTAATAGTGTGGCAGCCCGAACCTAAATTTTGTTAGATGTCTTGGCCCGTTGGTCATTTGGAAATACCTTAAACAATGACCAAAATAGCATGAATTTAACCAAATGGGAACTTCTTTAAATATAGCCAAACCGCCCTAGGGGATTTAAATTTACCTTTAGTGTTGTAATCTGCAATATGACCATTTCTTGTCAACATCCTTGTAGTTTGAATCCGGTGACCGATGATATATTTGCAGCCCGAAGCTGAATTTTCTTAATCTCTTGACGGGTCTGTGATTTGGAAAAACCTGATGCAATGATTAGAGACAATACTGAAATTAACCGAACCGAGTCCATTTACAAAAGCATCATGCAAATAGATAATAAACATGCATATAGTGTGCTTCACATAATAAGGTTGTATACCTTTAATCCACATGTTCATACACAAAGCTTCTATTAAAGTCATATACCTATTCTAAAGCAAAATATCAAAACGCAAGTATGACTCATAAATTTTTTTTATAAGAACACATAATAAAACAAAAAAACTTGGACAACAGTTTGAGGAATGCAATAATGCTAATAATTAATAAATATTAGAATATGATTTAAGGTTCAGACCCGTTTCAGCAACATGGTTACCTAAGCATGGCCGTAAGATAGGTTGCAAATGGAGTACCCAATTACCATCCTATATGCCAAGCCAGGTTTAAACCCAAATGTTAGTCAAATAACGTGCGTTCATCATAGCCTAAAGTTTGATTTAGAAAAATCAAATAACAATGACCCGAGATTACTGAACCAATCCCGTTTACAAAAACATCAATATCTTTGAAACTACCCAAAGTGTTGTTGGGAATTGAAATTTATCGTAAGTGCTATAACATGCAATTTGACCTTTTCTTATCAGCAACCTTGTAATTCAAATCCCGTGACCTGTAATCAAATGATAGAGAAAGCGCACGCGTAGGTGTAAACTACACTTAATTGATGTTAGCAGTAGAAGAATACTTTTTTTTTTGTGTGTGACATGAACTTTCAAATTAATATAAAAATAATTGTTTTGAGACTCAGAACCGCTTGACCATCATAGCAACACGGTTAAAACAGACATGGCTGCAAGATAAGTTGCAAACGGAGTTCCTAATTGCTATCCTATGTATATGCCAAGCCAAGCTTCAACCCGGTTGTTAGTCAAATAACGTGTATTCATCACAACCTAAAGTTTCAAGTAGGAATACATGAAATGTATGTAACCTCCAAAGCCACTATTTTGATGAATTAGTAGTCATATTGTAACCTTTGTCGAAATATAGGTTGCATATAATGTATCAATTGCCATTTGACACATTTGAAAGTAATTTCTGAAAACCACATGTGAAGTAAAAGTAAGTTTCTCGTTCAAGAACATTGAATCAAAGTTGAACAATAATATGGAAAGTAAACCTGTAATTGGAATGGTCGAACCACAACGTTTAACCGACCTTTCTCGACGATTATTACACTTGGATTTTGCAAATCATGGTTCAATTTTGCATATTGGAATATGAAAAGCTCAACTGAAACCAATCCTGTAATCTGAATCTCCGGTCCACAACTAAAACTTTTATTCGTCTTTTCTAGTCGAATATTAGGGTTTAATGAACGTGAAGGGTCAATCGATTCAGTATGGGAAACCATAAATTTAACAGCCATCGGAGCACTGCCACCACCGCACAATCGCCGCCTAAGTTTCAAAAATCAAACCTGGTAACAGTCGACGATGATGGTAGACTTCTCCACACCGGAGAACTGCCACCACCGCCCAACCGCCGCCTAAGGTTTGAAAATCGAAACCGGTAACAGTCGACGATGATGGTAGAATTCTCATTGCCACCACCACACAACCTCCGCCTAGGGCTCGTAAATCAAACCCGGATTAATGCGAAGAGCACAAAAATGCAAGAAATTGCAGCAAGAAAGTAAGAAATTATTACCTAATTTAGTCAATTAAGTGACAAAAAGAAGAACATTAGTTGGATGAAGCAGACACAATCCATAGATGAGATGCGGTTGAATTAATTATGGGATGCGGAACAAACTTCAAAGGCAACACGTGTTATAACAGGTGGCAAAATAAGTGTGCATTAGGCACTTGTAAACTACGCATAATTGGTGCTAGCAGTAGAACAGTACTTTGTTGTGAGTGACATGAACTTTCAAATTAATATATATATAACGGGCGGATCAGGCTCATATTTAGTTCAGGTCAATGGTTTTTTAGTAAAGTTAGTTCGACTCGAAATACGTTATGAACGGAAAGTGTTCGGTTCGAAATGGGTTATTTTAAAAGAATATCAAAATGGTTCGGTCAAAACATTTGTGTCAAAAAGGGTAACGATTCGAATAAATTCGGGTCAAATCGTGTTGTTTTAAATCATAATGTATCTAACTTAAAAATAAAATTCATTATTTATGTATTTTTAGTTTTATATTAATTTAAATAAGCGGGTTAGGTTCGTGCTTGGTTCAAAACAAGTGTAGGCCAATGTGTTTTTTGTAGGGCCGTCTCCGAGAATTTAAATACCTTGGCCGAGCCAATATAAAAAGGCCGTAGGCCTTAACGAAATTTTTTATTCGCTAATGTACATGGATAAAACTTTTATCGACTGATTTACTATAAGCATAAACCATTCTGAGCATGTAATTATCTCACTAACCATTTCAATAAACCTTATTTTTAACACCAAAAAACTATATATGTAATATGTATAAAAAAGTTTGTGCCCCTGAACCTTATGTGCCCCGACCGATGGCGCGACTCGCATACCCTCCGAGCCTCCCCTGGTTTTTTGAGTAAAATAAGTTCGGGTTAATACAAGTTGTTCTAAAAGAGTGTCAAATTAGTTCAGATTAACACGGGCGAGTAAGAAAGAGTTATGATTAGAATGGGTTTGAGTCGAAACGAGTTATTTCATAAGATAGCATTTTCTAACTTAAAAGACAAATACACGGGTTACTAACATGTTTATTGACGTCATTTTTTCAGCCCGTGTAAATAATAGGGGTGAGCAATTTAACCGTCATAACCGTTAACCGAACCGATTTTAATCGATAACCGTCATAATCGGTGGGTCAGTTTTAATGAAGTTTTGAAAACCGCCAAATGCGGGTCGGTTTTGGTTATAGATACTTCCAAACCCGTCATAACTGAACCAACCAATTTATTTAACAAACAATATGTGTGGGATTTATTTTCAACAAACATATTGTCGGATTATACCATTTTGATGTGTTCGGTTCAACTTTTGTTATCAAATTAACTTAAATTTCATTGTTAGATTATATAATGCAATTTTTTCAACATTTGATATTAATATTATGAATTATGATTGACTAGTCACACTAAATATACATTGAATTATTATCTTAAATTGTTATTTTTATGATTATTTATTTATTTATTTATTTATTAATTACTAATAACACAAATCGAACTACATCTGGATAATGGGTAAGCGAGCAACAAGCTGCGCCGCTATCCCCTTTTGAATCGCAAAGCCTATTCTACTAAATATAAATCCTTGGTTTCTCGGGCTCTGCTAGTCACTGTGGACCACCTTCTGCACCCGCTCCAAGAAGCGAACCGCCTCGGGAGCCAGTGATCCAAAAGTGTCGAAGGCAAATGGAATGAACACGTCCTGATTCTCCAAACACGATGTCTCATGCTTAGCAACCTTCCTAGACTCCGCTCTCAAAACCGCCTGCCCCGGTACGAATCCACTGTCTCTCGGCCCCACCAATAGGGACACCCTAGTGAGGTCAACACACGCATGCTTACCCCCACACGCATGAATTATATATTTTGTTGAATTATGTCAAGTCATTTTTTCTAATATTTGATATCAAACTTTTAGGCCTAATTATATTGCTTTAGTTATGGTTAACCGACTCGCTTTAATCTTCAAAACCGATTAACCGCAACCGTCATAACGGATCAATTATGATTATGGTTATCAATTAACCGACATATCGGTTATGGTTATGAGTTTGATTCAAAACCGCTGCAAACCGACTCATGCATACCCCAACGTGTAATACACATGTTATTAACATGATGTCACGAAGTAAAATTAAAAAAAAAGCCAAAAATAAATTCCAAAGATACGTGTAAACCAGTCCGAATTAAATTCATCCACCGCCACAATACGTTTCTCTTCAAAACCGGACTTGAAAAGAGGAATAAATTATGCTTCAACAAGTGTCATTGAGGTACACAATCTCACCCACCCGTCACTCCAACATTGAAAATAATAATAATAATAACAATAATAATATTAATATTATATTAATAAATAATAATAGAGCTTATCAACTCTATCTCTCTCTCTCTCTCTCACTCTCTTGACATTTTCTAGACGCATAGAAAGAAAGAAAGAACGAAAGAAAGAAGCTTCAGGTTAAAGTTTACCTTCTTCTTATTAATAATAATAATAATAATATTCTTATTAATCTCAAACCCTAATTTTCAACCAACCAGTGTTGAATGCCTCCTTTGCCTTCTAACAATTGATGCGTTTGTGGAATTGAATCGATTGTTATTATTATTAATAATTGATTGATGCCGCCTGAGACGTTGCCGATTGACCGGAAGCCGTCCTCGTCGGAGCCTGTGGAGGTTGCTGTTCCGCCGAGATGGAGAGACTCGCCTACTACGCCGTCCTCTCACTATAATAATAATAATAATAACCGTGGATCTCCGTCGGCCTATCGTTGGGGCGGCGGTGGCGTTGGTGGTGGCGGTGGTTATGATTTTCTCCGGCCGTTTTCTGGTTAGTTTATGACTTGCTTTTTAATTTATTCGTTTTTTTATATTTATTTAGGGTTTGGAAATTAGGAATCTGGTTGATTTGAGATTAAGTGCAGATGACAGATCTTAGTTGTTTAGGTTATAATCAGTTAAAACTATACTTTTTTTTTAATTTTTCTGTTTTTTGCCCTAATTTTATATAATAGAATTAGGGCTAGATCTGAGAGGATAAGTTTTCATGACTGGTATGTACTTCATCACAGGCTAGTAATTGTATAGATCTGGTGATTTTTATTGATTTTGATAGGGGTGTGCGTGATGCGGTTTGGTGTGGTTTTGGGCTAAAACTAATCGAAAACCGAAGTTTCAGAGTTTTGTTTGTTCAAAACCGTTTGGTTTTGGGATTTTTGGTTTTCAAGTTGAATTTTGTTTTGGATTTAGCTTTTTTGGTAATTTTAGGGCCAGATATGTTAATTGACTGGTATGCACTTCATCACAGGCTAGTAATTGTATAGATCTGATGGTTTCTATTGATTTTGAGCGGATGAGATATTGAGATATGGATTTGGGAGGGAGCATGCTTGTTTTGTAGATATTATTGTCATGACATATGGTTGTTTTATATTTGCAATTTTTCATTACTTGATTTGGTGAAATTTTGTTTTGTTTTTGGTTGTTTTTTTGTAGGTCATGGTAAGCCAGGGTTACCGGTGTCAGTGGACACTGGGAATCAGAAAGATTTGAATAGAGGAAGCTTTAGGGCGATGAGTGCATCACCGAACGGTAATTCTCATCCTCAATCAGACTTTGTAAATCCTTGGGATCAAGTTCAGTTGAATGACCAACATGCTAAGAGCAGTAGTGATGGAGTCAGTGCGACAGGCGACCAGCGGCTCGAGAAGGCGGTTTCTTTGGGGTCTTCACTTGATTGGAAGCCTATTAAGTGGATGCGTTCTGGGAGCTTGTCTTCTAGAGGTTCTGGATTCAGTCATTTAAGTAGTTGTAAGGTTGTCGGGGTGGACCCTCTTGATACCAAGATGGAGGCTCAACCGGGTGCTGCTGCTCTTCTTCAGTCACCTTCTGGGGATGCTTCTACTTGTGTGACACCGAATACTCCTGATGAGGCTAACTCTCGCAAAAAGGCTCGTCTTGGATGGGGGGAGGGCTTGGCTAAGTATGAGAAAAAGAAGGTTGACCCTGATGATATTGTTGTTAAAGAGAATGGATCCAGAAATGGAATGGTTAATGGTGCCAGTAGCTTGGAGTCTTTGCTTCCTAGCTCTAGTATTCCTTGTAAAAGCCCAAGTCTTACTGGTAACTCAGAAAATGCATCTCCTGTCACGTCTTGCTCGGTTGCTTGCAGTTTGTCTCCAGGTAACTTACATGCCTCGCAATAGTTTTCAGTTGCTATGTTTTTTGCATAACATAACATGTTTACCAATTGCTTATGTTTGTTGCTGAGGTTACAGTGAATGGCTGTTCTTAATTTCTCATGTTTGTTAGAGTGCATACTTTTTATGGGAAAAACAGGAAACACTGAAATAAGTTTCTTTAGGTCACACAGTGAACTAAATTTTGATTTCTTTAATTATCAAGTCCTCATTGGTACTATCTGTGCCCTGCTAGAAATGTTTTTGTTTAATTGGCTTGCAACATGGGTAGTAGTATAGTACTAGTATTTTGACTTCCAAGGTTTTTTGGGCATCCTCATTCCGTACCAAATCAATTGGGTTTGGCTGGGAATGAAGCAAAGGATTTATAAATTGTTACTTGCACATATGGTTTTTTTAATCTGGTTATCTAAAAGATTTTTAACACTCTTTTTAAATGCATTAACTACAATTTTGGATTACAGAAATCATTATTCGAGGATCTCACACACATCTAAAAGATAGTAGTTTGTCCTAAAATAAGTTCAATTTAACCATATAATGCAGTAGATACAAGAAAGTAATGCTTAAGTGGTGATAATGCTGTTATAAGGAAATTTGGTTTGTTTGTCATTGTTCATTGAACTGTTCTCACCAAAGCTGTAAATTTTATTCTATTTGTGACCAGTTTTTGATAGTTTCATAATATAAGTTTTTTGATACAACATTAATAATGTTAAACTGTCGATAAATAAACATAGTTCTTTGACCTTTGTGTGTTAAATACCTATGTTGTGTTTTTTGTCGTTATTAGGTGAGGTAAGGTTGATCTAAAGCTTTGTTTGCTACTTGTGGCATGACAGGTCTAGAGGAGAAGACATCTATCGTGGCAACTCCAGTGGATAATGATAGTTGTAATCCTGGTGTTTCCTTGTCTCAAAATCACACACTTGGATTACCATTTAATTTGGAGAATTTTGATCTTGCTGAAGACGTTAACTTGAGCTCTTTACTTGATGAACTGCTGCAGACTGATGCAACTATTGTTCCAAGGTCTGGCTTTGCTATGGACAAGTTGCAGGTATGGAAAGCAGATATTTCAAGGACAATCGAAATCGCAGAATCTGAAATTGATTCTCTTGAGCATGAGTTGAAGTCATTGATACCCGAGGCAGATCCATGTCCTGTTTCGCTTGCTTCCAGTTTTGTTTTAAAACAATGCAACAAGAATACTGTGGATTTAAGAAACACATCTTCAGTAGATATTGCTATGAAACAAGCTGATTTTTTTCCAGAAGAGCATAGGGAAGATGCTGCTTGCTTGGATAAAAGATCTGAGAAAGCTGAATGTTCTAAAGATCATGTTTGTAGGGATGGTAGTCAGGTCTCAACAGGAAGTCCATGTACAGGTTCTGTTGGTGGTGCTGTATATTTAGGTAGAGATGATAAGTTACATGCTTCAATATTGGCCACAAACAAAGTTGTAGCAAGTAGAGCATCTGATGAACTTAGTAAGTTATTACCAACAACAAATCTGTGTACAGATGTAGTGAGATCTACGGATGATTCACTGGTTAAGAAAAGAATTTCTATGAGGAAACGTTTTTTGAAGTTCAAAGAAAGGGTCATCACTCTTAAGTTTAGGACATTGCAGTACTCCTGGAAGGAAAGTCTTCGTTTGCTCTCTTTAAGATCTGGTGCAAAGTCACATAAGAAGTTTGAAACAATCTCTCGTTTGGGATATGCTGATTCTCAAAAGCACCGTGCTTCTAGCCATTCTCGATCATCTACTACTGGTAAGTAATGGTTAATTTTTAATATGCCTTTCGTGTGTCAATCAGTACAGTGGAACTGAGTTTTACTCGTTTTGATTGAATCGAGATATAGATTCTAATATTAATTAGCATGAAGAGACATCATAAAATTAGAACAATTTTTCTTTGCCAATCTTTATATCATATCTTCATATAAGCAGTTATCTGTGTAGACCATATTTATTTCATTTTACTTTTTTGCTTGTTGGATTTCTTGCACTGTATCTGTGGTTTTATGTACTATCTTTCTTGGTTTTTGTGTACCAAAGCTAAATGTATTTTTGTAACTACTTGATATGGCTGATACATAGTAAGCGGATCAATGAGTTAGCTGTCTTTTACACGGGGACTCCGTTGGGACACTTTTTAAATATGAACTTGATATTTTCTGGGTGTTTGTTTGTCACTAGGTTTTGCTCTGTTGTCCTTTGATATCATATTAGGTTTTGCGAGTTCTAAAGTTTTACTTTCTTATGTAGGTGGATGTTCGCGTCTGGTGCCAACTGAAGAGGTACTTGAATATGTGAACAAGCTGCTTTTAGATTCACGTGTTAAGATTCACAGGAATGAACAGAAGATGCCAACTTTTATATTAGACAAGAGGGAACGAATGAGCTCCAAGTTCATTTCAGATAACGGCTTAGTGGAAAACCCTGTTGATGCTGAAAAGGAAAGGGCTGTTTTCAATTCTTGGACTGAAGAAGATAAACAAATGTTCTTGGATCAGTATGCTTTGTTTGGTAAAAATTTCAAAAAGATTGCATCGTTTTTTCAACACAAAACAGTCGCTGACTGTGTTGAGTATTACTACAAAAATCACAAGTCTGAGAGTTTCCAAAATATAAAGAAGAATTCAAAATTTGCAAAAGGGAAATCTTGTGTTATTAATGCTAACAGTACATACTTGGTGACACATGGGAAAAGACCAAACCGTGAGACGGGGGCCACTTCTCTTGACATGCTTGGTGCTGCTTCAGCGATGGTGGCTAATGTGAACGAACGATCAAACGACTTTGCTACTTATTGTAACGAGCAGGAGACGGTTGCAGCTGATGTGTTAGCTGGGATATGTGGGTCTATATCATCAGAAGCTTTGGGCTCCTGCATCACCAGCTCAGTTGACCACCAGAAATTAGGTCGTTCTGCACTAAATGATGTTGATGAGGAGACTTGTTCAGATGACAGTTGTGGGGAAGATATGAATTCGTCTATTTGGACAGATGAAGAGAGGTCTAGTTTCATAAATGCAGTTAAAACATATGGTAAGGATTTTTCCATGATCTCACGATGCATGGGGACAAGATCTAGTGATCAGTGCAGGGTGTTCTTTAGCAAGGTTAAGAAATGTTTTGGGTTGGATGTGACGAATCTCGGGGCTGGTAGTGAAGGTACAATGGGAGCCAATCAAGGTGGTGGTGATCAAGATGATGCTTGCATGGTGGACAGTGGTTCTGGTATCTCTAATGAGAAGTCATCAATGGAGTGTAAAATAGATGCTGAAGACATGCACTCATCAGATTCTCGAGAAGAAAATGTTGAGTCTGACCAAAATGTGGCCACCATTTGTAGAGAACCCGAGCTTGTCGTGGAGGATAAGGATGGGGGTAATTTGGAAGGAGCTGCTGACAGTGAAGCTGCCAACCTGGAATCACCACAAAACACGTGTTCTGATTCTGCATCAGGTGCCAAGGTTGAAGAACCTGAAACAGTTGCCAAAACAGTCGCCGCTGAGGAGCCTAATTCTGCTTCTTTGTACTCAAGAGGTAGTAGTTTGGGTTTAACTACGAATCATGGGACCACTTTGGACTTGAATGCAGCTTCAGATAACACCACTTGTCAGGAAGCAAATAATGGTTTTGTCATGTCAAACCTGTTTCCCCAAGACCCTATTCCCCCAAGGAAGACTGTTAGCAGCCAGGATGACGTGTCATCTAGACTCACTTTCAGGAAAAGTGGTCAAAGATCTTCAAGTATAGATGGTTATCAATTGAATCTTCACAAACGCTCTCTAAGCTCTAATGAACCACAAAGCAAACTCAAGTTGGACGAGAGTCTTTTACTGCCAATCGATGGGTGCATACAGATGGGCACCGATTTGACACATGTGTCGCAACAACCGAGACGAAGTTCATCTCTTGAAAAGCCAAGTAAAAGTGGTGACGTGAAACTGTTTGGTCAGATTATAACTAATCGTTCATTGCCAAAGTCAAACAGCAGCACACAAGAGAACGAAAAACCCGATGCTGGAAAATCCTATAACTTGAAATTTGATTATAGTGATTTTCAGTTGAAAAGAAATCACGGGTTATGGGATGGGAACATAATGCAAACCGGGTATCCTTCGTTGCCAGGCTCCGCGGTTTTGCTGGCAAAATATCCTGCTGCTTTTAGCAACATTTCTTCGTTACCAAAGCTGGATCAGCATCAGCATTCTTCTCTAGAAAATGGTAATGAACAACATAATAACATAAATGTTGTGTCTGGTTTTCAAACTAGAAAACTAACCAACAGTCGAGGTCCAAGTTACCATGCATATGGTCAGTCTTTCACAGTCGATAAGTTGTTACCCGAGATGCCAAGAAGGAAAGAGTTTGAATCGTTAACTACAAGTGTCGGGGGTATGAATGTGATCGGTGGTGCTTGCAATGGAGTGTCAGACCCGGTGGCAGCTATAAGAATGCACTATGCGAAAACCGAACAGTACAAGAATGGTGGAACGGAGTCGTGGAGAAGCAACGTTAGTGATATCGGGAGCAGATGAAACAGGTGGTGGTGACTTTGACCTTTTCTTTTATCATCAATGTGTAATATATGTTTTGTTGTACTGAGTTGAGCAGTGGTAGGACATGATGGCTCTCTATACTGTTGCCGTCTCTTTTGATTTAGGTTGTTTTGTAATATTGGGAGCAGTTTTTTTTTTCTTTACTTTTTTTTGTTTTGTCAAATGCACAAAATAATTCTGTCAAGTTAGGTAAAGCCAGGCCAGATGTTTAATTTTATTTATCCTTTTTTTACAGCCTTAGCTTAAACCATTGTATTTGATTAATGATTGTTGTGATTTGTGCAATGAAAGTGATGGTTGTTTGATATTTTGAAAGTAAAGTAAAATCACAAAATATTTGTACTTTTCTGTTTAACTTGTGATAAAATCATGGAGGTATAATATTTTGTAAAAATGGCATTTTCATGATTTGATATTTGGTGAACAATAATAAGTGACAAGTGGGGGGTGTCACTATCTGTGACGTGGGTGTGATTTATGATAATTGGAGTCAAGAAGCCAATAATGGTAGGTGGTAGGTGCAATTTCAACATCATGACAGCTTCCTGTATCTTTCCATTGTATTAAAAAGAATATGCTAATCAGTTGTGATATTTTCTAATCACAGATCTTAGCTGCCATACATTTTTGACTTATCAAGTCAAATAACTACCTTCTTAAATCCAAAGCTGGGAAGACATTAGTTTTGTTAGTTTATGAGCTATGAGCTATTTTTCTAGGTTCAACCAAAAACACATATAATTTCGAATACAGATCACATCATGTAAATGATCAAAAGTTTGGATCAAGATTCAATCATCTTGCCGGTTAAGTACATGGAAGCACAAACTTAGCTCCAGCAACAAAAATATTGAGAAAACGGAATCTCAAATATAAATTTAGTGTCGGAAAGTTGTAGGATTTAAACAGGGACCGAATCAGGCATTGTTTTGAGTGATCTGCTTCCTCTCTGCTTGAAGTGATCTGCATAATGATTCGAGTTTTTCTTTTTGATTCTTGGTTTTCTCCAGTTGCTTCTTCATGTGCTCGCGCTGCTCACAAACAATAATTTATGTAAAGTTACCGATAACGACTAATAAATTTCTTTATTGTAAAATAACCAACAAAAGTTTAATTTATTTATTTGGACTCACTAACCTCTTCCACTAGTTTTACGAGAGTGTAGTCCGACTTTTCAGTCTTGCTCTTTAAAAAGGTATTTTCCTTTTTAAGATCCGTTATCGATTTTGTCATCTACAACCGCACATATATTAGTATATAAGAAATATGATGAGATTTAAGAACATAATGCGCATACCTTTCCCATTTCTTGCTTAAATGATTCAAAAACCTCGTTGCTCTTCACTAACGCATCCTGCAAAATAATACCTTGTTTGAGATTCATAATTCAGCATCAATTACATAGAAAATGGATCGTGTAGATATGCCTGCATAAGGTTAACCTGGAATTGCTGAAACTTTTCACCATCAGCGGTTAACTGTAAACGTAAATTTTTCTCTGTTGCCAACAATTCTGACACTTGCTCGGCATACAACTTGATCTGTGATTGTTCCTTAACTAAATTTTCTTCATGTTGTTGGATCTTCAGATCTGCAATTTGGAGTTCTAGACTTTTCTGTTTCAACTGCAATTCATATATTCATTATGATAAAAATGCATAATTTCCACACAAGTTCACATCATCAGTCTCGATATACAATTAAGTTACCTGGTGAGCATGCTGTTGCTCAGCAAGCACGAGTTGACCTTCCTTTTGCTTCAGTTGGTTTCTTAACCTGTGAAACGATACATTATATATATAAATACTTTCTATATGTTAAAAAAAATGATATGTCAAAATTCACATTTCATTTTCCTTCAGTTGACTCAGACTGTCATCCCTTTGCTCCTCTAGCTTGTTGGTTACATCCTAAAACGCAGCAAAAAAATAAAAAAATAAAAAAAAATAAAAAAAACTAGTTGGATGCAACATGACACATATAGTCATGCAATAAAAAAGATACTATCAGCAGTAAGAATTACAGAAAAATAACGTTTTTTTTCTTATTTCAAAAAATTTAGAGCATACTATCTGATAACAAAGTAGATAACTTTATAGATAAATGAGAGGCATGCATGCTCCCTTCACTTTAAAGATAGTCACTGAAAGGTCAAACGAGTCAACGTGGAGGTTAAAATTGTGTGAATTCGGACTATTACAAGAAACAAACTGAGTTTTCTCAACTTTTTTTTTTGGAATGTAGAAAAAGAATCGAGTAACTGAAACAAATTGGTTGCACGTCAATAAAAACTTGTGTGCCAACTTTTATTTGACAACTAGGGTTGACACTGAAAACTCAAGAGGTTACCTTATTTTTGGGAAAGAGGGAGTATGCATGTGTCAATGTGACGTGTATGGATAAACAAGTTTTCTAAACAAGTTTCCTACATATACATATCATCGTACTCAGTATATCCCACCAATAGCAAAGCTATGGTAGGGTCTGAGGAGGGTAAGATGTAGACAACCTTACCTCTACCCTATAAGGATAGAGAGGCTGCTTTCGGTGAGACCCCCGGCTCGATAGTAGTTTCGCATCAAGCCTTGGACATAAGGCACATAGCACTCAATCATCGGGACACCGGCTGATCGGTGCATGTACCCTTGTCTTGCGGCTATCAACGCCACTACATGATGCCTGATTAACCGTCCGTCACTTTTAATGTTATTTTCACGAGATTAGTAAAATAACGTCAAAATTAGTGCAATTTCACTTTTGCCCACCCGAGGGTTCACACATATATACATCATATGTGCGCACCACAAGCAGGGCTAAAAGTGACGTTATTGATACCTATTGATACCTATACATATGTTACATTTATATTGATACCTTTATTGCTTTCTGAAACTTGTCGGATAGGTCTAGTCTTAAGTTTTGACTTTCAGTTGATACTCTTTTGCATTCATCCTGTCAAAGCGCCAAACAACGATAAAATAGTAAGCATAGGAATTGACCATTCAACAGCGATAAAAAGTAAATCAACAGAAACAAATTGTATATTTAGTTTATCTCATATGAGTTAACCTATGATGTGAAATGTGAATTGTTCATAACCAATCTTATTCCCATTATTAATACAACTAAAAGGGGTAATTCCACTGACAATTTTATAAAAATAGAACTCGTTGGAAATAACATTAGTCTGTCAGAACTATAGAGTATAACGTGTAACGGGCTTTTCTACAATAGATTTCGTGACATTGATATATATAAATACTGAAATAACCATCAAGTTATACCACAGAATTTGAGAACAAATGATATTAATGCACACGCATAATTGAAACATACCATTAACATCTTGTTTTGATGTTGTAGCTCCCGACACAACGACTCAAGTTTATCTCTCATAGAAATTGCTGTAAAAAGAAAGAATAATCGCATTAATACAATAGCATGAAAGACATACAATTAATAAATATAATATATATACGCATCCAAGACTGCATAATCTAAATAATGTACGAACAAATGATCACCGAATCACATGTTATCGGTATAAATAACACACCTGCATCTCTTTCTGAAATAACTCTCTGGTAACTCAAAGTGAACTCCAAAAACTCCTGTTCCGTCTTAAACACACGCTTTCCACCTTTACGTTTCGTATCCTGAAACCGAACATAACTCTCTTAATCACAACCCGTCTATTAACTCAATAAAAAAAACAGTCCACAATCCACATAATCAAAAGCACAAAGTTATTACTAAATACTTTTCTGCTTATTCCATCGCCCTCCGATACTACCATCCCTTGCACACGGTCCGTTAGTGTTTCCACTCCTCGCTCGGCTGCCGCAACATAAACGCAGCTAAAGTTACCGTTACAAAACAAATAATAATATATCAAGAAAAGGAAATATTACATTGTTCTTGAAAGTCATCAACTAACAAATCGGGCTGCGAACCAACTTCGATTAGTTTCTCCTCTTTATAATCAAGCACTCGACTTTCTCGACACCGGGTTAGCGGTTCCGCAGAGGTACTACTATCAACAAATCCATCAGGTAATGAATCAGCTTCTGGCAGTTGGTTTACAACAGGGTTCTCCATTTTCACCTACAAGTATGCAACAAATTAACTAATTAATAATAATAATAGCCAATGAGTTTGTTAAAGATATAAGCTACAGTCATAAACATAATCAGAGTCTGTAGATTGTCAAACAAATAAATAAATTGAACCTAAATAAAAATGATCAAAATTGTCTAAAAAAACCCAGTTTGGAAATGGAAAGAAAGGGTTTATACGTACCAGAAGATCGAAGTGAAGGTTTGGGATCGATGAGCGTTTGCAGGTGTGAATTACGCTATAAGAATTAATATGACCTAGCCGTAGTTTCCACGATGACGACGGTGAAACAGGTATTTTATTTTATTATATTTTATTTTTTACATTTGAACTTCTATTATTACAAAAAAATAAGTTTCATTATCAAAGAAAAATCATACCGGCTCTGAGAAAGCAAAAAAATTTTTGAACCGAATACGAAAATTATTTTGGGCCTTAAGTAAAAGGAGTCTTATGTTGGGTTTAAACAATTAATTTGTATATGAGTTTACTTGGTTATAATTGGGTTGTGTAAAAAACTTTTGTATAAAAAAATAATTAACATGCCTCAAATGAGAGTAGAACACACAACCTTTGAGTTGGGAATAATACCCATTTGCGGCTTTGTCATTACACCAAACTAATAATTATGTAATTGAGTTTAAACACTAAATATACATATTGTTTTAATAAAAACACATATAATTTACAAAAAATAAAATAAAAATCGGGCATACGAGGTGTCGGGCCGCCGGCCACACCTTATGGCCGGCTCTGTCTTAGTATGAAAACAACGGAGAACTAATTTGCTCACTTATTAATAAGTTTATTTTTACAAGTGTTTGATGTTATTTTTGTCCGTAATGTTGATTTTTGATTATGAGACGTTATAATTATTTGTTGATTTACATTTGTTGCTAATTTTGATTCTTTTGTAGTTAAACCCTATGGTTTTTTTATTTGTTATTATAAAACATTGCTAATGTGGATTGGTATTATAGTTCGTATTATTTTTTACGTTATCATTTTTGGTAGACTGGTATTGTTTCATACATTCTACTAGATCATTTTGTACATATAATAATTCATACCCGAAATAGTTAATACAAATATATATTTTTTTAACGGACAATAAACTGAGAATTTTCTAGGTACTTTGTACAAGATGACCCAATGGCAAAAGACCATAGCCAGCTAGTCTTACCCAGCTGTACGAGGTCCTTAATCGCCTTCAAGTTATCTCCAGTTTAGAAAAAAATCACGTGTCCGAAGCCTGGGCGCCTTCAAATTGAACTGGAGATCACAAAGATCTCGATTTTCCTTCATTGAACCACCATTCCATTCCCAAAGTATTGTAAGTGGGATGAACCAGAGTCTCCATTTAGCCTGATCCTCTAACATAAATATAATTAGTGTTGCAAAAATCGCTAGTTGCGAGTCAGGCGGTGGGGTGAAAACTAGCGATTAATCAGGATTAATTGGATCAGACTTTAATGTATATTTTATAGTTTTATATATATACACACACACATTTTTATATGTAACTTTCAGTTTTATACATACATATACAGATTTTGGCCGGAAATTGACTAGAATCTTACTTGAAACTGCTGGTTTTTGCTGGAATCTCGTTAGAAAGCGTTGATTTTGGTCAGAATTTCACCGGAAAGCGCTGATTTTGGGCGTATTTGACCGTTGACCAATTAATTGGCCGACTAGCCCAAAATTAATTAGTGAAGTGGGGACCAACAATTATTCGGGTATTAATCGATGCCTAGTTGGGATTTTTGCAACACTGAATATAATTACACATTTACGGGAAACATACAAAGTATATAATATATATTTTTGAATTTATGCCTTTTTTAGTATGAGTTTACATAAATTTTATATTTAATGTCGTCCTAAAAAATTGTTAAAATATTTGGTTTGAAAACAGAAAAAAAATTGAGCCTTAGGTAAGATAGATTTTTTTTTTAATTGGGTTTAAAAACTTAAGTTTTAAATGAGCTTATTGGATTATGATTTAGATTGTGTATTTTTTTATTATAAAATGGGCTTAATGAATTAGGTTTTTAAACTAAAAAATTGTTTAAAAAATTGTTAACTAGCAGTGAGTTTATAAATGTTTAGATTTAACCTTTATTTTGAAAGGGTCATGTTTAACTTGACTCGTATAAAATCAACTTAATTTAACCAAATCAAAATGGCTTACACACTAGCCCAATGCAATGATAATAACCGAAGAATAAAATCAACCAAATTTAATACATCTTATTTATATAAAGTTGAAAATTTTAAGTTTGTAACTTTTCAGGTTTTCCTGTCATGCTAAGATATAAAACTAAATATGATTGCTCAAAACACAGTAAAACACTAAGCATGCTAGTACTATGTTAGCTAGGTTGGGCCAAAAATAAGTATCAACAATATGTTGAGCACACGTTGTGAGTGGTTGCTGGCAACTAGGATGCATAATGGATTTGTTAAATACCAACAATTTTTTTTTTCTTTTTATTATAGCTCATATGTTTCATTACAAGCAAAAACTTTGCTTAAGCAAAGGGCCTAACATATTACTGTTATCCATAGATTATGAGTAATGATCGTATTGTATGAGTGAAAAAATGTTCACTCCATCGTCATGTAGGTATGAGGGGTTTCATTTTTCACATTCAATAACGTACGTAATTGTCTCACAAATGTTCAACTTTAAAAAAACAGAAAAAGACATAGTGAGGTGTGTGAATGTGTGATCATACTTTGGGTTGGGGTTATAGAAATTAAATAAACAAAAATATGCTCATGATCGTCCTCACCCACCAGCCCAATACGTCACGGGTGATGATGTGGCAGTGAATGTAACCTCATTAATTACACATAGCTTTACAGTAACAAACTAGTTACCACGAATGCTATTAAAAATTGGCCGGCGTCACTCTTGTTTCTATTTTGAACCTTGATCTTACTGTAAAAGTTAAAACAACTTCAAAATGTCTAAAAAACGGCCCGTCGCCTTCTCTCACACAATAATCTTCCCTGTTCTCCAAGTAAACTCAAAAACGAGCATAGAAGAGTAGGAGACACTATTGTATTATTTCATTTGTTAGATATAAAACACGAATCAATACAAACTAACTTACAATAACCTTAAACATAATAATAACAATAGTCAAAACTTAGTACACGAATAAACCAATACAAATTATTTTCTTAAAAGAAACTTGGCAAAGTCAACATAAAATAAACTTCCAAAGGAGAAGATCAATCAAATTGGTAGACAAGCAAACGACCTTTCAAACACAGAATTCAACCGGGCTCTACAAGTATTCTTACTCGTAACGGTAACGACAGCCGCTTTCTCCGTCACTGGAAACATTCGTGACGGAGCAAGCCGTCCCTGCCTCTCCCTTATCGACTTCATCTCCATATCCGGCATAACCATCACTGGCCCACACATAAACCTCATTCGCTTCGACTTTGACAACTTCCCTCTATGCCTACTCGAACCAAAATCTCGGTTCGAGACTGATCTAAGCGGGATCACTTTCTTGATCTCCTGCTCAGGTAACCTGAGCGACGAGGATCTTTTATTCAACTCTTCAGTAACTGAAGAGGGAATAATTAGTGATCCCGCTTTGATTAGTTCTTCCCCGTATAGTTCACTGGGGAACAGTGTGGGGAAGAACTCAAATGATGACTTTCTAGGACTGCTACGAGGAGAGCTGGTGGCGGTTTGATCGTACATTTGAAGGTCTCTGAGGGAGAGAGCGTCGTCGTCTTCGTTGTAACAATCGTTATGTGTCATGTGCTCCATTGGTGAAGAGTTTATTTCATGCACTACAAGAATGTTTGCCTTGTAAAGGAGTTTATATAAATAAATAGTGAAAATGAATAGGTTTAATGTGAGGTAGGTGTGGAGGAATGTGTGGTATGTATGCGATGTAATTTGGAAAGACCGTCGGTGTAGCGAATTCTAGAGAGAAGGGTACGTAGTCAAGTAATAATTAGTTTGATTGTGTCGCAAGAAACACAATGGATACTATTACTATATATTGTTTAAAGGACTATGGTAAATAGTTCATTAGTCTAATACCTTTGTGTTTGACCGGGTCAAAGTTAGTGTAAGGTTTGTTTGGGTCACATAGAATGGGGGGGGGGGGGGGGTTGAGATGGTCCTTGGAACTGACGAACACTACTCTGCCTCTTCCATACAGTTTAATTTCATATCTGAGTAGTGACTACTTTTCGAGATGTTATAAGAGTATATTATATATATGTGACAATCAATATTGGGGCCTATATCATAATACAATGAGCGTAATGATAGCGACTACTATTTATGACGTCATTGTAGATGCGGCATGAAATACATATATGCGGTCGATCTTGTAAAAACCATGAATCGTGATACATGTTGAAATGTGTGTATTCCCAACTTACTTATTCTTATTACTTGTCATACTCAATTTGAGTTCTCTGGTGACATGACTGGCACCAAATAATCATTATATATCTTGGTGATACTCACTTTAACATGTTAGGGTCGTAACATTATAGGATTCCTTAATGATCAAAGGGGTCGTACTGTAGTACCTTGCTTGCATTGTCTATTTGGTACTTCTATCATTGTTAGAGCCTTAGAGGTACAAACTTTTTCTTACTGGTTGAACGTTTATCTTGAAATATAAATTTAGACCACTTTTTGAGTTACAAGATTTAAAATTTTGACAACCGATACAAATATTTCGAATTGAAGGTTGAAGATATTATGGTTATCTATTATATGTGTAATTTGCTATATCGCAAGGTGTGTTTGGACTCGTATGGGAAGCACACGGTGCATTGTAGAGAGCTTCACGGGTTCAAGTATCGACACGATTTGGTTAGTGATGTGCTCTTTGACATATTCAGGCATGCTGAGATTTCTGTTAAGAAAGAAGCACCCGTGAATTTCTTAACTGACCCGATTGATGGATGTTCAACTCTTCGACCAGTTGGCATATTGGTCTTGAGGTGGATTGGAGGGAATAAGTGTGTGTGGATCTAACATGGGTTTCCTTTGGGTGGGTTTGGGGAATAATGGTTTCGCGGCTGGCCAGACTGCTTTAAAAGTTGTTTCATGCAAGGTGACTAATATGAGAAGATGCATCTTGACAACTAACATGTATTTATACGTTTCGCATTTGACACTTTTGGTTTCCTCGCGCTAGAAGCGGTGGAGCTACTTTCTGGAGTAAAACGCGTCATGCATAGTAATGTTTCGACTCTAAGATCCATGAATGTAGTTTTTAAAAGATTCGGGATTGCAATTCAAAAGAGGCTAGCCACACAGCTCTTATTGCCCGTTTACCATCTGTCTTGATTTAAAAACTACTTTTTTTTAATAATGAATGTTTAGTCATAATATGTTGGTTAATTACAAAACATTTATAACATCGAATGACGTAAGAATATAATGAATTCTAGAAGAGATTGTGACTTAGAGTGGTTTATTTAGGAAATGAGAAGTTGTAAGAGGGTTTCGGTAGCCTCACTACAAACAACATCCACCTCTTTAGTCACACGCGGTTTGATTTAAAGTCATCTAATTTCTCTTTAAATACTTTTTAATATTAATTAATTTATCACTGAAACTCTTATACTTTTATGTCGAAAATATTACACAAAATAGTGACAAACAGATAAAAAAAAACTATTGATTATTTGTTTTTCTTAAAGTTGAGCCATTGACGGTTTTTCAAGATTTTGAATTTGTGTACGTTGTTCGAGTACATATACCGGTTCAAATCATCCCATATTCCAGGTTATCTAGAACTATATCAAACGTCCACTTTCGTACGACTACACACTTCATATTTTCTTATGTTTTCTTCTTCATCATATACACAAAAGTAATTTGGGATTTCTAACTAAACAATCAATTTTAATCATTCAAAATTTTAAGCGTTGATCCAGTGTTCCAGGGCATAGGCAAAGTCTTTTTAACAATCAAAGGTCATGAGTTCAAGTCCAATGAAGTACAAAAAATTTTGAAATTCAAAAACTAAAATCAGCCGATATTGCTGTTATATTACTACTTAAAAACAAAATTTGTATGAAGAGTCGAATGAAACTCAAACTATTTCAAAGATTCAGAATCAATAACAATAACTAATGAAAATCACAACATGTGAACAAACAAAAGTATCAAATAAACTATTTCGTGCTATCTTATCTTTCACGTATGTGACAAAGAACAACACATGAAATTAGCTGAAGATTAGGAGCGGATTTCCTTTGTTAGTCACTTGTTTATATAAGTTGAAGATGTTCTAACTTTGATTCATGCGCTATGTGGTTTAAAGCAACACTTCAGTCCTCTATATGGAGAGATATGTAGAGCTGGATGAATATTTGTGTGAAAAATGTTAAGAAGTGTATTTGCATAACTGTATATTTTTAGGATAAAATTTAAATTGATATATACACTTTAAAATTATTGTTAAACGGCTAAACTCATTCAGGATAGCGGCTTGATGAAGCCGCACCACCCTTTGTTTTTCTTGGTCTTGACCCAGCGGGAACCAGGTGGTACCAAGCACCTGTACCATGTATTCCAGATTTATATCTCAATAGTTTAGACTTTTGACTATAATCCCTTGCTTCGAGATTTCTGTGCAACTTGGTCTCCCTCTTATCACATTAAAGTAAAATATATTATTTTCAGTTTTCTTGGTGGTTACATTATCACTAATTAAAAACTAATGTGACAAATGACTATGAGTCTATGATAGTTCTGCCTATATTTCTCGTTTAAGAACTTTTTTTTTACGTTTTTAGGTCACATAAAATTGACGCAACCCCATCATCCCCTTAATAAGATCATGTGCACAACATATAGCAAGCAATTTTACAATATAATGTTATTTTTAGGTTGTGACTGCTAATTACTTATAACTTTTCCTTATTTTAGGTAGGGGACGGTTGGAATTTCTTATTTTACCTTATTATAACTTTTCCCATAAGTTAATCAGATACAACTTTGTAATTTATTAACCAATATCAAACAACTTTTAACCTTTCCAAAAGTTAATAAGTCATAAGTTGCACAAAATAAGCGATCGCAAACACCCCTAAAAGTGAATTAAAAATCTTTTTTTATCTTCAAACGATTTTTTCAAAAATAAAAACCAGTCTGTTTGGATTTAATATATATAATTACCATTTCAAGTATGCATGAAAACATCCATAAAAACTTAACTATAATATCACATAAGAAAACCATTAATATTAATAAATAATATAAATGGAAACCATCGTTCTGGTAGGTATCCAGTTGAAGCCGGCGTTCTTCTCTGGCGGCCTTAATTTCCTTCTAGTACGACACATATTTCAAACATATTTTAACCCTTCAACAGTCAACACACCATCTACGACTTTTATACATCAATCTATATTCCTCGTTAATTTGTACATATAAAAGATGTTAATCATAATTCATAAACCATATATCCACTTGTACAACTTATCTTTTCAAAAACCATATGAAACAGGCTAAGGAAAGTAGTACTAATACTACCATGGAGAAACAACAGCACACACATGACGAAGAAGAACACGACACAATATCTTTATCAGATTTTCATATAGACAAGGATACAAAAACTGGTTCAGAAGAAGTAATAAACACAAGTACTTTTGATCAAGATTTCTTTGGGATTAATATTAATTCCAATGAAAAGATGGAGGAAGAAACAAACCCCGTGTTTCGGTCGAATTCAGGTTCTTTCAGATACATGAGATTTAAAGTAGGTTCAAGGACAGGTAGTTGGAGGTCAAGGTCTTTGTCGGTTATGGCGTCTAAGAGCAAGTCAAGGTGGCAAGTGTTTATGTCCGGGTTTGGATCAGGAAGGTTTCCTGCGAAGATGGATATGGTGGATATTAAGACAAGGCAGCTTCGGACTCAGAGTACCGCGAAGGTGTCTGAAAGTGATGACCGTGTTTGCACGGAGGATCGTGGTGGCCGGAGAGTCAGGAAGAAGGTGTGGTGGCGTTTGGTTGATGTTTTGGGGTGTGGTGGTGGTTATGAGAGAAACAATATGGTGGTTGCTTAAGGCTTGAGTTTATGATTTGAGTTTGTTGTGAAATTGTTGTTTTCACTTGTAAATATTTTTGAGCTTTTGTTGTCCTTGCCTTTTTGTTACAATGTAAACACTTTGATAATTTTTTTAGGATTCGAAGTATAAAACTTTAATAAGTTTGTTTATAGTTTTAGTCGAAAGTTAATGTATGATCCGAACGATCTGTAGTGTTGGAGATGTTGTTAAGTAGATGTGTGCATGAGTTGGTATGTGTCGGTTTTGGCAAAAAATCGTAATCATATTTCAACTTTCGATTAACTGATAAATGATAACCGATTGACTATCGTTTGTTGGTTATGGCTAATAGATTGGTTTAATATGTTGGTTCGGTTAACCGTGAACTTGATTTTGCTTTGAAATGTTTGAGTGTGACTAAAATGACACAAAATTATGTAAGAGAGCTTGAAAAGTTTGGTACCGAAATTTTTAACCACAAAATAGAATTGTAACCATCATTTTTCATGTTTATCATTCGGTTATACGGACCGGCCGGGTCAATGACTCAATTTTGTAAAAGCCGTGGATTTACTAAAACTTGGTTCAAGTTGATTTTTGCGATCATAAAAATATTGGTAATTACCGAAAAGGATCCACTTCATAGTTCATATAATAGAAGAAAAGTCAACTTTAAAATGGATTAACTGAATGTTAATATACGTCAATTTCTTGTTAGATACTTCACTTGTTTGAGTTCGCATAAGTTTAAACTTGGCTCATTTACAAGTTTTTCTTTTAAAGCTAGTCCCGTGAGTATTTTTTCAAGCATTATTTAACTATTATATTTACATCTATAAGTAATTTTTATGTACTTGTACTTGTAATTTTTATATATAACATAATATATATTATTTAGTTATTTTTCTATAGCTTTAATAATTATTATTATGTAATATACGTAACATATTAAATAAAAACTATATAAATAAAAAAGCTATTTTAAGCTCGTCTATGCATATTTCTTGCTAAACTTGATGTAAGAAGCTTGGAGTACTCGAATTCGTTTTACTAAACAAGCCCCAATATAAGCTCAAGCATTGGTGGATCTCCCTTTGAGATAGAGGTAAAAAAAAAGTTAGAGCTATTTTGGTGTTAAAATCCTATCGACTCTTATGAAATTTTGACACTGATCATTGTAAAATTTTGAGAATGACCTCACAAAAATTCTAGACCGACCCCAATATATAAAGGTAATATACTATAAAGGTAATATAAAGAACTGATCCAATCAAATTTGAATTTAATTCCCAATACCCAACCAAATCAATCAATCGCTACTCAAATTTTAAATCCAATACTCAATTAAGTTTGAATTTAATACCCGTTTTACAGGATAGTTGTAGTTGTTTCATTGAAAAGATTTACTTAGATATGTTAAACGAGATGTTATATTTAGATTTCAAAATATGAAAATTCATAGAGAACAACTTTAGATATATTGTGTTTTAGTTATCCCTTTTTAGTGACGTTTCACATACTTTTTTTGGTTAATGCATTGTTTGATATAAAAAAATATTTATATCACCCGACCTGATCAGCCAAACCAAACCCGAAAAAAACTTATATGCCAATTTGATCTGACCCGAACAGTCAAATTGAATTGCAAATTAACTTTTTTTATATACCGATAGTTAATTGAGTACCGGACTACCGGCCCAGAAATATCCGAGCATAATAAATATTAATGGGATTGCCGATTACCTCTTAGCAGCTCATTTGAATTTGGCTTGATTCAAGTTTTTAACGAGCCAACCTAGAATAACGTACCTTCAAAGACTAGTCTCCTTTACAGCCAGTTCAGTCACTATCTCTAGAATTCCTTGATCTTTAACCTCTTGTGACTTTCTAGTGAGATATCTCCTTAACACAATATGACAGGATTACAGTTTTTCAAGATTAAAGGGCGGAAGTGGGAAGAATATTCATGGTCAAACCAAGTTCACTTTGGTCATACTTGTTCACCCAAGTAACATTTCGTCAACGATTCTTAATTTCTTATCTTCTTCCTTCTAGTAAAAGTTTTAAAAGTACCTTCTTTCATCTTATATATACGTACATGCATGCATATATGTTCACAAACACATCCCATCATCACTTACCATTTTACCAAACTATTTCCAGAAAATAATATGAACACCTTGCAAGACTATAATATTATTGATCATGACACAGAGGACACACTTTCTCTCTCGAACTTTCTCATCGAACCCGAACAACTTTCTAAACCAAATCATAGCTCCAAGTCGACTTCATCTTCATCCTCGTCGTCTTCTTTGCATGAACAAGATTTTGTAGGGTTTTTTAATCAAGAATGGAGTAACATTGATACTTCATCTAAAAACATTGTTTTTTGTGGAAAGGTGGTTTCTTTGAAGCCGGAAACTACGAGCCAAAAAAGTACCTTTCTTAGGTCGAATTCGGATTCGTTTAGATTCATTCGGTTGAAAAGTATTGCTACAAGGCGGTCAGTTGCTTCTAGGTCATATTCGATGCCAAATAGATAGGAGTTGTTTCCGTGTAAGAAGAAGTTGATGGTGTTTATGTTTGGGTCTGGATCAAGTAAGTTTCCTACAAAGGTGGATATGAGTGTCATCAAAAGCAGGCAACTCCGGCAGCAAAGTACATCGATGGATGGCGGCAAGGAGAGTGATGGCGGAACAGGTGGGAAGAAGTGGTGGCGACTGGTTGATGTTTTGGGATGTACATGTAGTGGTGGATACGAGAAAGATAGTACCTTAGGTGCCTTTTAAGGAATTTGGTAATATATAGTAGCTAGGTACAATGAAATAGTATAGTAGTATTGGAATGTTTGCCAAAATTAGATAAGTGGATTTGGGAGTTTTTGGCTCTTAGGTGCCATACATATCTCTATGAAAAAGTAATGTGTGTTTCTATTTTTTCTTTGTGCATGCACAAATGATATATATATAGTTAACATTTTGTGAAAATAACAAGATATTTTTATAAGTAAAGTGTTGGATGCTATAAGTAGAATCACCTCTTTGATTTTGGGACCACTTAGATTCACATTATGCCATTATTGATGATACAAGTGTGTGTTTTTATATAAGGTTATTGATCGTCAAGAAGTACAAATCATTTGTATAATGTTTGTAGGACATTTAAAGAACAACTTGAGGCTATCGAGGAAGAAAGACGAAGATGCATGCAAAGGTGGAGCCGTGAGGGCTTCGTGGAAGCATTACAAGGACAAACCCTAAGGCGGTCCGCTATGGGAGCTCATGGGGGCTCCCATGGGGCGCCGAAGCCCCTGCACACTACCGAGGGGCGCTCGGGGGGGGGGCTTCACAACAACCGGCGCCTTTGAGTGATTTTGGTGGGCCGTCCTCCTTTTCTCTCTCTCTCTCTCATATATATATATATATATATATATATATATATATATATATATATATATATATTAGGGTGCTCAATGAGTTTTAAACCATAACGGGGCGTTATGGAGAAGAGTTTCGAAGCCCCATTTCTTGCGTGAGGATGACATGTAGTGAACAACCTAAACACAACAACAGCCAGAAAAGAAGGGATCAGAACGTACACCTGTCATAGTAAGACTAGCTAGTTGCAAATTTGTTTCAACAAATTTGATTGACGTCTAAATAGTTCATCGTTTTTATTCGCCAAAACTATTCAATATTAATTGCCACTCAACCCCTACTTAGCATAACTTGTTATTGTGTGAATATGTTTTGTATGGTATTACAAATATAGAATAAAATGAATTTATTACTCTTGTAGAAAAATGATTTGTTAGACCTTTTTTTACCTGTTTAGAACGTTTTATTCCAATTTATCGAAAAACATCAATATCTTTATTTATTTTTTTTATTAAGTATAGCTTACACCGACAAAAATAAGCACGTATTGATCTATAGGCGACACTGATAAAAATAAAAGACATCAGTGTATTGTCGGTGATTAGTGAGTTATATAACAGTAATCCATTGATAATATTCGCTAGTAGTATGTGAGTGAGTATGTTGTTGGTGATTCGTGAGTGAAACATATATTGATAAAATCTGTTGGTGCAAAACAATTTTATATGTTATATATTATAGCATTTTTTATTTCTTTAAGGACACAATAATCAATCTGGTAATATAATAGAAGAAATCCATGTATTTACGTTGTCAAAGTAAAGACCAAGGAAAAATGGTCAGTTGGTCACACTTGTCAACCATAAAAGACATCGTCAAAGTAAAGAATATACATACATCATTTTCCTTCATTTTAGTTAAACATTTTATGAATCTTCACCGATCCTAATACCTCATGGCCTACGTCTTCCATTTCTATCTATCTATATATATATATACACACACAACTATAAACTCTCACAATATTCATAACCATCCCACACTTTCATCAAACTAATTTCATCAACCCAAACCCATAATTAATATTATGGAAAGTCACATGCATGATACAGAAGACACAATCTCTCTCTCTAACTTTCAATTTGAAGATAATAATATTATTGATTTAGATGAAGTTTCTAAAACAAATCAAAGCTCCACCTCCTCCTCATCATCAACATCTTCAATATTTGACCAAGATTTCTTAGGTTTCTTCAGTTCAACATCTTCTTATGACAACACTTCACCAGAAAACATCATTTTCTGTGGGAAGATACTTTCATCAAAACCATCCGAAACGAGTAGTCAAACAGACCAAATGTTCCGGTCAAGTTCGGATTCTTTCAGATTCATGAAACATGTTTCAAGACAAACTGTTACAACTCCTAGGTCAAAGTCAGTACCAAATAGATTACCATCATCTTCAACTACTTGCAAGTCAAAGTGGAAGGTGTTCATGTTTGGTTTTGGGTCAGGCAAGTTTCCAACTACAATGGATATGAGTGACATCAAGGGCAGGCAACTCCGCCAGCAGAGTGACGGCAGTGGTGGCCAGAGAAGTGCGAAGAAGGGTTGGTGGCGGTTGGTTGATGTCCTTGGTTGCGGCGGTGGATACGATAGAGACACCATAGTGGTGATTAATTAGCTAAGGGTTTATTTAATTATGTAACTAGTTTGGTGCAATGAACAAGTACTTGATCTAGTTTGTAAAATTAAACATGCAATTTGAAATTGTTGGATTTAGATTCGTTTTGGTGTTTTGTGTAATCTTGATTTTGCACATTAATTAATATATAATGTATTACAAAACAATTGACCAAAATTTTTGAAAGGAGCGGTGTCCTCTCCCAAAATGAATACCATCTGAAGAGGTAGGTCCCAGCAGAGCCCAGTTGGTCCCGCAAGACTCACCTTGAACAGGGACGTCGGCGCAAAGACCATCTGCTCCCGCAGGACCCACCATGCTCATAGAACCTTACGCGCAGTACGCAAGCTGTACACGCAGGGAAAGCCTCCCAATGGTGAAGTACCCCGCCTGTTCCCGCAGTTGCGGATACAAGCCATCAGGGAAGGCTACCCGCAGACAGCAGGGCTACACGCACAAGACAATAGATACTTCAGTAGTCACATGAAGGAATGAGCAAGGCAGGAACAATCCCGCCTAAATGAGCCAGTCTGTATGATTCTGAAAGATCTTTTGTACTATACCTACCAAGGTATGGATAGGACAGACGATCTGACCAGAACAACCCATGAGCCAATCACAGGGTGACAGCTCACCGACAACAGTGCGAGGAGGAGCACCCTCTAGTACTGTTTGTCACTATTAGCCGCTGCCTACTCACCAACCCTTACTGTGGGACATGCGCAGACTACAGTTGGTGGAATAGTGTTACTATTGGCCGTAACCTTTTCACCAACCAGCATGGCCTGCGTACAATCCACAGTAGGTGGGACGTGCATAATCTACAGTTGGTGGAATAGTGCAGCCGACTTTGTCACTGTTGGCCGTAACCTACCCACCAACCAGTATGGCCTGTGCATAGTCCACTGTTGGTAGAACAGGAATACTATTCAGCCGGCTGTACCTGCTTGGAAACCTACCTTCGGCTATAAATACTCCAACATCTCGGAATGGTAAGATCATCTGCTATCCAGTTATCTAGCAATCTCTTAATATACACTTATATTCAGAGCAACCTAGTCTGATTCTCACGCCGGAGGGTGGTCACAAGGAGGAACCCCCCCCCCTTCTCAGTGACGAGCTTACGTTGTTTGTTTTGCAGGTCTCCTGAAGAACAGCCTTCTCAGCTAGACCTCATCCGTGGGAAACATTACTTAACCCCCAGATTATCTATAATCTGTACCGGGTCACCTAGTGTTTCTTCACCATCTTTCTTCGGTACCAGTTAAGACGGATGATGGTGTTCTTAGTTTCATTTCATCCTGCCAAAATTCATCTCTCATTCCGAAATTTCTTCCTGCTCTCATTTCTTCTTTGTTCTTCAAAGATATCATGGAAGCCATAAAGATAAGGAAGGTTTTGACTCGATCCACCATCGTTTTAGACCACTATGTCCACCACAAGAGGGGAAGTCCAAAGGTTCAAAAACGAGCAAGCAAGTTAAAATTATTAATGTAAAGTAGGGTAAATGTAACACTAGCTTGTTCAAAATACTAAACGAAATTAATAGAATACACATATCTCCATGATAAAAGATAGAATATAATGATCCTTAACGTACCTTAACGTACAAAAACACCTATATTTACGAAATTGATCCATGAAATCATATCTCAACATCTCGGAATCATTAATACATACCCAATTTGTAACACCCCAACCGGAACAGGCTGACGTGTCACCATTACAGATATCAAATCAACGCCACAATCTAAAATACAACAAAAAAATCAATGCAACCTATGTCATATTATTAAACCAAAATGAATTAACTTTTAAAAGCTTGAACTTCATTATTCTCTCTCATCACTAATTTTCCCGAGTCCCGGATTACCTGAAAACAAAATACGAAAAACAAAACAAGAAAATACGGTTGAGCAAAAAATTGCCCAGTAACGGAAAGAACAATAGTATAGGCAAGGACAGACGTAAGAAAATAAATATACGGACTTCAATTCAAACTCGAAACCAACCTTTTTACCGAAACATAAACTTAATAAAATTCAGAGGTATGATCCGACACTTAGCCAGAACATAATCAAACATATACGGAAACATATCAGAACTATAACAGAAACACACAGAGCCAGAAACATATAACATATAACTTGTAACATATAGCGTGTAACATATAACTGAACTAGGATCGATCCATACGCCCCTAAATGGCCAAATGAAACACCCCAAATCTTGAAACGACTTTTTAACATATTTTATTTCAAAAAATACGGTCCCATTTTATTTTTTTAAAAACATATACAGCAACATACTTAATTATAAAAACGACAATGAACAAGCTTCTCAAAATAATTATTTTTATCAACGTATCAAATACATCAACTTAAAACACATTCCACAACACAAATATGCGGACGATACTTAAAAGTCTTGTGTGTTCCGATGTTCGTCACGAGCACTTGATCTTTCGCCATACGATTCCAAGATTGGAATTTCATTCAAGGTATTATAACATTATGACAAATGTTAATGTTACTTAATCAACGTATAACATCTCTAGCAAACATTAGTAGAACGAACATAATAAACTTATCGTTTAATAATTCCACCACACTGTCAACATTCTTTGTATGCTCATCCAATCAGATTCTTCAAGTAACTTAACTGCTCAAGCATACCGCACGAGCCATAAAACTAATCTCAGTCTTCAAAACGACGTAAGCAAACCCTAAGACATATCAAAACGACGTAAGCAACCATAATCTTGTATAATATCACCACTAAGCGAAGTATATGGAAAGAGTATAAAAAAGATAATAAAATGATCAATTTTACATAAACCGACGTAAAGTCGGCGTAGCACAGGCCACCATCGATGTAACCTATGCCAAGGCGTAGCTGCTTATGTGGTTATTAGCGTAAGGTACGCCGGGTGCAAGTCTGCAACCCCAAATCTTCTTCTTACGGCTAACATGTTTGCTCAATTCCCGATTTTCCTCTCCTGTTACTAAAAGCATATCTCCAACTAATGAAGTTAATACACCATATCATTTTAATACTTCAAGTTAACATACAATTAGGACTCATCAGTTTCAAGACAGATTTGCGCAGCTGTAGCAATTTAACATTTACACCCATTTACAGTGGGTGTTTCAGTTCAAACTAAAAATCTCAATAAAATAGACTCGTAGAGCTTTCTTTCAATATATAATACACCCAAAACGGACATACGGTTAATTTACTATGAATATTTGAAAGCAGGTTAAATTCTGGAATAAAGCTGAATTTCCAGTTTCAAGCAGAGTTGCGCAGCTGTAGCAGTTTAACATTTACACCCATTTACACTGGGCGTTTAAGCTCAGACTAATAATGTCAGTAAAATAGACTCAGAGAGCTTTCTTTCCATATAAAATACTCCCTAAGTGGACACCCGGTTAATTTACTATGAATATTTGAAAACCGGTTAATTCTGAAAATATGCTGAACTTTCAGCAACCAGATCGCTCGACCCATTAACCATTTACACCCCCTTTTACTTGAATTTAATCATCGGATCACCATTACAACATTGAGTTATTGTTAGCACAAACCGTACCCCTTGTTGAAATGCAAAAACATGAAAGAATAGTAGTTGTAAGTTAGAATTACTTACCTTATAGGTGGTTTCTTTATAACTCCCATTTCTTGCGCTTGCATACCTCATGGTCAAATATCATCTTGTTCCTCTCATGAGTGTAAGGTCCTATGAAACTCACATTCACATGTGTATATATTCACAGGTCAGTCATACAATTTAATGCATTCACCTACCCGTGAACAATCCTTCATCAAAAGATCATATCATGTCAAGATGCATATAATCACTTTACATTCATTAGACTTTTAAGCTAAGCATTTCCACAAACACTTGGTGTGCATAAATTTCACTAGATTAATAGCAATTATTCTTTGACCCAATTATCTCTAGTCTCATTGTTAGCATAGATTTCATTTATCAAACAATGAACCCAGACACACACCTCTTTCAGTTTTGACCAAACAGCCCTTTCTTTGACTAATTTTAAAGAGATTTTCTAGAAATTGCAACCAAGTCCCTCCACTTCATTATTTTGTTATAATCCACCAAATTAAGTTTATTCATTCACACTTGATACACCACTTATTTTCACCATTATACTTCTGCCTTTTATTACGATTTCATTATATTTAAGTTTTATAAAACATTATTATGGCTAACATCAAAACATATATAAACAAATTTTCTCCCACATTTATTTATCTAAGCCACTTTATATCTTTATCTTTATTTTCAAAATATTAATCTTCAAATATAAATTACTAAAATTTGGGTTGTTACACCAAAGTACCACCAAAGTACTAGTTACAGACGCCGTGAACTTTTAAAACACACTGTCACAAAAAGTGTTGCTCGGGTAACAGAGTACTAAAACTAAAAACATATAACTAAAATATATTATATAAAATAATTGAACTCAAAATATAACTGACGCGTAACACAAATCCGTACTACAAAGTAACGGAATGGAGTCAATACTATCATGGTTTAAAAAAACGCTGTGAGGCGGCGCCTCGAGGCGCGCCTCAGTTTGAGGCGGTAACAAAACGAATTTGAAGCGGCGCCTCAGGGGATAAAAATAAACGTACGCCTCTTCATAGCTGAGGCGGAAAGTACGGCTGAGGCGTGAGAGGCGGGAAAACCTATTTTTTTTTACGGTAAAAAAATTGACGCTAGTATTAACCCTAATTTTTACCTATTTTAACTCTGCACATCACACAAGAAAATACAAAGATCTGGACTTCTCTTCTTCTACCAAATTGGTGTCGGGTTTCAAACTTGTCTTTTATTATTATGGTTTAGACTTTTGTGTGTTTTTCATGACTAGTGAATCTGATGATGAAATTATTTTGGAAAGTTCTTTGTTTGATGTTAACAATTTTTTTAATAAGATATATAATTTTTATATTTATTTTTAAATCCCGTCTCGAGCTTACGCCTCGTTTCGTCTCGAGGCTTACGCCTCGTGAGGCTATGGGAAAACGCCTCGAGGCGCGATTCCTTACTTTTAAACCTTGAATACTATAAGTAAACGAAAACCAAAAACCGTACTACAAAGTAACAAGAAACAGAATCCGTACCTTATAAGCGAATGGCGATAACCGTAATAAGACTTAAACTTGAATTAAACTTTACCAAGACCTACAATATTATTGTAACTTAAATTATATTTGTATTGACTCTCATTGTTCTAGTTAACTGTCTCATTTATAATATTTAGCCATACCATAAAAATAACTCTTTAAATTCGTAGGCTCATAGTTATACTTGTTTTATACAATATTTACTTTGTTGGATTTCAAAGAAATACTCTTGATTTATGGAGAACTTAATACTAGTTAAATTGCATTTATAGATTATCGTATTTTCATAAAAATATAACTTACTCATTTGGTTTAAGATCATAAACTGTTAGCTTTTTAAATACTTTATGTTAGCAATTAGGAACAATAATTAGAAATCCAAGAGTAGCAAATAACTCAGATCACATAGGAACTTGAGGTTACACAACGCCCGTATTTTGTTTTCAAAATAAGAATGAGTTTTCCCAATAAACCCTCAAGTTTAAGACCTATCTTTCACATTCAAAGTAACAGGAGAAAACAACGAGAAGGGAACAATTAGCAGAATCAGTCATATATTAGACAGTTACCTTCAACGGTGGCGGTACTTAGCGAGTTCCCGGTGGCAGCAGCCTAATGCGGAAACACAGAGAGCGGCGGCGAGCGATGGTGTATGACTACTAGCTGCGTCAGCGAGAACCCGTGTAGCGGTGGCTGCGGTTTCTCCGGCGATTCGCAGGCGGCTGCGGTGGTGGGGTATACGGTGGGCAGAGGAGGATGCGATATAGGGTTTGATAAAAGAAATTGTTTAGGTATTCGTGTATATTTAAACGAGTTTCCCGTAAACTTTGCGATAATAACAATTGATAATATCTAACAATTTGTTGATAAGTCGGCTGCCAAAGTTGTAGTTTATGTATTCTTCAATTTGGGTTTCACATTTATTATTATATTAGTATTAACCATGCACTGGTTATATTTATTTATTAGATAATATTACATGTTGATTTTGAAGTTTAAAAACAAAACAAATTGCATGCCATTTTATCGAATTTTAGGAATGATGAAGATGATGGCTGTACATGTTAACTTCCTTTACAATTCCTTTTCTTCTTCTATTATTATTATTATTATTATTATTATTATTATTAACTATGTGTTGCATATGGAGTCACATTTTGATTTCATTCAGATTGCAATATTATATATATATATATATATATATATATATATATATATATATATATATATATATATATAAGGGTTCAAATAAGAATAAGGAGTTTCCTAAGAATGGTAAGAACCAGTCAATTTTTGATATTTGGCATTTCAAATGATGATGAAAGAATAATTCTAGGAAACTATGTCGGCTATTGGTGATTTTAAATATCAACCATTGATTAACATGATCCAATGGCTATGGTTTATTCTTAGTATTCCTAGGAAACTATCTCTTTTTATTTTAACATACCCCTATATATATAATACAATTGTAATTTGAGTTCGTATTATTTATTTTGTCACAACATAAATTATTATTATGTTACTAGCATCATTGCAATTCATATATATTCATTATTTACACTTTAAAATTAATATCAAACGTCCAACGTTCAAAACGTTAAAGACCCAATATAATCATCTATCGTAATACTTTATCATATTTATTATATTAGGCCCTTTTAAATTTTCGGATATTACACAATTAATCATCGATTCACCGGAAAAAAAACCCAGATTGGATTGTTAATTGATCAATTTTTTTACTTTTCTTCACAAAACCCGTTTTAAGCGTATTACGATTTTCTTGAGCGTTTTTGTATTTTGCCTTTGAGCGTTTTGTTTTTGCCTTTGAGCGTGATTCACATACGTTAAGGATTTGTACGATAACTTGACCCATATTTTCACAATGTCAATCATATATATTTTTCTTTAACTAACTAAAGGAAAGAGTCATTAGATTAATGATCAAAATTTCAAAAGATATATTATTAGCTATTTATGATACATCTATAATACTTTTACTAAATAAACGAGTTGAAACATTAATATTTAAATAATCCTCCATTGCTCGATCGATCCACACGGTTTGGTTTTATTCAAATGTGTGTGTATTACTGGTTCAACTAGTATAATTGGTTCTATGATGTCGATAAAATTATCGCTGTGTATGTCACTGATAACTGTTTATAATAATATCATGTGGTTGTTGTCGATGTCACTCAATATATTAGTGCTATTTCATAAACAACCACCATCCCGGTCACACACTTCGACAATAGCTGTACGTAGACCACTTCAAAGCTTTACCTCAACCACAATCAGATTCAGTTAACCTAGTAGGATCGAAAAACAATAACACAAATCATATGATCATATCGAATCTTGCTTCAGTCCCCTCTTGGATCCTATTGCCTCATTATTAATTTTCACATTTTTTACACTCCCGATAAATATTTAAAAAAAAACTACATCAACAAAAATCACAACTCCCAAAAAACACTTCAGTCAAATCCTAAAATCTAAATGTGTAATTTGGAAAAGATTCGTAAGTTTACAACAATAACTAGACATTTCACTACCAAGACCAACACAACAACAATTTTATTTGATTAACTTTGATATCATTGTAAACATTTATTTTATGTGTTATGCGTGTACCAAATTCCTTAGCAGAACGAATTACAGTCAAAACACTTGACAAAATCACACTAGTTATTAACAAGGCCGGCTTTAAGGGTGTGCATGCGGGCATCCGGTCAGGGCATGTTCTTTTTCGTGGGCACAATTTTTTTTAAATTCTCGATTTTAAATATATTATATACTCGAACGCTTAATCCCACTTTTTTTTATAATGCTCAAACTAAATTACCCAAAAACTTATAGGCATATTAAAAATTGAAAAAAAGACCCATTACTTTTTAGTTAATCAATAAAAGTTAAATAAATAATAAAAAAGAAACGAATAGGCGGGATAACAATAAAGTCAACTTCGAATACCAACAGTCACGGTAGCATTTGCAGAAATGAGTTTTTCAAAATTATGGAAACTGAAATCTTATTTACGATCCAGAATGTCCCAAGAAAGACTTAACGAGTTGGTGATGATTATCGAGAACGGAATATTAGAGAACATAAATTCCGAATGGTTGATTCACCAATTTCCTATCAAGAATGTTATGAGAGCTTCACAAATCCTCAGTTAGCTATTGGTCTATTCAATATGTCAAAAATTAATTTATATGATTTTGCTAATTGTTATGTTAATTGTCACAACTTTAATCGGTGTATAAAAAATGCGTGTACATTATTTAGTACGTTAAGGCTCAATGGACATATTTTTTTCCAGCTCGGTTAGAGCACGTGAATTCTCATGGCAGCCCTGTTATTAATATTATAAAAAGAAAATATCAAAAAGAATATTTTCAACAAACATTCTTCGTCTTTGATTATATTTCTTCTTCCCTTTAATAATACATAGTATTAGTTTGAATAATAAAGAACATTTTCCTCGACATGTTTGAATATAATGTAAATGACAAAGGAATCGAGAACCAGGAAATATGATATATATATTATGACCCGCAACAACAAATCCAAATTTAGCTACTGTGGCAATCATAGTGGGTCCGAACCCGATTAAATTTTCTATTATGCATATTGTAGGATTGTAAATCGTATCTTTAACTTAAAAGAATCACTTCTAGACTTCTAGTATTGATCATTTCACAGTGTTTCTCCTTGTATTCGAATATTGATAAATGTTACAAAGCCCAATATTGGTGACAAGTGACAAGTGACAAGTGACAACCCCTCAGCCCTCTGTATTAAATAACTAAATAATTTTTTTTATTTTGGAAGATTACCGAAGCCCAATAACAGAAATATTGGGCCTGTCTTATTTTTATTTTTTTTTTTTGATTTAATTGTGTCGTATTTAGCAGCCGGTTACGTTTTGTAAATTAGATAGAAGATCCCTATGTGTTGTGTAACATCTCTAGATGGAAGGTTGGGTTATACATAACATGACTAAATATTGGAAAAAGTCAGTCACTTTGTCAACAAAGACGATATTAGAACGAAACATATAACAATGTAAAGACTATGAAGCCGTGTTGTTTTGAAAACACCAACACCCCCTCTATATTTTTGAAGAAACACTAACCGGACCCCGGGCAGATTACTGGTAACCTGGGGGTTAGATAGATGTTTCCCACGAGGGGTTAGACCCTGAGAAGATGGTTCTTCTGATAACCTGCAAAACAGACACCGTGAGCTTGTCACTGAGAAGGGGGGGGGGGTTCCTCCTTGTGACCACCCTCCGGCGTGAGAATCAGACTAGATTGCTCTTTAAATATAAGTGTATATTAAGAGATTGCTAGAGCAGATATCAGGTATATATGATGATACAAGATAAGATAAGATGGTCATACCATTTGGGGTATTTATAGCCGAAGGTAGGTTTCCAAGGAGGTATGGCCGGCTGCAACAGTGTTCCTGTTCCACCAACAGTGGCCTACGCACGTGCCCTGCTGGTAGTTGGTGGGTAGGCAGCGGCTGATAGTGACCAGGCCTGCTGTGTACTATTCCTTTTCCACCAACTGCCGGCTACGCACGTTGTATGGCAGTAGTTGGTGAGTAGGCAGCGGCTAATAGTGACACAGTACAGGAGCATGCTGCTCGCCATACTGTGTCAGTAAGCTGTCGTCTCTTTAGTTAGATCTTTTTCCCATACCTCGACAGGTACAGTACAGAAGATCTTCCTGTATCGTACGGACTGGCTTATTTGGGCGGGAGTATTCCCCCTCCCGCCCTTGTGCGGGATTGTTCCCGGCTTTGCTCATTCCTTCAGGTGACACTGAGTGATTGAGAGCTAAGTGCCTTGTGCGTGTAGCCTTGCTGCGCGGGTGGCCTTCCCTGATTGCTTGTATCCGAGGCTGCGGGGACAGGCGGAGTCCTTCACCATTGGGAGGCATTTCCTGCGGGACCAGCTTGCGTACTGCGCGTAAGGACGTCACGTCTCTGAGCATGGTTGGTCCTGCGGATCCAGTTGGTTTCTGCGCAGACGTTCCTCTTCAAGGTGAGTCTTGCGGGTCCAACTGGGCTCTGCTGGGACCTACCTCTTCAAGTCCCCCCAGTCCAATGTTCTTCTCATGAGTGTTTAATAAAGTGAGGTGAACTTTTGGACTTTAAGCAAAGGGTTTTTGAAAAGGGTTTTTTAAGGTTTTCCATGGGGATTCCTCCTGCGGAAGTCCTTGTCACTTGCAGAAATTCCCGAGTTTCCTGCTTGGTCTTTGGGTATGATGCGGGCAGGTCTGTAACCTCCTCGCAAGTCAGGCGCGTTGAGTTCCACTTGTATGGATTCTCCCTGAGGTTTTGGTAGTGTTGAACATAGTGATCAATTATGTTAAAGCCACCAATTCCATCCTGGAGCTTCAAACAACGTAGTTCTCGACGTTCCCGCTATGCGGGGATGTTATTTCCGTTTCCGCAAGCATTGCCCAGAAGATCCTTCTTGGTTTCAATTCCCAGCGGAGCGCTAGGTACGTGAAGGGTTTTGCCTTAACACTGTACCTGCGCTCGTCTTACGGTTACTTTACTTCCAAGGTATTCCTGGCGTCAATTCCCTGCGGGTGCTAGGTATGTGAAGGGTTTTGCCTTAACACTGTACCCGCAGCCGTCTTATAGTTACTTGGTTGCCGAGGTACTTGGCTTCAATTCCCTGCGGGTGCTAGGTATGTGAAGGGTTTTGCCTTAACACTGTACCCGCAGCCGTCTTATAGTTACTTGTTTGCCAAGGTACTTGGCTTCAATTCCCTGCTGGTGCTAGGTTTGTGAAGGGTTTTGCCTTAACACTGTACCCGCATCCGTCTTACGGTTACTTGTTCGCCAAGGTTTTTTTGGCTTCAATTCCCTGCGGGTGCTAGGTATGTGAAGGGTTTTGCCTTAACACTGTACCCGCATCCGTCTTACGGTTACTTGTTCGCCAAGGTTTTCTTGGCTTCAATTCCCTGCGGGTGCTAGGTATGTGAAGGGTTTTGCCTTAACACTGTACCCGCATCCGTCTTACGGTTACTTGTTCGCCAAGGTTTTCTTGGCTTCAATTTCCTGCGGGTGCTAGGTATGTGAAGGGTTTTGCCTTAACACTGTACCCGCATCCGTCTTACGGTTACTTGTTTGCCAAGGTAAGGGGTATTTTCCCGCCTACTTTTTGATCTTTTTGGATTTTGAATTTTGAAATTCGAAGAGTTGGTGGAAAGAAGAACAGTCCAAAACTCTGAAACGTCGTGCGACGGTTTCTTCTGACTGTGTCAGATCGTGCAGGAAGTTATGGTGACGTGACAGTACATGGTCATTCCAGACGCCTTTTCAGGCGCGTGGGCGCGATTTTTCGGGCGCGTGGCCGCGAAATTAATGGTATGCGTCCTGTCAACAGCTGTTGCCAGCTTGCTTTTTGCCACGTGTCATAGTTTCATTGCACCTTCGTTTTCTCTCTCTTCCGCATTAATTTCATCGCATTAATTGCGATTAGTATATAAAGGGGTAGAGGGCTCTTTGTAATCCACACTTTCACTCTTCTCTTCATCTTTTTAAGCGATTTCCGGCGAATACTCCCCTTTTCAGGCAAGCATTCTCTCGAAATCGCTTTCTTCTTTCCTTCACAAGATGTCGTCTCGTGATGCTGAATCTGCAGCCGATGACAAGAGTACTGCTGGCGAGTGCCAGTGTGCTCTGCCTGGCGATCTGTACCGGTATGTTGTCAGGAAGTTCATGCTCGAGTCTCTCGAGCCTGAGTTTCCTGAACCCCATCAGACCGTGTACGATGCCCCCAGAGGCAAGATCGGGGTTTATGCTGCATTCTTTGTCTATGGGAATCTTAGGTTCCCATTGACAAAGTTTGTTTACCGTGTCCTTGAGAGACACGGTGTTCATTTGACCGAGTTGCACCCCATGGCGATCGCCAAGATTCGCCATTTCGAGTGGGTGTGCCGGATTTTGGGCGTTGAGCCCTACGTTGACCGCCTGATGACCTTCTACACTTGGAGGTGCATCCAGGGGTGGTACACGTTGACAACCCGGATTAAGGGTTTGAAGATTTGCGCGACCGAGCGCAGCCTTCGCTCGTGGAAGCGAGAGTTCTTTTTCATATCCGCTCGCGCCATCCCCATTGCCATGAAATTCAAGAACGGGCAAGCGCTCCCAAGCCTTCACGCCTCCAGCTACCAGGAGGCGGAATGGTTTTCTAAGATATCTCGGGTCCAATCTCCGGTTTACCGGTTTGCGGAGTCCGGGATGGTGATGTTGGGGATGAGCCGGGTGTGGAAGGCTGCCGATGCGCAAAAGATCCCCATCGTCCTCGAATACGGTTCGAACTCTGTTCCTTACGGTATGCTTTCTTTCTTTTTGTTGATTTAGAATTTCTTCTAACTTTTTTCCTGTTTATTTCAGAGGGGAACGACTTGCAGTCGCTCCTAAACCCGCGGGAGACTGACGGTCCCGCTCGGATGGGTACTCGCGCTCTGGACGAGAACAAGTTGCCCATCCTGGAACAAACGGCGGATCGGTTCGTGGAGGTCTATCCGCAAGGCCATGAGATCGTTAGCGCCCGTCGGCCAGGTAAGGCGCTCTTCGACCCTGTACCCCTCAATGCTGAAACCTCTGCTGGAATTCCTCTAATCGTATGTTCTGATGAGGAATCCGCAGATGGTCCTCCGTTGGTGCGGAAGAAGAAAGCTGCCGGCGGGAAGGGAAAGGAGAAGGTGGCCTCCACTGCCGATCCGGTGCCTCTGTCTGACTCGGAGGCTGAGAGCGAAGAGGTGGCGGGGAATCCCGGTGTTGAAAAGACCACTGCTCCGGAAGTTGCGGCAGTCACCTCCGGAGAGCCCAAGAAGACGACGGTGACCGGCGCAAAGAGGCCGGCTCCATCGGGTCCGTCCCCGCCTCTCCGTACCTTTAGGCTCAAGAAAACCCGTAAGTACAACTTTCCTTTAGCTTTTATCTTCATAGTTTAATATCGTTTTACCACTTATCTTCTTTGTGCAGGCGTGGATGTTGACGCATTCCAGGGTGGAGTGCAGAGTAGTACTTCTCCGCCAATGACGGTAGGCTTGGTCAGCCTACCTGAGGCGACGACCCAGGCGCCTGCGCCTGCTTCCGCTGGTCCAGTTGCTCACTCCTTTGAGCCGACTGTTCCAGCCGAGATGACGTCACCGCCGGCCGTGAGTGCGATTTTTACAGCATCCTTCACCGAGCCGGCGGTTACTATTGCTGCGGATTCTGCGGCAGCGACTGCGGCGGCTGCTACCATGCCCCCGCCACCGGCAACGATGGCCGGTCCATCAGGTACACATGGGGGTTCTCTCCAATCTTTGCCACCTTCCCATCTGCCTGACCTTTTGGATGGGTTTCCTTTGGGTTCAGGTGATGGGTTCGGCGGCTATCGGCCTGTTATAGACCCTACAGGTGCGTAGGGTTCCTTTGGCCCTTTTTCACTTATATATTTTTTATCATCTTTTCCTAACTGCCTTTTGTTTTCTGCAGTGTCGGATTCCAATGAAGTGTATGTTCCGCGATGGAACATACGCCGAGGAACAACCCTTCGTACCCCTGTGGAGTGCGTGGAATGGGCTCGTCACGCTGCTCCCAGTGGTGCGTTGGGGGAAGCCATGGCTAGCTACCAGGAGGGTAGGCTAAGCAATGAGCTTCGGGTTCTCCTCGCCCGGATGCAGCCGCGCGTCGAGCTGCTTTGTCGTGAAAACGACAAGTTAAAAGCATCTCGCGCTAAAGAAGTAGCTCAGGCGCGGGCTATCCGGGAGGAGAACCAAAAACTCTCCGCAGCGGCTGCGGAGAAGGAGAAGGCCTTCAAGGCCCTTGAGGTTGAAGTTCAGGCTCGACTCGAGGCCCGTTCCAAGGCTGCCCAAGCTGTTAATGAACAGCTTCGGCTGGCTAAGGAAACTGCGAGGAACGCAACCGAGAGGGCCACCAAGGCTGAAGCTGTTGCTGAGCCTCTACGCGTGGAGAATGAAGAGCTTAAAGCAAAATTAGAGGCTCTCCAGCAGGCTCATGATGCCTTGGCAATGGAGGATGCTAAGAAGCTTCAAGAAATCCTGGACCAGAGGGGGGTGCTTGACCATACCGAGCGTAAGCTAAAGGGCGTCGAAGAGGCTGCGGCTAAAGAGGTGTTGCTTGCCAACCTCAACAAGAGTGAAGCCGAACGCGCCCGTAACGAAGCTCAAGCTGCCCTCCAAGAAGCTCTGGCTGCCAAGGAATGGCTTCTTCGAGAAGCGTTGTCTCAGGTATGTTTTCATGTCTTTACGCTTTTCTTTGTAAATAGAAAAGGTTTGACACTTGTATATTTTCTTTGTAGGTTGTGCATCGGGTCTTCTCAGAGACATCTTACGACGATGCTATGAGCGCAGCCCTCAACGCTTCTCACGAGGATGGGGAAAAGGTCGGCTTCCTGCTTGGTCTAGGGTTCGTTGAGAAAGGCGTCCCGCCATCCAACTTCCCTTTGTACAATGTTGATACTGAAGCTGTTTACGACCAAGCAGTGAATCAGTATGCCGCCTTCCCGCATCCGGTGGTGGAGAAGGTGAATGAAGTTGCTGCTGCTGATGATGGGCTAGCTATCCTTAAGGCTTTCCTTGAACTGCCGCGCTCTACTGATGGGGCTGGTCCAAGTGGAAGTGGCCCTGAAGCCTGATCCTGAAGATCCCTTCCCGCTGCTAGGATAGATTTAGCTTGTATAGGTTTATTTTCTTGTAGGCGGGTAGTTACCCGGCCATTCTTGTAATGAATACTTATGAAATATAAATATTTGTGCGGGTAAGACCGCTACTTTCGTTGGGTTCCTTGCTTTGTAAACGTTGTATGACTTGCATACTTTAGTTTAAATTAGCTATTTTCCAAGTGTTTAGAATAAGTTAACCTTTGAACGTGGTAGATAGCTGTGAAGTTTTGCTTCCTCTTCCGTGATTGTGCGGGTAGGACCGTCACTTGCACGTAATAGGATGGCTAAACTTTACCATCTGACCTGCGTGTAGGTTTTCCTCATCTTTTGAGGATAAGTTAACATTTGAACGTGGTAGACTGGTGTGAAGTGTTGTTTCCTCTTCCGTGATTGTGCGGGTAGGACCGTCACTTGCACGTAGTAGGATGGCTAAACTTTACCATCTGACCTGCGTGTAGGTTTTCCTCATCTTTTGAGGATAAGTTAACCTTTGAACGTGGTAGATAGGTGTGAAGTTTTGCTTCCTCTTCCGTGATTGTGCGGGTAGGACCGTCACTTGCACGTAGTAGGATGGCTAAACTTTACCATCTGACCTGCGTGTAGGTTTTCCTCATCTTTTGAGGATAAGTTAACCTTTGAACGTGGTAGACTGGTGTGAAGTGTTGTTTCCTCTTCCGTGATTGTGCGGGTAGGACCGTCACTTGCACGTAGTAGGATGGCTAAACTTTACCATCTGACCTGCGTGTAGGTTTTCCTCATCTTTTGAGGATAAGTTAACCTTTGAACGTGGTAGATAGGTGTGAAGTTTTGCTTCCTCTTCCGTGATTGTGCGGGTAGGACCGTCACTTGCACGTAGTAGGATGGCTAAACTTTACCATCTGACCTGCGTGTAGGTTTTCCTCATCTTTTGAGGATAAGTTAACCTTTGAACGTGGTAGATAGGTGTGAAGTTTTGCTTCCTCTTCCGTGATTGTGCGGGTAGGACCGTCACTTGCACGTAGTAGGATGGCTAAACTTTACCATCTGACCTGCGTGTAGGTTTTCCTCATCTTTTGAGGATAAGTTAACCTTTGAACGTGGTAGATAGGTGTGAAGTTTTGCTTCCTCTTCCTTGATTGTGCGGGTAGGACCGTCACTTGCACGTAGTAGGATGGCTAAACTTTACCATCTGGCCTGCGTGTAGGTTTTCCTTATCTTTTGAGGATAAGTTAACCTTTGAACGTGGTAGATAGGTGTGAAGTTTTGCTTCCTCTTCCGTGATTGTGCGGGTAGGACCGTCACTTGCACGTAGTAGGATGGCTAAACTTTACCATCTGACCTGCGTGTAGGTTTTCCTCATCTTTTGTTAGAAATTGTCTTGAACCGTTCGACGCGCGTCTGTCAATAGGTTAGTGTTCAGTTCCCTTTTTCATGATTCATGCGGATAGACCGGCACTTTCATTTAATGGGACTGAACTTTTCCCCTTCGAGTGACCTGCGTGAAGGTTTGTCGTTTATTGGGTTTATGCGGGTTTTGCCGTCTTCCCCACGCAACGACTTTCCACGCATTTATGCGGTGAAAACCGGCATATCCGTGTTGATAGTTCATAAAAATGTAAAATCATCAGCGTCAATGTTTTAAGGAGAATCGTTTCCATTAGAAGTGGCTCTTGGCCTTTTCTTTACAAATTTGGAATTGATTTACATGCAAACTGTGTAAATGAGCTCCCTTCCATGTTGGGATGGGAGTGCCATCGAGCCGATACGCACCTGGTTCGGGATCTCGTTCTTTACGCAGCATGTAGTCTCCACATTGAAGCTGGAATTTTATTCGTGTTTTTCCCAGCTGGGGTTCTACACGCATCAGCCTGCTCAGCGTTCATTGCGCCACGAGGTGCGCGAGCGTCCCATCTCTGACGAATGCTTCGACCATGTCCTTCACATCTATGCATTCTTCGGTGTTGTGGCCTTTTGTCCTGTGAAAGTCACAGTACTTGCTCCGATCAGCATTGTGGCGATGTCGGATTATTTGAGGCTTTGGCCATGGGAGCTCCTCGGTGGCGAATATCTCGGTGACGCTTTTGGTGAGCGGCGTCCATCTGGAGTTCTTGTTGGACTGTACGCTATCCCTTCCACCTAACCGATGCTGCAAGCCGGATGAGGTGTCAAAGTTTACCCTTGACTGCCAAATGCCTAGCTTCCGCTTTTTGTTTAATCGGGCGGTAAGGACGTTCTCTTCCCTTGTTTTCTGGGTGTAGAGGTTTGTGCTCTGTGGGAGATCTCTACCCAATTGCTTTTCTGTTTCCGCAAAGCGTTTAGCTGCTGTCATGATGGCATCCCATGTGGATGGCATGCCATCTTTACCCGTTAAGGTGCGGATGAGCTCTGGGTCGTTCGCGCCCTGGATAAAGGCAGCGCGAACAAGATCTTCGCTGATATTACCCAGACTTAGCTTCTTCGAGTTGAAGCGAGTGATGAAGTCCAGCAAAGATTCATCTTTTTCTCGAATGCACTTGAGGATTGTCCATTGCTCCTCGGTATACTTTCTTTGCTGGCTGAAGTGTTGGCTAAACTTCTCTTGGAAGTCGGCCCAGTCGTAGATGTGGTTGACCGGTAGACGGTCGAACCATGCTCTAGCAGCCCCGACCAGCGTCATTTGGAACATGTAACACCATGTTGGTTCCGTCCAACTACTGACGGTTGCCCCCGCTATGAACCTGTTCAAATGATCGTCTGGATCAGATATACCATCATATGTGCCTATGCTGGACATTTGTTTGGCACTTTTAGGGGCGATTGCTTCTGCAATGTCCCTTGCAAATTTGGACGTTCCCGCATTTGCAACGTTTGGTCTGAATGTTTTGGAGAAGTCTCGCGGACTTCCACCTGTGCTTTTTGGTTTGAAGGCTTGTCCAAAATGCCTTCTCGGTTGGGGATCCGTTTCCTTACGCTTCCCTTTTGCCCTTTGGCGAGGGTTCGCGTCGGAGTCGGATTCCTCCGAGTCATCGAAGTAATCTTCGAATTCGTCAGCCTGTTGGACGGAACGCAAGCGTTCGTCCAACTCAGCTTGGAATTCCCTCTGTCGTGCCTCCGCCCATGCCTTAACTTCATCGAGTGTTTGGCGGGGGAGTCTTGTTCGTTTCTCTAACTGGGTATCGGTGATTCCCAGTGAGCGATTATTTACTGCACTTGCCCCAGCTTGGGTAACTGGGGTAGTGTTCGTAAAATTTACTTCACTTGCCCCGGCTTGGGTAGCTGGGGTAGTGTTTGTAAAAACTGTGTTGCCGGTATTCCCCCCAGTAGCTGGGGTTGTGGTTACCGGAGTTTCTTTAACCATCTTAGAAGTTTGAAAAAACTGGAGAAAAATGAAGTTCTAGCTTTATGCACGGATGGCGCCAATGAAGAAACACTAACCGGACCCCGGGCAGATTACTGGTAACCTGGGGGTTAGATAGATGTTTCCCACGAGGGGTTAGACCCTGAGAAGATGGTTCTTCTGATAACCTGCAAAACAGACACCGTGAGCTTGTCACTGAGAAGGGGGGGGGGGTTCCTCCTTGTGACCACCCTCCGGTGTGAGAATCAGACTAGATTGCTCTTTAAATATAAGTGTATATTAAGAGATTGCTAGAGCATATATCAGGTATATATGATGATACAAGATAAGATAAGATGGTCATACCATTTGGGGTATTTATAGCCGAAGGTAGGTTTCCAAGGAGGTATGGCCGGCTGCAACAGTGTTCCTGTTCCACCAACAGTGGCCTACGCACGTGCCCTGCTGGTAGTTGGTGGGTAGGCAGCGGCTGATAGTGACCAGGCCTGCTGTGTACTATTCCTTTTCCACCAACTGCCGGCTACGCACGTGGTATGGCAGTAGTTGGTGAGTAGGCAGCGGCTAATAGTGACACAGTACAGGAGCATGCTGCTCGCCATACTGTGTCAGTAAGCTGTCGTCTCTTTAGCTAGATCTTTTTCCCATACCTCGTCAGGTACAGTACAGAAGATCTTCCTGTATCGTACGGACTGGCTTATTTGGGCGGGAGTATTCCCCCTCCCGCCCTTGTGCGGGATTGTTCCCGGCTTTGCTCATTCCTTCAGGTGACACTGAGTGATTGAGAGCTAAGTGCCTTGTGCGTGTAGCCTTGCTGCGCGGGTGGCCTTCCCTGATGGCTTGTATCCGAGGCTGCGGGGACAGGCGGAGTCCTTCACCATTGGGAGGCATTTCCTGCGGGACCAGCTTGCGTACTGCGCGTAAGGACGTCACGTCTCTGAGCATGGTTGGTCCTGCGGATCCAGTTGGTTTCTGCGCAGACGTTCCTCTTCAAGGTGAGTCTTGCGGGTCCAACTGGGCTCTGCTGGGACCTACCTCTTCAATTTTGCAACTGCACTATAACGTGAAAATTGTTGTCATGGCCGGTATGTCTTTGTATAAGCATGCAAGTAACAATGAAGATATATACGAAGATTATGCTTGCTTGCTAACAAATTTAAAAAGTCGTTACCTATAATATCTCATTTTATTTACCTATAACTAATTTCATATAAAAAATTATGACATTATGTTTAAAAGTATATATTATTGCTTCAAAATAGTACATTTATTTGGGTGTGTCACTATAATAGTTTAATGACCCGTGGGGAAGGGCACTAGCCATTTGGTACTTCTCCTTTAATAATCCAAATCTTGTAGGGCCTTGTGTTTTGACGTTTAATAAAACACCTTTTATATCTATAGCTAATTTCATCTAACACTAAAAGAACAAGATCTGTGTCTATTCATTTAAGAAAATAACTTATAAAAAATTTACGTGTATTCAATATTTATGTTACAAAAATAAAAAAGTTTGAGACGACCTTTAAAAATCTATGAATGTATTCAAGTTTTGTTTTATCGACGTTTAACTTAACACATTAAAAAGAAGTTTGGTAGTTTCCTAAAAAGAAGTAACGTTTAGGACAAATACGTGAATAACTTACTCATAAGATGTATAATTAATTAATTATCCATCAATATGAATTTCTGATTTTGTTTCTACGGAAATTAACTTGTAAATCTCCTTAGCTGTACATAAAGAGATACAAATGTCTCTAACAAACCCTTGTCTGTTGTTTAACTTAAACAAAATTACAAGAAAACATTAATATTTTTTTTTCTTTTGAACTGCTGGTAGCAATAACAAAAAAGATAAAATGTACCGTTTTAGCTAGTTAACTAACATACATAGTGATTTGTTTGCTTGGAACATATTATTTGAGACCAACATATCTTTGAAATCTACGAATTTAATTGACCAAGAATAACATCGTACTCATCATAATAACAGAAAATAAATGGTAAAGGGAAAAACTGGCTGTAGCATGTGATGACATTAATAAACAAACCTTCCAACACAAGACATATATCCCCATGTCTTCAAACATCTTCAACTACCTGCACTAAAGTAAAAAGCTGAGTGAGTTGGTCTAATCTTTTATATTTAACAAAAATGCATAATGTTTAGAATAATCTTGAAGGGTTTTTTTTAAGATAAAAGCTAAGAGAATTCTTTTATAAATTTAGAATACTCTAATTTAGTTATATATTTAATATTTTATATGCTATAAGACAGTAAAAGTAATACATAAAACAACTTTCAAATAATATTTTCGTCCTTACATGACACGTTACGTGGGGGTCCTTCCATGGAATGGTGCTATGTTTTTATGGAATAAATTAAGTCATGTACAACTTAACAGGACAAAAACAAAATCAGATATTATTTATTTATTGCAAAAACAATATTTGAGATTAAATGATTAAATCTTAAATATTTATGAGTGCAGGACAAAATATTGATGCAATAAGTAGTTTGTTCTTTCTTTGTATCATACATTTATATTCCATCCATGTGGGTTGGGTTATCTTATTATATTTCAACTATATCACTATAAATTACTTTAATTTCAGAAATTGAAAGTAACACAATTCAACTTGGACAAATAACCTTTTTTTTTAATTGTTTTGTATTATGTTTCAACAATTTTGAGTACCAAATCAAATCAAAAGAACGTTAAAGCATAAAATCAAATAGTATAATCTGTAAAATGCATTAGGGTGTTCATAAATGGGTTCCAAAGAAAATTATAAAAACGAACGGCTAACTAAGTTGGGATCGACAAACCAAACGTCTTACCGAGTGGGTAGGCCATCATGTTTGTTTTAAACGGCCAAGTGAAACTAGTTGTCTTATTTAAATCCCTCTTACAATGGTGTTGCCTATATTTCAAAGTGTGCACATGAGCCGAAAATCAAACTTGGGACCTCCTGTGCAGGATCCCCACATAACTGGGTAAACCTTTCCACCTCCAACCAGTTGAACCTGATCGATATCATTGACGCATCTTCTATAAGTAAACGTAGAAAGATTACGTGACGAATTTAGCAGATGAATGATACATTCGCTAAAACATAATTTTTTATATGTTTTGAGACTTAAGTATAGAAAATAAAAAATAAAAAAATGTGAGTTGTTCTCCCTCTTGAATCAGTTGGTCCTGCCATATCTCCCTTTGTTCAAACTCCATACAAATATTCACAAGATCTGTAACCAACCAAAAACCTCTTCCACCACCAACTAATAACCTTTTCTAACTCACACAAAAATCAATACTAAATGCATGTTCTATCTTAATATATCAACTCCACACAACAATATTGTCAGTAAACTTCATGTGGGTATCTTGAATCTTGTGTGCATCTCTCAGTTTCTCAACATTATTCTCTCTACTGAAACGTCTCATTCTGATTTATTTTTCATATTTTGTAATAATAAATTAAGACACTGACTTCACCTTTGCATTCCCCCAAAATGTGCTCAACTGTATTATTATTATTATTATTATTATGAATGTTTGCATTTTCTGTTTAGTTACAATGTTCCTTTTTTATTTAATATCATATTATCATTAATGATGCTTATTGTTTTGAAGATGATTTGACCACAATATGGGAAAGAAAGGTAGTTGGTTTTCTGCAGTTAAGAAAGCTTTAAGCCCATCTGATTCCAATGACAAGAAAGACAAGGTTTGTATATCTTATCATGTCATATAATCTAAAGTTAATTTTTTGAGATTTTTGTTTTTAAATTACTATGTTTACGACTGATACGCGTTTTTTTAACATGACAGAAATCTAATAAAAAGAGTTCTAAGAAATATTGGTTTGGAAAAAGGAGTTTGGATAAAGATTTCTCACAAACAGAAGCTGCATTGGTGAATCATGTTATTCCGGTCCCGCTTTCGCCTCCCACGGATGTAAAACTCATTGAAGCCGAGAACGAACAGAGAAAGCACGCGTATTCAGTCGCCTATGCCACTGCAGTTGCAGCAGAAGCCGCAGTAGCTGCGGCTCATGCTGCCGCTGAGGTGGTTCGCTTGACATCCACAACCCAGTTGCTAGGCATTTCGTTAGAAGAAACCGCAGCCATCAAGATTCAGGCTGCTTATCGCGGGCACTTGGTAAATAATATTTACTAAATATATTAAATAAAAGTTGTAGAATTATATCTTGAAACTTTGTTCATATTTTGATTTATGTGGTTTAATGATATTGTAGGCGAGGCGGGCGGTGCGGGCCGTGAGGGGGCTTGGGAGGTTGAAGTCATTGATTCAAGGTCAATCGGTCAAACGACAAGCGATATCCACCTTGAAATGTATGCAGACATTGGATCGGGTACAGTCTCAGGTTCGGTCAAGGCGCATACTTATGTCCGAGGAGAATCGAGTTTTACAACAACAACTTCTTGTTAAACATGAGAAAGAACTCAACAACATTAGATCCTCAGTAAGTGTCATTTTTTATTTATTCACTATCTTTTTCCTGTTTTGAGAATCTAATTATTTGAATTACAGTTAGGAAATACATGGAATGATAGTAGAAAATCGAAAGAAGAAACCGAAGCGAGTTTACAAAGCAAACAAGACGCTGCGATACGTAGAGAACGAGCATTAGCTTATGCACATACTCATCAGGCATTGATTCATTAATAGATCTATAACTTTTAACTAGCAATTTATTTATAATTTGATTTAATGTAACATTGAAAATAATGTTATGTTTTATTGTCAAACAGCAAATGTGGAAGAACTCTACAAACTCTCCAAATCCAACTTTTCTAGACCCAAACAATCCACACTGGGGCTGGAGTTGGCTCGAACGTTGGATGGCTGCGCGTCCGTGGGAAACGCAACCCGGGTCAGAAACGGGCAAACGGGCTAGCCGTCCACCTAGCAGACAATCGCCCTCAACCCCACCTACCCGGGCCCCATCATCGAGTTCACGGGTCAGGCCCGAAAGCCAAAAGGGAAGTGTGGATGAAGACTCCACTAGCTTCTACAGCGTGCAATCGGACCGCAACCGACGACAAAGCCGGGCTAGCTCGGTGTGTGATAACGAGAGCCTCGACTCGTCTCCAACAGTTCCTAGTTACATGGCTTCAACAATGTCTGCCAAGGCTCGGTCTCGAATGGCTAGTCCGGTTCATAGTCCAAGTCCATTAGGGTCAGGAAGGAGAAGTAGTTCGGAAAAGGGTTTAGTGGCCGGGTTAGCCAAGAAACGCCTTTCGTTCTCGGGGTCACCCGCTCGGACCACGAAGAGGTTCACCGAGCCATTGATGACTGATTCAAATTCTTAAAAATTTAAAAATGTGTGGTGTTTTTTCTTGTTTGTTTGGTTTGTGATTTGTTAGTTATGGGTTGTAGTTTGTATGTATTTAGAAAGTGTTTTTTGTATGTTTTTGTTATTGTGTACTTGTGTTTGATGCATAAGTTTTGGGACAGATGTATTTGTTTGATACTTTTTGGAAGTGTGTTGAGTGGTACAAACATGTGATGCTAGAGACTTGCGTTGAAAGGTAAAATGATTGGATGACAAACAGTATCAAATTGCTAGCCATAGAGAGAATAGCATTAGGTTGTACTTTGCTTTGTCAGGGTAACAATATTATCCTTTTCTATACACACCCTCCATTTTACTAAAACATCCGTTAATATGCCCCGTATAAGGCTATAGGTCTCTATATATGTCATGTATAGCACTATACGGCGTGTATGGACACCCGTATAACCCCGCGTATAGCCCTATACGGGGCATATAATAGGGTGTGGGGTTCCCCTAGTAGGGCCCATAGAAAATCCCATCTTTTTTATCATAAAATCACGAGGTCTCAATTTTTTACATTCAATATATTTTTTTTTACTTGGTGAAAATAAAGTCTTTAAAACACTAACGAAGTTGGGAGGTCTTGAGTTTAAATTTCTCAATTGACATAAGTTTGTTATTAAAAACCTATAATATATTTCCTTTAAACTTCATTTTTTTACTTCCCGCACATTTCATGTAGGACCTATCTTAAAATCGTTACCAGTGTTATTGGGCCATCAACCTTAGGACTTATATGTGCAAGGGTGTAATGAGTCAAGCCGAGCACGACTATACCCGAGTTTGGTTCATTTTGACTTACGAAAGTTCGAGTTCAGCTCGTTTATTATTTATTAACTATTTTATACACATTTTTAATTACATTTATATATTTAAAAAAATGTGAAGTGTACTCGTATTTTTAACATTTTAGTAAAGTGTTCCAACAATTCATTCTGTAGATCACAAAAGGTTATGATTGAAAATTACTTAAAATAAACTCTCTTTAAAGTAATTTTTACCTTTCAAAACCATTTGGTTGTCGCAAGGCTTTGTTGATTTGAGTGCTTTTACCAACCACATTAAAAAAGACAAGGAATCATAAGGACGCACTAATTCATGTACAAGATATTGGTACTTGAAGAACGTGTATCGGGTCGGATCTTGGGTTGGATTTTGAAGAGTTTAATAAATTTCAGCTTCATGATAAAAGAAGTAATAAAATATCGTCAATTGTTTTAGGTTTTAATGTTTGTTTATTAAAGTCGTAGAGTTATGCTATTAGAAGTATGTTTGCTAAGTTGATAAAATAAATTATTTCTTAGATAAATATTGACAAGTATAAATATTTGAATGGAGTTTCAGTTAAAAAGAAGTATATTGTTTGTTCATTCAAGATGATAAACAAACATATGAAAATGAACATAAATATTTGATTTACTTATTTAATAGTTTCTTAAAAAATACTTTATTTTGAAAGGATTAGTTTTTTATTTTTATTTAAAGATTTCTTTGTATTCATGTGTACAACTATTTTATTAAAATCTTATATATTATGAAAGCCCTTCATTAGTACTCATTTATTCAATTAAGTAGATGTAAAATCATGATAGCAATTTATTCATTTAATAAATAAAAAAAGGGAAATGAATGTAGCTAGATTTATTATTTTGGACCAGCATGAATGTGGTTAGTTCTTGAACTATTCACAAAAGCTTCATAAATAAACAAATCTGACATATTCTGAAAGCCACATGTCAGAAAAACGGTCTTCGAAGAATTAAAAAAAATTATTAACCTCACACAACACTTATGAATGATTACAAAGACGAAAAAAGAAAGTTACTTTTAAGTTTAACATGACACGAGTAAAAACTAAAAACAAAGAAATGTATGGAATTGGTATTTGGTATTTAGTAAGTTAATTAAACTCGTACCATTGGTGAATGTGACAAAGGTGAGTAGTCGGAGAGTTCATTTCCTTTAGTTGAATTTCTTACGTTTTAGAAAGATTTTTAAACTTAAATATTTGCAGAAATTTAATCAAGTTAATTGCGTAATTTGTTTCGAACCAAAAACATTAAAATTGAAATCATTTGAATAAATCATGCAGAAAAAACAATAAGAAATGAAATCCAAATTTAACTTTTTTAACGACAACTTACACGCTCTTTACTCTACTTCTAAATTACACAGTTTTTTTTTTATTTACACATGACTTAAACCTCCAACCATTGGAAGCATCACTTCATCCGAATCCTAGGTACCTGTAAACCAAAGCCAAAGACCTTTGGCGCAAACTAAACCTGATAAGCTTGTTTTTACACTAAACCGCTCCAATACTGGGTGTGATTATTAATTTATTATACATGCTAACTATAACTGAGATTCGCAAACCTTAAAAAAAATATAACACAGAGGTGCACAAAATACCTAAATATGAACCCAACTTGAAACCAATTTCTACCGTACCCGACAGTAGAGGTGTACAAAACCGGTTTTAAACCCAAACCGAACCGGTTTGGTCAACAACTGGTCAAAACCGGCTTGACCCAAACCGGTTCGGTTTATAAACCGGTTTAGAAGCATGATAGGCCGACCTGGTCACACCGGTTCGGTTCGGTTTATAAACCGGTTTAACCGGTTTCAAATCGGTTTTAACCGGTTTTCCTCAAACCGGTTCGGTTTTAAAACCGGTTTGATAGATTTGAAGGGGAACCGGTCCTGAAACTGGCGGTTTGGGTCAGTTTGGAAACCGGTTTTAAACCCAAACCGGTTCGGTTCGGTTTGCCTAAAACCGGTCCCAAACCGGTTTTTTTGTACACCTCTACCTGACAGGCGGGTACGACCTGATATTGGGTTTCTCCCCGGAACCCAAAAAACCCCGGAAAACCCGGTCAAATATCCGGCTATACCTGAAATTGGTTCCTACCAGACCTGGTTTTGAATTTTGTTGACCGTACCCAGAATCGGTTCATAAAAATATCCGGTTTGTGCACCTCTAATAACACGTAATACCAAAACAAGAAGTCTTAAAACGGGCCAAAATCCCAAAAAATGGGCCGAAGCCCCAATTATTCTTTTTTAGTTGCCCATTCAAAGGCCCAAAACAATAAACGAAATGAAGATGCCCGAATCCTATTTTTTCATTTTAAGTTTTTTCTGTATAATAATATATCGTTTACTAGAATCATCAAGAAACTTGATTTGATGCAAACATTGTCTTCAACCTCCAAATTGTTACAACCTAATGGTCAGTTTCCCACTTTTATATGTATCTTTTACCCTTCATATATTTCCATATTCTAAAGTTTATTATATTGAGATACCATTTTGGGATCGTTCAATTTGCCCTAACAATCACTCACTTTAATTCAGTTCCATCCGATATACGTGATTTTGTTCAATTCATCTAACTTTTATTATTATTATTATTATTATTATTATTATTATTGTGTACTAGAATTTTGAATTTAAAAAATAATAACTAAGAGAGTTTAGATGTGTGTATCAGGCGACACCATTTATTGCTGGGCTTGCAATTGCTGCTGCAGCCATGGCTGGTAAATATGGAATTCAGGCTTGGCATTCTTTCAAGACTCGCCCCCCGAGACCCCGATCGTGCAGGTTCTATGAAGGCGGCTTTCAACAGACAATGACGAGGCGTGAAGCCGCTCTCATCCTCGGTGTTAGGTACCCTAACTTCCCCATGATAGTTGATAACTTGATATATGGTTAAATGTTGTAGCTTTAGTATAATGTTGTATGATTATGCCAATAGGGTTATAAACGAACCGAACGTTCGGCGAACTATTAGGCGTGAAGTTTGTTTTTTAGTTCGTTTAGTAGATGAACGGATGTGAACAAGGAATTTCATTCGATTAACTAAATGAATGAACACGGACAGAGCCCATGTTTGCTCCGTTGTGTTGGTGAACATTCGATAATTTGTTGTTAATGTTTGTTTAAGTTTGTTCATTTAAGGTTTTTAATACTTTTTAGTTATTTTTCTAATCTCATCATGTAGATTTGAGCAAAACTATTAAATATAAAACAAAATTGTACATATCAGTATTATGTGATTAATTTATATGTAAAATTAACATATGTATATGTATGCTAAAAAAAACCAACACAATTTCGTAATCAGACTGAACCGTTGACACTGACCATTCTCGGCTAGGCAAATCACATAAATATTGTGTGTGTTTATTTCTGTTCGTGAACCATTCATGAACATGCTCATTTCCTTAAAGAACGAGCATGGACAAGAAAATTTGTTTGGTTAGTTGTTAATGAACCGTTCGCTTGTCCGATCAAAGCTTAACAGACGAGCATGGACAATGCGTTGTTCAGTTCGTTTCGTTTCGTTTACAGCCCTAATGATCACTTAAGTTGCTGACCTCTGTAAGTATATGAATTATTGACGTGCTCCATGTAGATTTATTTATCATATCATTTATTGCTAGTTTAAGATTGAGATATGGATTGATATAACTGTTGAAGAAGGAACAAATATACCCTTTGTTAGATTTGTTTATTATGGGAAGGGTAATTTTGACATTTGTTATATTGTCAGAGAGAGCGCAGCAGCAGACAAGGTAAGGGAAGCACATAGAAGAGTAATGGTTGCAAACCATCCGGATGCCGGTGGCAGCCATTACTTAGCTTCGAAGATCAATGAAGCCAAAGACGTAATGCTTGGAAAGACCAAGAACAGTGGATCTGCATTCTGATTTGGATCGTTCGGGTGAGATCGAGTTAAAAGATTGGTGTTTTAATGTATTTATGATGACGAACAATCGATATGGTAATATACAGAACTCCTAGTTCAAGTATTAAAAGTGTTAATTATTTACAGAAATTTGTGTCCGTTGTCATTTCTTTGGCTTTCTTTGTTTGTGTAATAACTAATAAGTAAAGAAAGGTAGCAAAACAATCTATTAATGTTCATGTTCTGATGATGCTAGAGAGTTGTTGATAGTTTCATCTAGATCTAACAGTTTGACTTTGACTTTTTTTGTCAAAGTTTTTTTTCAACCTTTGCACTTTGCAGCATTTCTTGAAACAAATCTTGAATTTTGTAAAATTAGATGTCACTTTAAGATACTAATAAATAAATGTGTTGTCTATACGTACCTATACCTAAATTTTCTTCATAATCTCCTTCGCGTACATTATATAACGAAGGGTTATTTTATCTTTTACTGTGAAGAAACGAAATAACAAAATATTACTAGCGTAGCAAGTTGAAAATCAAGCAAGTAAAAAACAATAGGCCTAGTATGTTTAACACAAAACTGATGAATGGTTATACACTTATTTTCTAAATGATGAAGGATTTCATAAAGAGTTGACTATTAATTTGTTGAGTTAATGAGTTTATATTTCATTTTAAAACTATAATGATAATAATGATCTAAAATAGTAAATTGTAAAAAAGTCAAAACTAAAGTCATGATTTTACAAAAAAAAAATGCTGTAATCCGATATTTATTTGCTAAAAAGATGAAATGAGTGAGAAATACGTGGCAAGGGGGAGTAGGTAGAGCGAGCCGCAATATGCCATGTGGCAATGCATTTATAAAGTTCCACATGCAATGCTACACGTATTACTCTACCGTATAGTCTAAATATTTAACCAAACTAAATAAAGTAATAAACCTTATCACTTTTCATGTATTAAACAATACAAGATCCAACTTGATATTTGATACAAGAAAAGTTTTATGGATAATAAAGTATTATAATTATTATCAAAATACGTTGAAATAACTAGAAAATTCGTATTTACTAAGAGACAAGTTTACATATATACATGATTACGTAATTTGTTGTCGTAGCAAGATTGGTTGATTAATGATTTGTGAGTACTTGGTCTATGTAATATATATATATATATATATATATATATATATATATATATATATATATATATTTTTGGGGGGGGGGGGGGGGTAGCTCTGAGTTGACCACTGGCTAGATTCGAGTAGTTGTTGACTAGATCCAAATAATTATGAATTATATATTTAGATTCGAGCAATTGTCGAGTAGCTTAAAAGTAATCATCTAGATTCGAGTCCGATTAACACAGGCCGAGTTGGAGTGAATCACTTTGGAAGGGTGCCAAGCAAAACGCCAAGGACTCAAGTTGACCAAGTCCTACACCATTGTATGTGTAAACTTATACATGTAAGAACTTGTTTAGTATCATATTTATCCAAAAAATAAAATAAAATGTTAAAATTTTACATTTGTCTTTAGTTACCAAGTTTTATAAGAAGGGGCAAAACTTATAAATTAGGTTTTTTTTAACGGTTCCTAAATATTTCTAATAAATCATCGATACATGTATCTTTCATGATTTGAATTCTTAACATTTAACACAGAGAGAAACACCATATCATCAGAAAGTATATTAAAGACTATAACATATTAAGATTATCTTTTAATAAAATAATATTACAGGATATTTATTATCAACTTATCATATGATATGATATTACAACAAATCTCTACACTAAATTACACACGAAATACCCCAAACAAGAAACATAACACAACACAGGGTGTCCTTATCCAGGTAGGATACACATCATCATTATCCACACTCATCTCTTATCCTCGCATTTTTTTATTTTATTTTATTTTATTTTTTAACTACAATAAAATTTCATTTCTTTTTGCATTAATAATACTCATTTCCTGAATTTATAAATATTATTTACAAATCTGGAAGTACATCATATATACTTAATAAATGATAACCTCTTCTTCTTCTTCTTCTTCTTCTTCTGCTTCTTCTTCTTCTGCTTCTGCAATCACCGTATCTATATCTATACATACACTCATCCATCATAATATATTATATACACACAGTTAATCAATCCTCTACAGGTAATACTTTCGAATCATGAAATGATACCTATAGATACAGATTTCACCTTCACTGCACAGTAATCGTTTAATATACGCATGTGTATATACAATTAGAATAATATATATTCAACAGATGCTTTTAATCGCGTTGAATTGATCTATTTTGCCTATAGTTTGATTGTATTGGTTTAGGTTATTGAAAAATTAGGGTTTCTGTGGTGTTGAAGTTGTTATAGTTAGGGTTTGACTATAGGTTTGTTTAGTGATGGTGAATGTGAACGGGAGTGATCCGTTGGAGTCGTTTTTTAACTCGGTTGGACTCGTGAAGAATGCATTTGGTCCGATCGAGTCTGGTTTTAGGAAAGCTGCTAAGGATTTAGAACATCGGTGGCCGGGTGGTAAGAATGGTTATAAAACAGGAGATGTTAGCAAGGTTGAATTATTTAGTGATGAGAGAAAGAAGGTTGTATCGACTAAGGGCCCGTTTAAGTCGTTTGTTAGGCTTTTTGGTTTAAATGGTAAGGAACCGAAGGGTGATGTGACTATAAAAGAGGTAGATGTGCAGGAGTGCAATAAAGAGGATGGAACGTGCATTAATTGCATGCAGTTTGCGGTCACGTGGTCGTTGCTGGTTAGTAGTTTTGTTCAGGCTGTTCCGGATCCGTTTAGAGGTGGTAAGAAGAAGCTGCAGAGGAAGGGTAGTGGTGATAAGCTTTTTAAACATATGAATGTGAATGAGCATAAGTCAAAGATTTCTAGAGGTAGAAATAAATTTATAGCTAAAGGAACAAAGTTGGAAAACGAGGCTTTGGTGTCGTGTGACGAAACTTTGAAAACAAAAGATGGGAATGGGTTGTCACTTGAGCACCTTATCGGGTTTGTTTTTGATCAGCTTGCTCAAAATCTACATAAGTTTGAGTTAGGTTTCCAAGAAAGTGACTTATCAACTGTTCCTTCACCTTCAATCCAAGTTGACCATATAAAGGCAGTTGGTGATCTTTTAGAAGGTAAAAAGGCAGACTTAAGTGGATTTTTGGGGAATTTAAAGTTTGCTAGAGTTGGAGGCGTTCCATCGGGTATTGTTGACGTTACATCACCTGAAAAAGATGATAGTGATGATGCTGTTAGCTCGAATGTTACAGAAGAGAATGTTAGAAGTTTCTCACAGAAGATGGCTAATGGCCTGTTAAGTATTCCTTTATCAAATGTTGAGCGTTTGAGGTCTACTTTATCCACTGTTTCATTAAACGAACTGATTGAGCTTGTACCTCAGTTAGGGCGGTCAACTAAAGACCACCCTGATAAAAAGAAACTTTTTTCGGTTCAGGATTTTTTCAGATACACAGAAGCAGAAGGTATATTATTTTTGCCTACTAAAAAGATGATCACTTTGTATATGTGGCATTTTTTTATTAATTATTTTGTTACAGGAAGGAGGTTTTTTGAGGAGTTAGATAGAGATGGTGATGGACAAGTAACTCTAGAAGATCTTGAAGTTGCAACTAGAAAAAGGAAGCTTCCGCGAAGATACGCGCATGAATTAATGCGTCGCGCGCGCAGGCATTTATTTTCAAAATCATTTGGTTGGAATCAGTTTTTGTCATTAATGGAACAGAAAGAACCGACAATCCTTAGGGCTTATACTAGTCTTTGTTTAACCAAATCCGGAACACTGCAAAAAAGTGAAATCTTAGCATCATTAAGGAATGCAGGACTTCCTGCGAACGAAGATAATGCGGTTGCTATGTTGCGATTTCTCAAATCCGACACTGAAGAATCAATTTCGTATGGACATTTTAGAAACTTTATGCTGCTTCTCCCATCTGACCAGCTTCAAGAAGATCCACGGTAATTACGGGCCCGTGATACACACACGATTATTATTTTATGCAACTTTATTTTAACCATTAGCTTGATCTTATAGGAACCTGTGGTTTCAAGCTGCTACAGTTGTGGCGGTGGCACCACCAGTTGAAGTACCTACCGGAAGTGTGTTAAAATCTGCATTAGCAGGTGGTCTTGCTTCTGCATTATCTACATCTGTATTGCACCCTATTGACACAATAAAGGTAATTTTTTATTTGCTATATTTAAAGACTTATACTTGGTGATTTGATATTATCCCACCATAGTTTTATATTGGTAAAATGTTTCCTTGTTTCAGACTCGAGTACAAGCATCAACACTTAGCTTCCCAGAAATGATTGCAAAGCTTCCCGAAGTTGGATTTCGTGGAGTATACAGAGGCGCCATTCCTGCAATTATAGGACAATTTTCGAGGTTCATATTCACTTCATTATTTTTCAAATTTGTTTAATCTTTACACTGGCATATCATATAATAATATCTGACTGCAGCCATGGATTGCGAACCGGAATCTTTGAAGCAAGCAAGATCGTGCTAATAAATGTTGCCCCAACGCTACCAGATATACAGGTAAACAATATACCATAAACCAACTCGAGATTTGAATCCATATTTCCTTTTTTTAGGAAATATCTTTCTTTTTTGCATGCTTAGTTATACTGTAACTATATTATGTGACGCATGCCATCACCACTCTAGTGGGTGGTCAGGAGATTTTACATAGGGTTTCCTTGGGGGTCTCAGGTTTGATTCCCGGCTCATGTGCATGCTCTGGAAATATGGGCAGCATCATGTAAGAGGGATTGGGGATGGCAAGTGCTATGACCCTTTGGGAGAGAGACCGCTGCCACTGTGACATATGCCTTACGTAAAAGTATTATGTGACTCATGTTTTTCTAATACTCCAGGTTCAGTCTGTTGCATCATTCTGCAGCACGGTTTTGGGGACAGCAGTAAGAATTCCATGTGAAGTCTTAAAACAAAGATTGCAGGCAGGCATATTTAACAACGTGGGGGAAGCAATCATCTGCACATGGCAACAAGATGGTGTCAAAGGTTTCTTTCGTGGGACTGGTGCTACTTTATGCCGTGAGGTTCCATTTTATGTCGCGGGCATGGGACTTTATGGAGAATCTAAAAAGGTTTCTTTTCTTTTACATTTGAAAATATATGTTTCACATTGTATAAAATTCTTAAATATAAATTCAGGCTGTCCAGCAAATCCTGGGACGACAACTTGAACCATGGGAGACGATTGCAGTGGGTGCTATGTCTGGTGGTCTGGCTGCAGTCGCAACAACACCTTTTGATGTGATGAAAACCAGAATGATGACTGCACCTCAAGGGCGACCTGTGTCCATGTCATTTATTGCATTATCTATTCTTCGTCATGAAGGCCCACTCGGGTTGTTCAAAGGGGCTATACCTAGGTTCTTCTGGATCGCGCCTCTCGGTGCTATGAACTTTGCAGGCTATGAGCTCATGAAAAATGCTATGTCCAAAACCGAAGAACAGCAGGCTCTAGAACAAGCTGGTGGTGAGCAGAAGTAGTAAGTTTTTTGTTTTGTTTTATTATTCATGGATGATCGCATGTGTACGTATGCTACAAGGAAGTTTTGAAGATTTTCCATGATTAGGAAGTGACACATGCTACAAGTTTAATTCGTCGACATCTTCATGCTGTTTTGGACTGTTTCTAGGATGTTATGAACTGTTTGTTAATTGTTACTTATTTCATGAGGAAATAGCATTGTCCTTTTTTGCTTCATGAGTTTTGAATATTTGAGTTGTGTCTAGCTTTATCAGGAAAAGCACACCAAGCATAACAGCATTCAGTTTAATTTCTTCATGACTTGTTTTTAAGTATGTTTCGTGTCACAGTCTCGAACAGAGACGTCCATTCAAGACAGTTTTTGCATTATGGAACATGTGAGATCCTTTTATCATGATTATGAGTATTTGTATACAACCTTTTTGACAGAAGCTTAAGGGTCAAAAGGCTTCAAAATATGTAACTAGCGGTATTTTCATGTGATGTGGCAGGAGCTCGGTTGTCGGTTGGTATCAGTTCAGTTTGTTACTGTACTTGCACTTGTAGCAACTGTAAGAATAAACCCAAAAGTAAAGTTGTGAATGCTCGTTAGAATATAAACATGTGTTTTACATTGACTGAAAACCACAGAATCAAATGTTGGTACCGGTTTTGATAATATAAATCTGTATCGATATTAGGATTGGGTTCGTCATGGTACTCTATTTAAAAAACAAATTTGTTTCAACAGTTTCAACAGAATGTTGTTCGATCAGACATTGATGTTGTGTTAGTGCCGATTCTGAAATTGATGTTGTTCGATCAGAATCGGTTCAATTTGTCACCGGTTTCTTAGAAACGTATCGGTTACCTAGAAAAACAAAATATGAAAACATTTTTTAAGAAAAAAAAATTAAGATTAAAATGTTCGAAAGAGTATTAATTTAAGAAGACTAGTTACATATACAAAAAAGAATATTTGACACAGCCTCTTTACATATAAATAAGAAGTCTTTTAGTTAACAAAGGTAACTTACTGGGTCCTTGGTTGTGAATTTATAGAAGGGAAAATTTGTATGAACCGCTTTTGGATATTTATTGAGATATTGCTCCAATATTCAAATCACACAACCTAAATACAAAAAGATATTCATCTAAACCCTGCTGCGTAGACTTGGACATAAAACACCCGGTTCCAGACCCGACCTGTCCTACCTGACCCGAGGTACAAACCATGTTGCAGTTGCTTAGAGAGACACGTACTCGGAACCGAACCTTCTGCCTCTACCAGGTCACAATCTGGACCCAACCCGGCCAAAAGCCGATTTAAACCCGCCAAAACCCCAAACATACCTGGATATTGTTCCTACCCGACTTGGTACTTGACTTTGTAGGCCAAGCCCGAACTAGTTCCTGCCCGGTTCTAATAAAAGCCGATTTGCCCACCTCAACTAGAGGTGTACAAAACCAGTTTTAAACCAAACCGAACCGGTTTATAAACCAAACCGGTTTGACTCAAACCAGTACGATTTATAAACCGGTTTAGAAGCAAGATAGGCCGGCCTGGTCACGTCGGTTCGGTCCGGTTAACCGGTTTAACATGCTTTCCTCAAACCGGTTCGGTTTTAAAACCGGTTTGGTAGATCTTAAGGGGAACTGGTCCTGAAACTGGCGGTTGGGTGAAACCGGTTTGGTTTAGTTTGCCTAAAACCGGTCCCAAACCGGTTTTTTTAGTACACCTCTGACCTCAACGGGTCAACTCTATTGCTGCGGGCCAAGGTTCAGATGATATGCTATTTGGGCTTGTTATACTTGGCCCATCCAAATTTCGTTTGTTAAAAAACACGGATTATTGCCAATAACTTGGTAACGATTTGCTTTTATTTGGTCGTAATTTGTAACGATTTAACTTAGGTTAATAACTGTTGTAATCAAATTGTGAATATCAATAATAAACTTTAAGACAGAGAATGAACACAACGGCTGTGTCTTGTGTAATTATACCGCCTTAAAAGCAATTTAGGCTATACCGTAGTGCAACTTTTTTGTGCACCCGAGAAATTGGAGATGCGGGTTTTAAAACACGAACGATTAAGATTGGGAAGAAAGCAAAAAAATTAAAGAAGATAAAAACTATCTAAAAGCTAGCAGACAATCAAATTTAATTGTGACAATAAATTTGAAAAACCAAGACACTAGTACTAACCATTTTTTTTCTTAATTTTGTTTATTTCATTTTGATGTAAGGTTCACGAAGTGAACTACGTACGTAAAACTTCGTGAACTACGTATTTTTTTTAACATTTCTTTTCTGTTTTAGCTTTCTAACCTTAGAATTTAAGGATACAAAGTTTTTATAATTGGTTGACAATATATAGTTTTCTTGTGATTTTGTAATATTCAATTGTGACAAAGGAAGTTTATATTCCAAATACAAATCTTGGTAGCTTTGGGCTACGATAACAATAATTACTAATTGCTGGCCAATGTGTGGTAAAGATGTCATCCATGTCACATAAACATGATGGAGCCTGTTACACCACGCCCGATAATTTATATGGGGCGCCATAGGTGGGGAAAGTCACCCCAATAACAATGTTATACAAAACAAATGGTGGATCCACTCCGCTGACAATCAAAGAATTGATTTTGTAAAACAATAAAGAAAATCCACCTCACTCTACTTTACCACTCATATTTTATTTTTAAATAGTTTGGTAATTATTTTGACTATAGTGGCTAGTTAGGCTCAAAACGATTTAATTAACGGGTGGCCTGTTATCCAAAGTGATAGTGACGTGACGCGATAACTAACTCTTGCTAGTTATCCCACAACATTGACTTGCCATTTGATATAATACACTTTTTTTTATCAATAAATGTTGCATCTAAGAGGCTTCCACCTCTATTAGCATCGGATGGTGAACACGTTAGGATAAGGTTTAATTTTACTAATTTGTGATTGGCAAACCCCCGAAATAAATATATGATTTGGAGAATTTGCTATGAATGGTTTTATAATAAGCGTGTCCCTTATAGAATTCACCTTTGTATTTTAGTAGTCATTAAAAAAACGTTATTCTAGAATTTATAAAGTTTTCTATTATATCCTTAAACTTTAATTACATTAATTATACCTTCTTGAAACTATGTTCGCTTTATATGAGCAAACATATCAGCAAACTTGATATCTTGTTATTTAAAAATACTTTCGTATTTCTAGAACTATATACTTAATGAGTATTTAAACAATGACAACGACATAGCCAATAATATTCAATTAAGTACTACTATAATGCACAACGTTCTCGTATATAATTATCAAAGTCAAAAGTTTTTAGTTCTTAGTAGCATGTATCAAAAAGATGACACAACATGATGGAAGTTACAGATCGTCAAAGCAAACATGGTGGAATATACCGATTGTCATTGTTGAATATATAAAAAGTATTAATGATTTGTAGGGTACAATTTCTACACTCACGGTGAATTGTCCATGAACAAATAATAACCAAAATGTTTAAAAACGTTAGTTTCTTTAAATAAATAAGCTTGTAATGAAATTGTAAAAAGACTATTTCTTTAAGTACTTGAAATATATAAGTTTGGATCATTGTACCCTCTCTCTGCATATAAATTATAATTAGTCAAACTTCTATAAAACTATAAGAAGCACAGGACACTACTTGTGTCAAGGAGGTGAAGGATAAATGCGTCGTCCAATCATAAAAATGAAAGAGTTACTCTGACTGGTACACAGATGAATGATATTGAGACCATTATATATTGTATAATGTTATATGTATCGTGTAAAAAGATATTGATACACCGCTGTATGCATCACTTTATCGAGACATTTATATGAAAAGAAAAGAAAAAAAAACTTTTTTTAACACATTATAAAGTAACTAGTTTTTATACCCCCCGCGTTGCGGCGGGGTTGTGAGTATTCGTAGAGGTGATTTTATAATTCGCCAAGTAGTTTTGGTTTAATATAATTACAAACGCTGCAAATTAATGCCATATAATAGGGTTATAATATTGGTAGTTAACAAAAGCTTTCCCTAGTTAGTTTACATAATCATAGCAGCATTATATTTCTACCATATTAAAGGCAACAAAAGTTTACAAAAGTCTAGGAGGTGCTGGTAGCCAAAAGAGTTTCTCCCCTGTTTCAGTTCCTAGGCTTTTTCAGTTCCGGTTTTTTGTTACCTGCACTTGTCATTGCCATATAACATTGTAGTTAGTACATATAATGTGTATCAATTAAAAAGGAGGAAATATAAGAGGATCACCTAGGGTAGGGGTATCAGGTTCATTTCTTTTCAGGTCATGTTTTTTGGGTTCGGGTGTTGTTGGTGTGATTTTGAGGGGTCTTTGAGTTGGTCGATGTGTATTGAGCGTCTGGTTGTCTTCTATGTTTGTAACTTTGTTGACAATGATTCCGCCGTCTGCTTTCATTGTTAGGTCAAATTGCTTGAGTTGACCGATGTGTGCTGCGAGCGCATGCAGTATGACTCGTGTATCTTTGTTTGCACCTTCGATGACAAATTTCTTGCAGGAGATTTGGAGTATGTCTGTCATGGCTTCATTGAAGAACACGGCTTTTGTTGTTGCTGTATCGTCTATGATGTAGGCGTTGACACAATAGCTATGACCAAGTGGGTTATGAAGTTGTTAGTGAGATATAGTAAACTCGGTTGTTGTGTTTTGTGTGTTATTACCTGAACTTTGGATCGATGTTTTCATGGTCTACGCAAACATAGTTTTCTTCCTCCTCATCTAGTTTTCTTGCACATTTTGAGCACTTGACAGTATACCATGTTCGGTCAGCCTCAAAGTCCTTTATTCGAGCAATGCATTTGTAGTTTGAGTACTGGGTAATTGAATGTTAGTGAATTAGTTGTTATATATGTCAAATGATAAGAACTATTTTAGTGGAATTTAATGGCTATAGGACAGGATAAATATGTGAATATAATTCAATTTTCAATTGAGATAGCAAGATGGTGTGGTTACCTTGTTTCCTGGATTGCTGTTGAGCATTTGGTGTATTGTTACATTTTGAAGAGGTGGAAGAGCTTTCAGTATGGCAACCTTTTCTTTTAATTCAGGGAATGTAGGGTTGACGTGCAGTGTCGTGGCCCTTGTAGTTTCCAGTTGTTCCACTGTAGATGGATGTTAATTAGATTATTATACCTTTTTCCTTAATTTATACGTTTTACCCATTTTGTAATATTAATCTAACTACTGGCCCAACTCATTACTTTAAACTGAATGCGACAATTTACAATTAAAATGTTCTATTTACTAAATTTACAAACATAATTTTAGGTTTTGGTTATGTATGCATATACAACTTCAAAATCTCGTAAAGTACCGTATCAGTACCCGTACTCGTCTATTCGGTCGGGTATGGGTACCCGTTACTCATTAAGTACCGTACCGGTACCCGTACTGTTCTATTCGATACTGCTATGGGAACCCATAAGGATTATGTATGGTTTCTAAGGTTGACACTATACCTCTATATTTCGATGAAGTTGTTGATGTTATAGCAATTATGTCACCTTCGCGTATGTCATCAGTTGCTAGATGTTCCATATCTTTCCAGAAAGTTATCTCAACCTCCTTTTTCCTGTAGCAATAACGTATGTCAGTGTACCTGTATTGATATAGATTTTCTTTTTGGTTTGTGATTCAAATATGTTATCTCTTACCATTCATCTTGTATGACGAATTTCTTAAGCTTTTCACCCTTGCTTGTGTTCCGGGAAAACTTTTTCTCGAGTCTTCCTATGTAATCTGCAGATGGTTGTTAGACAATTTGTAAAAAATATTAAACGATGAAATAAGTACGTGTGTGGTTAACGTAAATATGCTCTTCCAAAAACCCGTTAAGCCTATGTATTTTACCTTTAAAAATGTGTTTATATATTAACTTAAATTAGTTAAAATAAGCCAATGTGTTTGATTAAATATAACTGTTGCAACAACGGAAATGTAATTTAAGATTTTCTACCCCGCCTCCCCCCCCCCCCCCCCCCCCCCTTTGTCATCCATCTTGTAGTTAATAGGAATAATAAGTAGCTTTAATTCTTAAATAATAATATTTACAATAATTTCAACAAAAACTACCATATAGAACAGAACCTATACTAATAGAATTCTCACAACAGCCCTATGAACACGATTACATGATTACTAATGTTTGTTCATTTAATTTTTTGGTAAAACGCTGATGGAAACGCTACTAAAAGAAGCTACATATACCTAAGGCGTCGCAAGTTTTAGTTGTTTATATAAATTTGTTTACCTGCTAGTGGCCTTGGATGATGTTTATGATGTTAGTAATTTTTATAGTTTTTTTCAGTTTTTTTATATTTTATAAAGAAGGTATTCATTTCCAAAAAAAAAAAATAACTAAATTTTTCATAATCCATGGGTTCGAACCTTTTATTTTGAAATGAAACCGGGTTCGCTCGCTGAATTATAATGGGTTCGCTCGTTAATTCGATATTATAGGTTATACATAAAACCGAAAATGACCGGGTTCGGTCGAACCCGGTGGTCAACTTGTGGCTCTGCCACTGAGACCATGTGTAATGTAGAGACTTTTAAGTCTTTAACTAACAAAAAAATATTGTTACGTTACCCGCCATATACGCAAAATGTCATTCACAAAAGTTTTACCCCAAACATCATTAGAGATGACATGGCATGGGTTCGCTCGTTAATTCGATATTATAGGTTATACATAAAACCGAAAATGACCGGGTTCGGTCGAACCCGGTGGTCAACTTGTGGCTCTGCCACTGAGACCATGTGTAATGTAGAGACTTTTAAGTCTTTAACTAACAAAAAAATATTGTTACGTTACCGCCATATACGCAAAATGTCATTCACAAAAGTTTTACCCCAAACATCATTAGAGATGACATGGCAAGACCCCCCCCCCCCCCCCCGCCCCCAACCAACCACACACACAACCATATACACCTCACCACTACACATTAGAGATGAGATCGGTACCAAACTGGTACCGAAAATCATAACTTTTTGGTATCGGTACCGAGATGAGATCGGTACCAAACTGCACCTGAGAATCACAACTTTTTGGTACCGGTACCGATAACGAAATATTTGGTTGGGTACCGGTACTTAAGATAAAATTCGGGAAATACCGGTAACAATACCGAATTTGCTCATCCGTGCCACACATGGTCTAACGGATAGTCTTACATTTAATTGACCAATCAAAAGCCTTCATTTTTTTATTCATTTTCAATTATCCATTTCATTTCAGTTGTTATTAATATTCCATGGCAAAAATTACCTTAAAGTAAACTTTCTTGAGTTTTTAACAAGTTTACAATTGTATTTCTTCTTTAAGACGACTGCCCCATAAATTCTCATGATGGAAGCACTTGTTCCTTAAAAGACTCATTAGATTGATGAGAGATTAACGTCAGTATGAACTGACTCAACTTGAAGTCGTATTCATTGGAGAATTCGTATAGGTTATAGAATATAATTAGTCTAGACTTTAGAAAGATTAAAAGACCGGGCGGACGAACTTGACTCCTACTTGGTCTAATAGTTATCAACATGTCTAGATAGTAGATAGTTATGTGGTTTAGGACTTGACTCTGAATATATAGCTTAATTTCTTTTTCTCCACTAAGAGCAATGTCACTAGCATTGCTCATTACATGTTGTTAAAATAACCTTAATGTTATATCATATATGTTTATGGTTATTCAAACTATTACGTATATCTTTTTTATGAATTCCCCCCGTCTTTTTTTTGAACAGCTAATTTCTTTTTTTGTACACTATGGGTATTGAACCCATGACCTTCCCTTTTACACCCATACCACCTTACCACCCCACCAAAGTGGGAACACAACTGTAAAAATAAGTTATTTATTGGGATCGTGGATGATTCGTTGTTAATTACTTATGGATCATAGGAGCGAGCAGCTTACTCAACAATAAAACTATAAAATTTAGGTTTTAATATATGTCGGTTATCTATCAAATACCATTTTTTCGAAATTGTTTAAGAATCATTATTATTCCGTTAGTTATTATTACTATTGCATTATTGAAATTTGCATTTGCTACTTTTTCGCGAAATACCTGGTCTTATTTTTTTGTAACGCATAAGTGATTTTTCGTGGCAATGCACAAGTATAACTTACGAGTTCAACTACAAATACACTATAAAAGAATTGTATAAGGACGGTTAGTTTTGTGATATTCTATCTATACTATATATAATAAATTATTGATGGACAAATTAGGACACCTACATTGTAAGTAATATACAATTTGTAATGCATAAGATAGGGTAAACGTGTTCACTAAAAAATATGTTTAGAAATATTTACAACTTTAGACCTTCATCTTTACCCAATTTCCCACCATTGATTTTCAAACGTATGTAGTTTTTTCATACGTTAATGTTTTTCTTTAAAAAAAATAACACCATAGAAATGAACATTTAATTTTCTTTTATTTGGGTATTGTATTATTATAGTTTTTTTCAATTAAAAAAAATAACATGCTACGTATTTGTGTTCATTCGGTTTTTACAGTTTCTAAGTTAAACTATGAGCCAAACCGTTGGTTTGGTTTTTTGTCATTATAAAAAAAGAACTAAATTGTTGACATATTAAAATGAATCGTTACTAATGGTTTGGTTTCACGCATTGAGCTTCAATAGTAAGTTTACCGTACGATCTGGTTTTATATAGCCGATTTATTGTGTAAATCGTAAACCAAATCGTTTGCTATGGTTTGAATATTCATAAACCGGTTGACCAAAAGTGATGATTAGTTTAAACGTTTTCAAGGTTTCATACGATCCCTGAACATCCATAATTGTTAAATGATTACAAGGTTTTTTGTTTCTCGCCGCACTGCGCGGGCAACCGTATAATAGCTAAAAAACAAATTGAATTTAAGAATAAAAACCTTGATTCGAGAGCAAGCCAATTGTTATAAACTCCACATTGTTACGACTTGGCCACATTATTTAATGCATGTTTAGAGTCTTTGACCATCCACTTGAAATTGTCTATGATATGTTGCTATATATCATTATTCTATGGTCGTGCTAAATGTATCGTTCCTATCTCATTTTTACTAGTTATATAAATACAATTCAAACTTTTTATTTTTGTTTTCTGTTTTCTTTTATTATAACTATTATTATTATTATTATTATTATTATTATTATTATTATTATTATTATTATTATCGAACTCGATAGCAAGGATGAACCTAGTCTTTGGGCTTAGGTGTTACCGACACCCCATGAATTTCTTTTCTTATGCGAACTTTCTTCGTTTGAATGAAAATAAAGTTACAAAGGTAACAAATTAGAGATTAAAGATTCACGCATAGTGATGGATTTTTTAAAGTATTTCATTGTTAGAGACTGAAGTTTCCTACAATTTTTTAGATTAAATATAATTTTAACATGTAATTGTATTTTTAAAAATTAAAAAATTGGTTAAACAAGTTTTAGGTTAAAAATCTAATTTAGATATATACGATATATAATGAGTATCTATAACAAATTGGAATTATTCTACAAAGTGCCGTAAATAATCTTATTTATCGAACTCACTAATTTAACGTTTTACACTAAGTGAAACATCATAATAATAATAATAATAATAATAATAATAATAATAATACAAAGGACAGAAAATGATTAAGAAAATGATTGATAAAATCATAAAACATTATATGTAATTAGAGTATAGCCTTCCTATTTAATTTGTTTGAAAACCTGGCTTTAAAAATGTTGACTTATGTTATTATTATTTGTATTTATTTTAATGACAATTAGTTTTAGTTGTTAGTCAAAACTGTTAGTTTGTTATTTTGACTTGTATATATTAGGGCTTATGCTTGTTAATGAAAGTACAGAAAATTTTCCTCAATTTCATGATTATTTAAATTACTGTTTATAATTTAAATTATATATGTTGCGTAATTATTTATATACGCTTACTAATTTTCTGTATATAATTATATATACATTTGTAGTACATATACTAATATATTGACTGCGAAAGAGAGTAAAAACAAAGATGCCTAAAAGTTGAAAGGGAAAAAATCTCTATGACTTTACTTCTTCGTGCAAAATTTAATAATCTAACGGATATAGTTATTTTTTTCTTTTCCTTGACCGGCATTTAAAATTATTATATTTTTTATTATGTAAATGCAAGAAAGAACCAAAAGCCCCACCTACGAGAAATGACTGCTTAACCGATGTAATCTATCATCTATGACCCATCGTACGTTGCTGAGTTGTATGCCTGGGACCCACACGAAAATGGGCAAGACCCAATCAGCCTTCTAGATAAATAACAATTTACAATTAATCTATGTTTGTATGTTGTATATAAAATAATAAGATATGCAATTATATATTTTATTTACTATCTTATTTATTCGATGATTATAATACAGAGAATGGAGCTTTATGTACCATCGGTTGTTTAAAGTACCAATAGGTAACAACAAAAATTGGAGAATCTTCTTAATGATTTGATATTACCATATTAAACAAAATACAAAATAAAATGTATATACTTTGGTATAATTTTTAACATTAAGTGATACAACAATATCAAGATTTTTATTTTTTAAATATGCATATAAAATTGCTAGATTTATACAATTTTTTTTAAAAAAATAACATTAATTAAGTTGTGTGATAGTTATGCATTTTAACATTATAACTATACTGGTTTTTCATTACAATGTTTGAAAACTTTTTTGATTTACGGTTAAAGTTGTGGTGTTTGGTACAATATTATTTTGTGAAAAAACTATGTTTGTTTACCTTTATAAGGATGAACGGACACCATACACGCGCACCGTACGTGTGAATATGTAAGTACCCCCTAGCATACCTTTCCGGGTTCTCAGGGGAATCGAGCAAGGTGTTCGAGTTGTGGAACTTGAAGGAGAAAAAGATTGGACTTGTAACAGCCCAAAGTAACCGTATCATAATACTGTCGGCTTTGGTCGGGAGTCGGGACGAACCATTATTGCCTCACGAACATAAAACTTGTCATGATGGAGACGATCTTACTTGTCTGTACGACTGTACTAGCTACAGGTGATTAAGATCGATAATTACTTTATTATTTATTAGACCACGACATTTACATCAATTTGTTAATACAATATTACTATCTATTTTTTTGTATTATTATGATGACAGTAAATAGGTATCTCACGTGATGTAGGGCTTTTATCCAAAGATATGCACGTGATCATGTAAAGTTGTAAACGCGTTATAAGTTGTATGGCACATTATGTTTTCTACCAACTAAAACTAGAAACATTAAAGAAGGCCGACGTGCAACTGGTATTTTCAGCAGACACCTTGTTCCGGATATGCTTTAATATGTAACCAAGTCAAATGAATATAACTAAATGATGATTACGGGCAGGATTAATATGCACATGCAAATTATCATTTTTTTACTTTTTTTTTCTTTTTCAAACAAGCTTGCCGAACTGATGTTGCTATTTAGACTTGTAGAAAAATCAAATACGTAAACATGATAAAAGAGACAAAATTAAACAAATGCTATGTTGAATTTTATCTATGGAAGTGAATTGAATAGTTTTGACTAAAGTAGTTATACTGTTTTAAGCTAGAAAGTGTGATCTTAATTTTCAAAATAATATAACATATGATTTATTCAAGGAAAAACTAACATTAATATAGAGAACTTTAATTAACAAGCATAGTCGTATGTAACTGTAGAGTGTAAATGAGTTGACTCGAGTCTGAACTAATCGTAAAGAGAACTAGATCGTGTCGTATCATTTAGATTTCATTTTAATGTTCAAACCTGGTTCATAAGTAACTAGTTTTTGAAACTTAAGTTTGACTCATGGTCGGCCTGTTTTTTATTTATTGATTATTTTGTTTTTTAATATGTGTGTGTGTGTGAGACTGTAATTTTTTTTTATATAAAATTTATAAATATAATTTAGTTACTCTTATCATTCTTTATACATAATAGTAATTGTTATATTACATATGACATAAAAAATAATGTTTGTATACAACAGACTTTTCATACTTTTGAGTGTAATCGAGCTTGATAAATGAACATTGAGCTCGAGCTCATTTAATAATGAGTTTTAATATATATAAGCTTGTGTTCGGGTTCTAGATCGTTTATGCTCCAAGATTAGAAGCTAATTTTTCATATGCAACAAATTCTTAGTCTTGGACTTTATTTACGCCTAATCATTTTAAGATTGAAATTTTCCATTAAGATGCAATAAATTTCTCTAACTATATAGTGTTGTACTATTTAGTATAACAGAATGATGTGACACCCCCCTCAAGGCTTTTGTTTCCAATATAGAAGCTCCACATGTTTGAAAAGTTGGGTGAAACCCCAACTACACAAATATCCATCTGGTCATGACTCACAAAATCTAAACATGCATAAAAAAATATAGCATTCAAAAGAGTCAAAAGGGAACTTAAGTCAATAACAAGATTGACAAAATATGCCAAATGGAGAATTTAATAAATTAGACTAGATAAAATTAGGTCACCCATAACATGATTCTAAATCTAGAATTGGCATATTTTAAGTGCAATGACATTTTTCTCCCTCTCTTTCTATATATCCTTTCCAGTAACTTTTCTTTTATTGTTTATCTTTATAGAATTAGTAAATTGAAGTATAATCTCTTTCTTTTCCATCTAACTTGATTAATCAACTTGATCTTGAAAAGGGTCTTTAGTATCATGTCCAAAGTGGCTCGAAAACACTTCCGAAATTCACATCATCGGCGTAGAAGTTTAGGTTCTCGTAAGGTGTTTGTTGTTGTTGTGTTGGTGGAGACACGAGTTGTTGATCCATCTCCATACATATCATAGATAGTAAAGTCGAATGTTGGCATTGCATGTTGAGAACCTCGGCTTGCGCCTTGGCTAACTCTGCTTGGAGATCACTCACTTGCTTTTGAAGTTGACAAATAGCTCCTGCACACCCGTAAATCGGATCTCTAAGCCTCGCATTAGCTTCATATACCATACTGCTAACTGCATCTGCTCTTTGAGAATCAGGAAGTTCCTATAAACAATACAAACATTAAACACATAAGTGCAATTTACAAACAAGTCTTTTACTATGAATACAATGAGAACAACTCAAGTCAAATAATTGAAGTAGTAATCTTTGGTTTCTCTTTTAGGTGTCAATATATATTACTAAATAGCCTTTGCAACGACTATCTCTTCATTTTCTTAATATTATACGAGCAAATGTCAACTTTTGAGACCGTTTTAAATGGTCCGACATAGTAGGACACTCCTTTAGAAATTAGTACATTTTCTTTTGATTTTAAGTTGTTACAAATATAACCTTTTAAATTATTTTTTATTAAAGTTATATATGAGCTAAAAAATGACTAAAAACATTTAAGAAGTTACGAATGGACAACAACAGTTTGAAGTTTGAACTTTGAACCACCATCAAAAAAAGTAGGAGGACAAAAGCAAATATACAAAGTCATGAATTCACACTAAAACCGGTTAATTTCTGCCCCTTGAATAATAATAATTATTTGTTGTTATGGCAGGTAAGTAAATAGCACGTTAGAACGTGTAAAAACAAATAAAAAAAATGTATAAAAACTTCATAGGAATCTTGCACAAATTAGTTTTAAAGTCATTTTTATTTTTTTTAAATAGAGACACCTTACCATAACATCATATTCATTCATATTAGTCTGAAAACAGTTAATATTTAGTTTTGGTTTTACCTGCAATAACTTTATGATGTTGCTAGCTCCAAACACACGGTGAGCGATGGTGAACTTAAGCGGTTCGGTTGGTGGGAAATAAGGTGCCAAGACACATTTCTCGACACACCGCCGCCTGAGAATCTTGCAGGCGGCACAAGGACTAAGAACCACCGGATGAGGGGGAATGAGAACACTAGTGGGACTAAGTTGAGATGATGAGTTATTAGAATTCTTTGGTGAGTGAGAGTGTACGGCGGAGGGAATGGGCATGGGTGAGGTGGTGCCACTAGTTCTGTCACCGGAATATTCCATTATAGGGAGAAAAATATTAATATAAAAGTGTTTGCTAGTTAAAGCTAATTAAGGGTTAGGAGAAATTAGTTTGATTATGCAAAAGCGGTGAGAGAATGTGTGTATATATATAGAGGCACATATGGGATGGAAATCATGGAATATAGAAAATGAAGTGTGATGATGTCATGATTTGGTCATGAATTCGGTAATGTTGGATTTTATAGGACTTGTCAGCGTACACCGAACAATACGGACTAGAAAGAATGTCCCTGTACCTCCGATATTTTTTTTATCGTACTTTGCAATTTAGTTAAATTTTAATATAGTACAAGGTTATACCCATCTTTCAATTTTCATTATTCTAACATTTTTTTATAAGTAATTAGTACTACATCGTTAGGGATGAAATCGATACCAAATACACCGAAATGAAAATCAGGCCCGTCTCCAAGGATTTAAATACTTTGGTCGAGCCGAAATAAAAAAATCTGTAGAGAATTTAAATACAAGCCTCAAAATTTAGAGTGTACATCAGTTTTTTCTAAATTTTTCTCGATTATAGAGATTCTAATGTTGTTTTTTTGGTTGTTTTCAATATTTTTTCCTTTATATTATATAATAAAAATATGATTACAAAGGTTTCAATGTGAATAACTCCTACGAAGTGGAAAGGAACCATAGGGGGTTTACCGTTTAGTTTGGGAATATAGCACACTTATTACTAGCATATCAAGTTGCTAATTGTCTCTTTTAAATTGGAAGTTTGTGATGGTCCATGAAGTATAGACTTGACCAGTTGCAAATTTTTCAAAAGTCGTTTTTTTAACTAATTTACAGTCTTTTCCATCATTCTGCTACAAATATAGGTATGGAAATGCTTCTTTTCTTTTTCTTTCTTTGAATAAACATACCATTTCATTAAGTACATTGAGAGTAACTGATAATTCATTCATATATTCATTTCTTTTCCATTCAAATAACAATTAATAAAGAGAAAAGGGGGAGAGTGGGTCACCATGCCTAATGCCTTTTCGCACTTAAAATTCCTCGTACGCGCTCCATTAATCAACACCGAAGGTCAAGCAGAAGCTAAACAATTTCTAACCCATCTCCGTCATAAATTCGGGACACCCATTTGTCCCACAATAAAATCAAGAAAGTCATTTAACGAGTCAATAGTTTTTTCAAAATCGACCTTAAAAACATGGCTTTTCTTTTTGCTCCTTTCAACCTAGATTGGATCTTATTCATGATCAAAGGCCCATTAAATATATTTCGGCCCTCAATACAGTTATAAAGGTCGATCGAGAAATGCAAATTAGCTTGCCAATAATATATTTTAAGTATGTTTACAAGCCTTTCAGCAATAACCCTGTAAACGCAACCGAGTAAGTTCTTTGAATATGGGTTTGGGTGTGTTCTTGAATCTTAGCATGTGTATGTGTTTGAGTCTAAGCGACATGTGTGGTTTGATTGTGTGAGTCGTTAACCGTGATAATTTTGTTAAGGAGAAAATAAGAGTAGAGGACGCTAGCAAAGTCTTTACAAGTTGCTATTAAAATAAAGAGTGATAATATACACTTATAACAAGTAAATCATGACACCTTCTCAAAAACGGACCACTATAGCCCAAACCTTAAAAATCCATGAGTGGTGTGCTATCATGGATGATGAACTTAATGGCTTACTCACAGTGGTAAATGCGACTTATAGTGCCACCTTCTAAAAAATCAACCACTATAGCCCAAGACTTGAACATCCACAAGTAGTAGTGTGCTATCTTATTCATGGATGATGAACTTAATGCCTAACTTCACAATGACACATGAGACATAGTGTCACCTTAGCATCATACTCCTACTAGAGACAAGTTGAATTTACAGGTCAAGAAGAAAACCAAATGATGATATAATAACTACTAGTCATATATAGTGATCACTAAAGGGTTTATAATGATGCTGTTTTCGTTAAGTCAACTGAGTTACAAAACGCGGGCACAATGATAGGTTGCGGCTTAAGAATTCCACACTTAACCATCACTCCAACAAATCATAACTTGTAGAGCTTCTCCAAGACTTATTTAAAACATCGTGCAAACAAATGGTTTCAAACCTTGGCACAATGATAGGTTGCGGCTTAAGAATTCCATACTTAACCATCACACCAATAAATCACTAACTTGCAAAGCTTCTCCAAGACGTATTTAAAACATTGTGCAAACAAGTGTTTTTGAACGTGGGTACAATGATAGGTTGCGGCGTAAGAATTCCACACTTAACCATCATACAAACATATAATAACTTGTAGGGCTTCCTCATGACTTATTTAGAACATCGTTTTTAAACTAGATTCCAACTTATGACGACATCAAATTATTTATCTATAATATGTAATTGGTCAATCTATAGCTTGGAATTAACAACCTTTCTCTTAATTCATTTATACATGTAAAAATATCACCCCTAACTTGGACAAAGTCACACACATATAATCGTGTAAACCAAACACGTATGTTTAAGCCATTTATCTAAATGAATCAAATGGTTTGTCGGGATGCAATCATCTTATAAATGTGTTAAACATGTTGGAGAGTAATAACACCATTGCTAGGTTGATGATTTGATTATTACCCATGCACTGGTGATCAACTATGTACTGCCGGCTAATTTCTATTATTAAGTACCCACAAATTATAAAACAGCCGACAACAATTAATCACAAGTACCCATGATATGAAGTTTGCACATCTATCATATGGATGAGGGCTAGCCCACAATGACACTTGTGACCATTTTAATCGCAGATAAATAGAATAGAATAATTAAAATGGACCTAATTGTTATACTAATTAATTGCATGATTCACGAAAAAGATTTTGAGTATTAGTACGTGTGTGCACGTATCATGAGAACAGAAGCCGCCCCGTTGAAAAGGTGGTCGATCTTTTGTTGACAAACAAATTCTCTGCCACTCGAAAGCAATTAATACACTTTACTTTCCATCTTAATTGCTCATCTATTAACGATTTCATTTATTATTTTGCAACTTGAGCTTAGACCATGTGTAGTCATAAAGTTTCACATCCAGGGGTTATGCGTCACGTGGCGCACAGTCAGAGTTATGGTTTTGTATAAAAACAGGCTGTAGTCATAACTCTCCACTACCAGGGGTTATGCGCCACGTGGCGCCCAGTCATTATTAATTTTATTTGTTTTTTTAAATACTAAATCATTTAAATAAATTAACATAAAATTAAAAATTACATTAAACTTCCAAATAAAAAATACATTAAACTAAATTAAAAAAAATACATCAAATTAAAATAAAAAAACATAAATAATACTATTAAAACTAAAACTCATTTATATTTTTCTAAAATTTTCGCTCGTCGATTGGCTTTTAGAGATTGGACTATCGGGTCGTCTTCGGATAGCTCGTTTGATAAAATATCGATGTCTTTGTTCATCTCATTCTTTCGAAGTAGGTCGACGGCGTCCAAATTTATTTGAAGTCGTTGGGTTCCAAGTTGGTGTAAATTTTGGAGTCGAGAGTTCATTAATTGGAATTGGCTTTCCAATTCGGGATTCGAACCCGTTGCCGACGACGAACCGGTTGTGGATTTTGGTTGCCTTGACGGGCATATTAACCGAAACTGAGAATATTTTGGTTGTTGTTTGGAAACATGGCGGTAGAAATATTAGTGTAAAAGATATAAATTGGTATAGAAGTGGAAGGAGTGTGTTAAAAAAAATGAGTTTGGTTTGTTTATATAGTATAAATATAATTAATATAATTTTTTTTTAAAATTCCCAACGGCTCCAACGGTTATTTTTTTTGATTTCTGTGCCAACCCCGCGTTTTGTATACAACGCAGCCAAAAACAAGCTTCACATAACGCGGGGGGGGGGGGGGTGTAACACCCCGACCAAAGGCGGATTATACATCGGGGCGCCACATATTGTTTCATTACTCGTGACACTATTGGGTGTCAATATTTAATAAATACATTCATTCGCGCACGCGCAAAGCAAACACAAATATAAATCAACATAAATCAATATATTATAAATCATAATATCCGAACAGCAATAACTTGTCTTGATACATTTTAATCTAGGTCAAAAATAAAGAAAACTTCCTACGTGTCCACAAGCTCCAAAACAGCTACTGCAAACCTGAACATGTGTTAAAATAAACGTCAAACACTTGCGTGTTGGTGAGAAATCAAGTTTAATACAATACATAGATAGCAATAAATCTGCGCGCAACATGTGTATGTCTGGTGTTTAACAAGGGTGCAATCAGATTGTGATCAAGCCTAAATAGATCATAGCTCATAGTTCAATCCGTGCTCCCAATTGAGCACAAAAACGGGAAAACATCTGTGCAAGTGTAAACAAAGAAAACCGTAAACGATAGGTCTCCCGTGTTCATCTAATGGATCCATGAAAACTTCGGAATAGGCCGAACAAAGCGGTTAATGATACACACATACAAATAAACAGCCAAGTAAACGTCCTCAACACATGGGATACTGCGCGACTAAAGTTCATAAACAAGTTTAAGACTCTAAGTTTGTACGAACACATGAACATCCCAAAACATTAAAAATAAAAAGGGATTAGGTACGAGATTACTCACTTGATAAAGATGCGATGATAGATAAAGCAAGAACCAACTTTAAACAAGCACAAGTTAACCTATAAACAAGATTATTGTTTTAATGATTGGGTTAAGTCTTGATTATAAGTTAGCATAATTAATAAGTTATTATATATAATATATTACCGGAAAACAGGGCAGAGGAGAGGAGAAAACGGAGGCAAGAGAGGAGGGAGGCGGCTGAAGAACAACGGCAGAGAGCAAAAAGGGAGGAAGAGAATAAGTGTGGTGTGTGAAGTGTTAAGAAAATAGTACTATATATAGGCAAACCCTAGGGGACACAAACCCTAGAAAAGATCTCCAAAAGTAAAAGAAAAGATATCAACAGTAAAAAGTTCTGAAAAGTAAAGATATCAAAAGATATGGTAGCAGGAAAAAGAGAAAAAGGCTGACAGGATTCAGAAAAAGGCATGGGAGAGGACAGATAAAGTACTGGTCAAGCATGGCAAAAGCAGATCTCAAAAGATTATGTCAGTCACTTTATCTGCCAACCAATGGGGTTGGTGCGCATGCTGCGCTGAAAGTAACTTTTCAGACATAAAGCAGATTAGGTCAACAGCTCAAAAGATAAGACAACTCAAAAGCAAACGGCTAGATTAAACAGAAGAAAACTCAAAAGGGTTTAGCGCGAGAAGGCTAAGGCGCGAAGGCAGACACAGAAGGTCAAGAGAGCGCGAGCGCGAAGGCAGACAGAACCAACCTTAACGCGTCGCGGAAAGAACTACATTTCTAAGCGCGCCGCGGGAAGAATCACATTTCTTAGCGCGCCGCGGGAGGAACTAAAATTCCTAGCGCGCCGCGGGAAGAACTATAATTCTTCGCGCGTCGAGGGATGAACTACGATTCTTAGCGCGCTGCGAGAAGAACTACAATCCTTAGCGCGTCGCGGGAAGAACTACCGTTCTTAGCGCGCTGCGAGAAGAATTACAATTCTTAGCGCGCTGCGAGAAGAGTTCGTCTCGCGTATCGCTGAAACAGGTGGTCTTCACGCAGGATTCCTTGTAAGGGAGTCTGGCGCGTGGAGCTGCGCAGACAATCTTAGGCGGGAAGGAACAAAGGACAAGCAAAGAGTTAGAAGAAAAAGAGGGAAACAAGGCGTAAGGGCGGGACGGCGACAAGAGGGAAAAGAAGGCGGAAAGAGAGGAGAGGGACGGAACGGCGGAAAGAAAGAGAGAGAAAGAGGCGGGAAGGAAAAGTATATTATTATTATTAAAAGTAAAATATAAGTATAAATAAATATTAAATCATAAAAGAAAGAGATCGGGTCAGAGAAACGGGTACCTGGGTCGGGTCGGATCGGGTCAGATGTCACAGGGGGGGGGCGGTGTACCCCCCGCGTTTTCGTCACATAACGTAGTGGCAACGTTGCCACTACGGTTGGTCTTACCAACTTCAGTCACTCCATAAATTTTATAAATAAATCAATTTCTTTTTAACATAAAATAGAATTTCATTTCAACAAAGAAAAAACTAGTAAGAAGCTAAAAACATTGAGAAAAACAAAAAAAAATCATGAAACAAGAGTACAAGACAATCACCACCTGCTGTACTAAAGGATATTTGGCCTAATAGTATCAAGAAGTTATGTAAAATGGTGCCTTTTCCTAAAAGGCTTAGTGTTCGAGTTCTGGCATGTGCGTTGATCCTAATTTTTTTAATAAACTTTGGTTTTCTAAAAGGTGCTACTCGTCTCATCTATAGTGGGCAACGGTAAAAACAAATGTGATAATGAGATTATCTAGTTGCTAGTACTTGTATTAGTTTGGACCACGAATGTCCCAATTTATGACCAAAAGATTTTTTTTATTTGTTATTATGTACATTGTGTAAATAATAAATAATATGAATGCATGACCATGTATCCTCCCTATGTAGCTTCATTTTAGAATTTAAGTTTAATTACAAGAATTTTAAAGGCCCTTAATCTTTATATTTATATATGTTATATAAAATATAGTTATAATGAAAAAGTGAAAAACTAAACATAAAAATGAAAGTTTTATGTCTGAAAATAAGTTTCATCAACCTTAATTTACGTATGAATCATGAATGCATGATCACAAATATATAGCTTAGTAACAATTTAATATCCGTGTCATACATTGTTAGTGTAAATTACATTTTATAAACTCATATTTGCATAACCTAAACATGTTTAAATATTCTCATTCGCTCAAAACTCATTTAACTGTTGAACGGTTCTAAACTTTCAAATTATTTTTTATTAAAGTAAAGAAAACCTACAACATTAATGTATCAAAAACGAACCCTCTATACATTTAGTATTAATAAGTGCAAACGAGCCGCGAAGCGAGTAAAGAACTTTTGTTACAGACAAACACAAAAAGGATAAACCCCATTTATATTTAATTACCTGATAAAATTTCAGGCTATATATAACTTTGATATTACAACTTTATAAGTTTATACACACAGTATACGAATCAAATTCAACAAAAAAGTGTGTATGCTTTGTATGAAAGGGGTGTTAGCACGTGGTGTGTACTAATGAAGGAATGACACGTGTGAATAGATTCAGAAAAATAATATATTGTTGGACAGCTCAGCGTGGTGTACGTGGAAATTATTTGACGGTTGGTAAGTACCGTTGGCTCGTGTTGAACGAGTACGACTGTCGCTACTAAAGTCTTTACTATAACACATAATTTTTTTTAATGGAATGATAAATAAATTTCTTTTTAATTATTCTTTTGATAGTTAATACTTAATAGTTAGCCACACTGATATCCGTAAAAAAGTAGATCTAACTTTTCTGCAACTATATATAGGATTAACGGAGGAACACCCTCGTCACATCGGATTGATAACGCTCGGAGCACTGCTCTTCATTGTTGTTTTTAGGCGTTTTGGGCATGTTGGGCCTTTGTGTGTGTTGAACTTGGTTTTATGGGATATGATTCTCATACACCACCCTCACATGTCTATACGGCTGTATAGGGTACGAATGACTGACATGGGGCAAAATAAAAAAACAGTTTAGTGTAGCCTATACGATCGTATAGATCTATACGAGTTGTACAGACGTTAAATGACTCGTATTGCTCCCTGACAAACCATAAAACTTATATTGTCGTAAAGACTATACGATCGTATAGAAAATATTTGTAGAAAAATTCAGACTGCCTTAATCGGTATCGAAAAACGACTATACGAGCCTATACGAGCCGTATGGTGCTATACGACCCGTATAGACAGATTTGGTCAAATGTTTTCTTGTTTGCTTAATTGTTGATTGATTATTGTGTATGGACTATTATAAAGTGTAACATAATATAATCTTAAACATATGTTATTGGGGTACAACTACAAATTACTTAGCCAAACGTGTTATGTATATATTAATAGACAATTTATTATATTCTAAAATATCATACCATTCAACTGTTCAATATAAAACATAATTTTATATAAGTGAAACAACACATGAAATGGTCGAAAAGGAGAACGTTTAAAATTGTTAAAAAAATATGGTGTAAGTCACATAATATACCTAAAAAAATGTCTGCACGGCCGTATAGGCCTATACGACCCGTAGAGGGCTATACGAGGCACTATAAACGATGGCCGACAACATCATACACAAACTGACACTATTTTATAACCCAATAAAAACTTTTCAACTCATCAATCTTTAGAATATTTTTTCGAAAGTGGAACACTGTTGAAATCATTATACACTTTAGTGGTTCCGGTTAGTGAAAGTCATTGTATCTGCATGACACTGACCTACAACGCTTTTCACTTTTTAATGAAATCATTACAAATACCCTTAGGTTATTGACACATTATTGATGCAATAAGCTAAGAGTGTCCATTTATCATAGTAGAGATGGGTGGAAGTAGAATTGGCAGCGACCTCTTAGAGGAGACGGCGAGGCTTCATAGCTACTTGATTTATAGTCTTTGTTAGAAGACCAATGTCAGAACATCCAGATAGGCGGATTTGTAATTTTGAAGATTGAAGAGACGTCTACAATGAACAATGTGAGAAAGTACATACAGTGTATTATCTTTCCACATGGGGGTGGTACGACTAGGTGGAATAAATTCATTCCTAGAAAGGTAAATATTTTTGCTTGGAAGATCTTGGTTGAACGTATTCTACCGAGACTAATTTTGGTTAATAAAGGTATTAATATCTCTGCCGTTATTGTATAATAGAGGTGGAGATGATGGAGCATTTGTTTGGTTCTTGTGAGATTGTGGCTAGGACATGGAATGCCATTGTTAGTCAGTGACTGTTTTATATATATATTAAGTTGTTCAAAAAGAGAAAAAGAAACCCTACGTTAAGAATGATTAATAGATGATCCTAGCTTCTTTAGATTTGTTGTGAAGAATATGCAGTCGTCGAATAGTAATCATCACATTGCATTTCTAGTTCTATCACATATGGAGGAGCTCGGATTTAAGTTGCTTACACCAGAGAACAAAGAAAAAGATCAACAGGTCATTTTATAGTTTTGGTTTAGTCATTGTACGAGGTAATTGATGTTAGAATCTGAAAAGACGGAATTGAAGTTTTATCATCACCTTTACCAATGAAAGTATAGAATTATCATTGCCAACGCTTTCACCTAACAATGACAACAACAATACATAGCAAAAAAAAACATCTAACTAGGAATCTTATATGGTTCATCGACAATCGTCTCTCGCTAATCTGTCGGGATTTATCCTATTTAAGTTTCATCGGTGATTTTTTTTGTTTATTATTTATAGGTTTAGACTATCAGTCAATAATCACAGACGGATATTTATATATTTTTCTAGTGGGTAATTAGTAACAACTTTTTACCGTGAACAATAATTCGTTAATAATGGTTTGTTTTCAACTTGTAAATAAAGGCATCTTTAGTCTCTATCATACAATTCCATATACTCACATGATGTAGCTGTATATATAAATGTACATTTGTATATAAATAAATACTTACCCATCTACATCCATTAAAAGTTGGCCATTAAGAGAAATCCATACATTGATACAATGGATTCAACAAAAGACAGTAATTTATCCACAAATCACCATCAAGAGTTAATAAAAATCATAGTTGGACACATTTATAGAAAAAAGGTGTTTCCTACAATTCAAAGTCCTCTTTGTGACTAATTGGAAGAAGGAGAAAACGTGACTGCTAACATTAACATCACATCCACAAAGAAAATTTAAAATTTAACTAATCACATATATAGCTTGATTAATAAAATATTATCACAACCAAATATAAGACATAAAATTTGGCAAAAGTGCTCTTGAATTGAAACGAAACATGTTAGCATATTTTCATTTAGCGGTGTTTTTCTTGCGTCTATCTGGATTTCAACCGTTCCCGATTATTTGACGCTTCAGGCCCGGCTTGAAAACTCTTCCAGATGGACGCAGATGTCGATGCTAAAATAAATTATACTTTAAATATCAAACTTGGTTCTAGCCTCTAGATGAAAAATCAAACTAACTAAGAGTGAAATAGAACGAATGTACTTTGAAAATTCTTGATGATTTGATCATAGGACGCGTTACCTTCTGGACAAACGACATGAAATTAATCATAGTGACCCGGCATGCAACTTACTCATCTACTTAATAGAAAAAGAAAACAAAAATAGTAAGCGATAAAAGTCTATGAATGATGCGAATGCAATTATAATCTCATTAGACTTTTTATTTTCTTTGTTTGACAATAAACAAATATGATGTGAAAGGTTTACTCTAAGAAAAGGATTTAACATGTAAAGCATAAGTAGACAATAGCCTGTCGAGCATTCTTGCAGATTATTTTCATCTTTCTACGACACGGTTTCACAGTAAACAATCTTTTTTCATTCAAAAAGATAAAATATGGTGTATTTTTTTTTTTGAACAGCGAAATATGGTGTATTGGTTGAAAAGTTCAAATGATAACCAACTTATTTTTTTTATAATAAAATCAGCAGCATTTTTGGCCTTTATTTAACAAACAACAAAATCTTTTAAACATCAGAACCTATTATCGGTATTATGAGACATGTACTCAATTCCTCGCTAACCAACAAAATCAGGTAACAAACGACAATTTTTATTTAATCGAGAGAACTTGTTACTCGTATTTGAAAAGGTTTAAATTCTTCAATAAACTTTCATGAGAATCAACCAGATATATACAGAGAGTCTGTCTTAGGCATTTGTTTAAGACACGATTAAACCTGTTAATAAAAAAGTACACTATGTGATTTTTGTTTTTCGAATAACTGAAATTAGTAGGTTAGGTTTCATGGTTTCTCCTAATTGGCACATGAAACTCAAAACTGCGTTTGATATGAGATATAAAATAGTTAATTGGGTCATATTCATGTTTGATACAAGTGTTAAGTGTGTCATCTATAACCTGTTTAACACGATAAGGCATGTTTTGATAGCTTATTACACGGGATTTACAACTACATTCCTACAATTCAAGAACTAGTTAGGGAAACAAGTAAATATAATACATGCAATAAATGCCACATAATAATATACATTTTACACACCCCCACAGTCGAAACGGTGAATGGTCGGATGTTTAAACTGGATTTTATCCAATGGGATAATTGTTTTGGTAAGCCCTTTGTGAATATATATGCGTACTGATAATCTACCTGAGCGTGTAAGACGCGAACTGCTCCAATACTTTATCTCTGACAAAGTGAGTATCAAGTTCCACATGTTTTGTACGTTCGTGTTGGTTTGGGTTTTTTTAGAAATATAAATTGTTGTACCACATATGAGATATCAGGTCTGGTGACGGTTAACTAGTGAAGAGCACCGGCTAGGCTTCATGATATATAGTGCTCCATCCTGTAAGAGTTCTCGTCTGTAACGCTTAACTTGGCAGACGTGTTGACGAGATGCATAATTAGCTTGTGATAGAAAAAAGACCATAATTGTGATTGTTGATCAATATTCCAAAAAATGATGTAATGCACCCAAATCAACCGGATATATACACGAGATTTACAACTATAATCCTATAATACATGAACTACTAGAGAAATAAATAAACATAATAAATACAAAATACGTGACATAACAATATATACATTTAACACTAATCTTGTTGGACCTGTGAATACCCTGTAAACCAATGGGATCATGTAACATTAATAAATTTATCGCGTATATTATCTAAAACATATGAAAGCTGGTGAGAAAGAGGTGAGCCGGCTTTGGGTGGACGTGACTTGAGGCTCAACTAGTAAGTCATGTTGGTCCTTGTTCTTCTTTAATGGTCAAGAGCCAACTTGTGAGAGTGACATTCCTATTCTACAGTATGAACTCCTGGTTGCACATAATCCTTAGGTTTCATTTGTTTATACAATGTTCATTTACTCTTTAGTCTCGATCTACTTCTAGGTTTCATACTTGTTTCTTAGTAACGAAGGGTTATTTTATTTATTATATATATACACACACACTACAGGGCCCACAAGATAGGACCCAATTTTTCTAATGAAAGATGTTTGCACTATATATGTATATGGTTTATTGTTCATAGTTGACATTGGCTAGAAATACAAAGAAAGTAGGTATTGTTGGTCTTGAAAATTGAAATATACACATCCTCACTACCAATAGAAATTTTCCTTTATTTTAATTTATTCTTACATTGTATTATAATAAGATACATTTCAAATAGAATGACAAGTACATGCATTATGTAAATTCTGTGCATACTCTCACCAGTTGACTATTCAGTAAGGATCAAAAGCTTTACATAGGCAAACATGTGTAAATGAATGTTGGATATAACAAAGTAGGAAAACATGTGTTAAACCAATGTTAGATCTAACACAGTGTGTTTGTCAACGTGGATCAACCATTTCTTTGTTCTTGAGATGAACCCGATATATTCACCGACAACTACATTGTCATCTTATGATACATGTTAAATCATCATGTAGTCATATTTTCATCGTGTCTGCGAAATATTTTTTTTTCACATGATGCCACTTGTTGGTAATATACCTTTATGAAACCAGTTAGTCCTGCTATAAATATGGCTAAAAGTATCATGGACTGATGGACATAAAAACTGCCATTTTGCTGGTTTAGATTCACATGTTGTACTTATCCAAATATCGACAACAGTTATTTCTTTGACGTGATCCATTATCGTACTTTCTCCATTTATACATCCAGTTAGGGCCTGTTAACAAAGAAAGAAAGACATACAACTATAATTTATCAATTTGACCAACAATTTATGCATATTTCGTATTTACAGATCGAAGATCTTGTACCAAGGTAAGTATTAGTCGAGAAGCGTGTTTGATACGGAAACAATTTTAAGCAGAGAATCATATAATATACTTGTATGTAGTATTTCGTTGATTTAAGGTGAGAAAGACCGAAGTGCACTTCTCTTAGTTTTCAATCAAAATTATTCTTTGTTAAACAAGTTCTATTGTTGGTATTTGGTGGTTACGTTTTTAGTTTTTCCTGTTGAATTAATTTTAAAAGGAAAAAATAATTCACTAAATAGCTTAATAGTAACCAAGCTTTATAAATATATCATTAAAGTTTAAAATTTTTATTGCGCATGATTTTTTTTAAAAGAGTGTATCCGGTGCTTGGCTTAGCTCTTGTGTTTGCGCAGGGTGTGAAGAGGGGCCCAATCATTTTGCTATCTAATGTATGTTTTCTTACCTTATACTTTGGGTAGGAGATTGTTTCCCACCGTTTGAAACCATGACCACAAGGTCACAATGCATGTTGCTACGTGAACTTTTCTAACAATATTAATACTCCTAACTATCTTTATAAACCATCAATACATGCATCTTGTAGGATTTGAACTTTCATATCTAAAATAAAGATGAGCATCTTACCACCACACAATATTTCATAGAGCATTCACAATAACTTCCTTGTCCCCATTACTGTTATTTAATTATAAAAATTCATTTATACTTAAAATTTAAACATATTTAAGAAACCTCTCACATCTCATTCCTCATATTTATATCATATTCAATTAAATAATGTTTATTTATTCTACTTATATTATTTTTCTCTTTCTTTCACTTACAATTGTTTACAAAAAATTATAATAAAATAATTATAAGAGATGAATAGTGAAACCCCAAATTCGATGTTTTACTATTCCATTTTCCATTAAATTTAGAGATGGGAAACCGATTTATAGGTAAAATTACAATAATTTAATAATAACTTCTACTAAAATTTGAGATAAGGATAAAAATAAAGATGCTCATGTTTATTAGTTAGGTATTAATATAAAATAGTTATATAGAATACTAACCCGGTTTTAAAAATGTTTCAGTTAAGTCACTCAAATTTAAAAATTGTTCTAATTAGGTCATTCCGCTTCTAATTTTATTTAAATTATAGACTTTAGCATGTTTTTTTTACATTTCTCTTTTTTGTTTCTCATAAGAAATCTTTTTATCTATTTTTTGACGTTGCCAATGTTTGGTGATGTGAGTTTTTTTTAATTTTAATATAATTATTTTTTTTTTATTTTTTTTTAAATATAAGTATGTATATTACAAATCCTGACCACCACATGTTACCCTCCATTGTTTTCTTGACGCACAAAAAATCCGGTAAGACTTAACTTGAAAATTTAGTGATCCGGTTTGAGAAAATATAAAATGAGTGATATAATTGAAATATTTTTAAAACTGTTAATATTCAATGAATCAATGACATTTTCCCTTTTTTATAATAAAGAAATATTTAGGGGTATTTTAATTGTTGTATATACAGTTAATAGAAAAAACAAAAGATTTTCTCAAAAAACTAAAACCAAGAAAATAATAATAAAAATAGTTTGGTGGGTTGTGTTGTTGTAGTATGGGTCAACCATAGTGGTTTACCAGACCAGATTGATCAGATTATGGAACCGAGTGTAGTGAAACTGAAGGCCGTGGAAGCAACACCAGACACCTTTAAAGACTTCGGTCAAGTGATTCAGGCATCACGTGACGGAGACGAGTTCGGTCCTCACGATGCTCAACTCGACCTCTCTCAAGGCACTCCTAGGTTTATTTAAATTGTTTCATTGATTTAATTATCTAGTTGTTTGTTTCAATTAATTAACTAACTAATAGATATTAGGAGTTTCAGTCATAATAATTTGTTTACCAAGTTATTTAATATAAATAGATGGTCACAAAATGTAATGATTATATTAGATGGAAATTTGATTGAAAATATGGAAACGAGTTCGCTTGTTTCCATATTTTTGACCAATAATAATGCGATTGGGGAAATAACAATTAAACAAGAAAATCTCAAGTTGTAAGTGCGGTTTCTTACGAGTTAATCTTGAAACGAGTTAGAAGAATGTTAGAGGGGTTGAAGTAGCAAGTTTAGTTTAGTTAGTTAGGATAGTTTGTATTTGTTTGTTTAGTTTTTAAATGTTTTGCAAATTCATCTAGATTATAGTTTTTAGGAGTTTTGAGTTTAGTTTAAGGAGGATCGGTATGAGATGGGTCAGGGGTCACGGTAAGTGTGTCAAGAATTATAATAAAAAAGAGTCGATCTTGGTTGAGATTTATGTTGTTTTTTGTGTTCTATCAGATTCCACATCATGCATCTTCAAGATCAGCCTCTAAAGTTTTCCAGCATAACACATCATGCAAATGTGACCCAATGCCTCGGTTCGATTGGCGGGGATGGTTGGTATCTTGGAGTTGCTAAGCCGTCTGTTGTGGATACGAAACAGGAAAACAAGGGCGATAATGTTTTGAAAGCACGGAGTGGTCACTTTTATGTGCCTCCTGCTGTTGACGATGTTCAGGTCTTCAAAGTCACGGGTTCAAAGTATTTGAAGCTGCATCGGGGGACTTGGCATGCGGGGCCATTGTTTAAATCACACACCATGGATTTCTACAATCTTGAACTCAGCAATACTAATGTAAGTACTTGTACTCAACACCTAACTAACATTTCGTGTTGGATTCTTGTATACCTTTGTTTGATTGCAGCTCCTCCTTTTGTGTTTGTATAGGTGGTGGATTTTACAAGCTATAATTTCAAGAAACGAGACGCGACTATGTTTGTGATTGATGACTAGTTGATACTAACGAAAAACGAGTGGAAGACATTGGCTAAAATTATTGTGCATCTACATGTTGGCACCTTGTTTGTTTCATTTGCAAAGTAAATATAGTATCTATTTGTTACTATGACTGGAATTCATGTGTTACTATATGTTTGTGCATGTCTGTGTTTTGAAACCTTCCCATTTGTTTCATTTGCATAGTTACTAGTATATGCGTGTTATTATAATTGAACGATTTCCTACCGTAAACTTATGAAGCATAAATGATGATTTACATGATCCTATTGGTTAGCGGGGTACCAAAATAATAATGTATTATGTGATAGAGAATGTTGATTGTTTTTATGTTATACAGCAAGTACATCAACAAATGGTGGATATAAGTAAAAGGTATTCCTGCATAATTTTGCAAACAATACAACAATTGAGATTACATCTCCAAAAACTTAACGTCCTAGTGAACAACACAAAATCCATCATCAAAAACAAGAAACAAAAAACCCAATCACACCCACGACGCGACCTCGGCTTCTTTCTATGTATGTTAAAAGACAAAAGTCACAAAACTCGATTATTGAGCTTTGTCTTCGGCTTGAGATACGACTTCTTCGGCTAATTTTGATTCAGAACTACCACTGAAAACCCCTGTACTCCCCTCATCTGCTGCATCAGTAGCTACACTACTGTTTTGGGTTTCAACTGGTGAAGCTGCTACACTATTGTTTTGGGTTTCAACCGGTGAGGCTGAAACACCCACCCCTTTCGCAAGACTCGTATACATCAACACAAGTTGTTTATAACAGTGCAGCAAATCATCCACATCACCCACAGTCAAATCTCCCGCACGCGAATACAAATACGGGAAATTCTTAAACTCTTTAATCGCCGTTTCATCTTTCAAGATCATACTCGCTCCTTTTGTCTCCAAATCTGAAACTGATGGGATCTTACTCACTGGTTGGTCTTTCACGTTTGACTCTTCGGTTGTTGGCTCAACTGCAACAGTACTACTGTTTTCCTTCTTGACTTCCTTAGGTTCTGGTATGCTTTGACCACTTTGACCACCATCATAATCACCCGATAATCCATAAATCAGAGCTTGAGCCGATTCCATGTTCTTCTGAAACTCTGTTTCACCCATTGAAAGCGATTCACCATTTATGTTCATTACAAACGACTCAGCAGAAAGCATGTTTGTGAAGAAATAAGCCGCTTCTCCAATTAGCCTAGATTCCCGCCTGTACCTTTGAATGTACAACAAATTTGAGTGCAACTGAGGCGGGTTTGCTTTTATGGTAACGTAGATAAGAACTGGAAGAAATTCATCAGCGCCAGGTAGACTTTCGTTTGTATCAGTCGAAGCATTAAACAGCAAGTTGCTAATAACTTTACAGCAACTTAAGATACACACGAGTTTGTCACGTGGCGCCTTGTAAAGATTAATTTTTTGTAGCTCCTTTTGAGCAAGCAACCACGATGTCTCGTTTTGATACGTCGGTTTAATATCCAAGTGTTCGGGTCGAATGAATTGTTGAACTAAAGCCAACTTTTCATATAGTTCATCGTCTACTTTTACATCATCAGGATGTGAAGCAAAGACACGTGTGAATAATTTTGTCATGATGTATTTCTCGAGCCCTTCACCTGCACTTTCTAACTCTTCTTCGGACCGGCCCGCCCAAAGTGGGTGGGCCCAGAAAGCAGACTCCATATTGCCAAGGAATTCTTGTACGGCTGCACTGTCTTTTTCAGGATCTGGAGTGTTATTTGAGAAGGAAACAATGAAGGTTTTTATTGATTTGACAAATTCTGATGCGGATGGATGTCGCATATGTTCCAAGAAGTCGTGCCATGTCAACGGTGCGGTTGAGGCACTGAAGGGCTCGACATTGTCCATGATGATAACCAGGCTTAAAGATTATCAGCTTGTGAAATAATGAAGCTTTGTCCTGTACCAGCATGTGATTAACCAATCACAGATACATTTTTAGCAAAGATTCTATGTTAAATATGTTAAAGGATTATTGATCGCATTAATAGTTTAATATACAGTAATAAAGAGTGTAATAACTAATAACGCATAGCAAAAGAATAATAATGTAATACTGTAACAGTTAGTATACAAAAGAGGATATATAACAGACATTGAGGACTGAACATGCATCGTTAATTTGGAAGTTTAGATGTCAATATCGATTAACCAAGTTTCATGTCAGGTATTGGATTAGACACACGGGAGTGATTAACAAATCCGACACTAAACTTTCAAATAACTAAACATATTCAATCCCCAAGTCCTATTATATTTCCACTATTAATATACGAAACTATCACAATATTATCTTCTTCTTTTACTATAGATTATTACATATTTCATCAGTCATCACCATAATGAAATACCACCAACAATCTTTTATTTATACGAACTATTAGACCATTACATTCCTACCGAGTCCGATTAAATACGGCAATATGTTTAGCATCTATTTAACCAATCAAGATTCATTGATTAACTAACTAATTGGGTAGATCGGGTACCTGGGTCGCATCCGAAATGAAGATAAACCAATTCCAGCAAGTTTTAATTGAAGGGCTCAGTGAGGCAAATGATCGAACACTTGGTAGGCATAGATGAAACAATCAGGTGATGATGTAACTGATGGACGATTCAGTGGGCGATTAAGATTTTAGGGGAATTGGAGTCGGATCTTGTGATTGTGATTGTGATTGTGAGAGTGAGGAGTGAAACTAGGGGGGTGTTTGGTAAAGAGAATGAAATTGGTGAGAAATGGAATAGAGAAATGGAATTGCAGAGAAATGGAATTGGTCAGGAGAATGAGAATTGACTGTTCTGTTTGGTAGTACAGAGATTTTAGTAGAGAAATATAGCTGAGAATCATTTCTCTTGTTTGGTACATAGGAAATAAACAGATAATTATATCAACTTTATCATTAGCACAAGTATTTTTTTCATAACAAATAACTATTAAAAAATAAAAAACATATAAAAAGATGCATAAATTCCAACCAAAATATGCATTGATCAAACCAATTCACATACAAAACATAGTTTTTAAGTAAAAAACATCAACCATAGTTAAAACCAATTCACATACAAAACATACTTCAACCATACACAACTATCCCATTGAACCATCGGTATACAACTCGACCATCTCAATTTTCTCTTCTATTATCAACGCAAGAAAAGAACGTCCTAGATCCACATCTTTACCAATCAAATGAGCTGCTTTGAACCGTTTTTTCGTAGTGATACCTGGTAAAGCTTTCAACTCATCACTAACCTTTTCATAGATTTCACGAGCCTCCATACCTTCTTTGCTAAGTTGTTCACCCACCATCTCCCCAAATCGAAGCAAAACTTCCTTGATATCTTTGCAAGACTCTCGATATATCTCATCTGCATCCGTGCTTCTACCTCTTTTGCCCTTACTTGTTACACTTCCTGTTTGTCCTTCAGATCTATCAACATTTGGAACGGCTTCATCAACAAAATCAAAGTCTTCAATATCAACAGGTGAGCTTTTTTGCGTCTCTTGAACAACATCTTCTTCTCCAAGGTCAACTGCTTTACTACCAGTAGCTCTATCCTTACCGAATATGGTACACAATTTGTCATAGAAAGGAAATGACTTGTCACGAAAATTCACAGCACCTTTGTGAGACTACAAGACAATTACAAATAAATTAGACTAAAATTTTAAAATCTAAAAATATATTTTTTAGAATATACCTTCACGTATTCATTCCAAACACTATCATCGGCAATAATACAACATTTTTGTTCATCCCAACCAAACCCACTTGTATGCACCATATCATATACAATGCTAAAGTGTGTCTTCCATGTCTTCATCCTAGACTTTATATGTGGTTCTGCTTTGAGGCCAGAGTTAGGAAGACTTACATCTAGCAATTGTTGAACACCATTTAAATAACCTGGTTTCTAGCATATCACAAAGTGTTGTAAATGCATGTATATTCATTCTTATGTTAACAACACTCGTAACATCACTTTCATAAACCATCCTCACCATGTTTTCACGCCTATTATGGTAACTCATTAAATATTTTTTACGTAAAGTCATTGACTCAATCGACCAACGCAAATGATAAGTACACAACATCCACCAACGAATCGTAACATAAATGACATAAAATGCACCTATGGCAACTATTCTTTGTCTGGAAGGTGATCTTGCCATCTACACATAAAAATATAAGAAAATTCAAGAAAAACAAACTAGACCTCATATATATAACAAATCAAAAGAGTTCATAGTTCCTATTATACACTAAACTAGACCTCACGAGAGATTGCAGGTAAATTAATGCAAAAACGCAGCCAAAGTGCACACCAAAATGCAGCAAATTAAATTGCAAAATTGAGCTAAAGTGAAAGAATTATGACCATGAAACTATAGCTTGAAAATTGAAATCATAATGCAATCATTAACATCATTAAAACACAATGTTCATATTTAATGTTGCAGTAACACTGGACTATGAACTCAATGCAACAATATCATTTTTATGGCTCATGATAACTCATAAATAGAAAACTGAATATAATATCTTTATGTTCAAATAATCAATTTCAAAGAAAATGAGATTCTGTGATGGTATATCTGGTTAGCCTCAATTTCAATTGCAAACCCTAGAAAACCACAACTTTCGAATTGGAATTGGATTATTATACTTGGAGTTCATATTTCATAAGTTGAGTACCTAATCCAATCATTCAAACCCATTTTGAATACAAATCTAACTTCTAAAACAAAACCTACAACATGTGAGCTCCTAAAATTGCAATTTAGGCACTAATCACTTACTGATTAACCAAGAAACCTTCTAAGTAAATCGCACACAACAATTAGTGAGTCAAGATAAAAAATTGAATCAGATGCTCTGTAAATCAGTAATTCATAACATATACACATCTAACTGAAATAACAAAACCTACAACACTAAATCTCTTATCATTACAATTTAGGCACTAGTCACTTTCGCATCAATCATGACACCTTCTAACTAAACCGCACACTAAGATTAACAATTCGAGATCAAAATATGAACCAGATGCTATGTAAATCAGTAATTTATAACATATAACAGCTGTATCTGAAATATGTAAACCTACAATATTAAAGCTCCTAAAACTGCAATTTAGGCACTAATCACTTGCGCATCTATCATAGAACTAATTATTATTATTAACACACTAAAACATCTATCATAGAACTAAGATGACTATTAACAGAGAGAATGCATTAATTATTATTATTATGCCCAAGTACTTTCTAAAAGCAAAATACTAATAAATAGATAGAACTGACCTCACAAATTATTGCTAAAACCTAAAATTATTGTTGAACATGGCCGCTAGCCACCATGAGGGTTTAACAAACAGCAAACAAGACCCACAGCCGTCAGTCACGGGGCTTTACATCAGAAACCCTAACCAGGCCACCACACCACCGTCACCTAGGGTTCAGAAATTGAACCCGACAACAATAGGCAAACAGGGGCGACAAACGACCATCACATCGCACATAGAGGGAGAGAAAAAGAGCATTTCTGATTATGATTAAGGTTTTGTGGGAAAGCGGTGGGTACACACAGATGGAAGAAAAACCAACTTGATACAGCAAGCACAGACAAACTACACAGAACTCAACATCTCAAAACCCAGTTCGTACGATTAATAATAATAAAGTGAAAAGGAAGCTGATATATATAGATTGAATGCTTATGGATCTGTTAATCGGAAATTTGAACCATACCTTGTTTTGGGTTGCGGTGCTCTGAAGGAGGAAGCTGGTGATAGAAGTGAAAAGGAAGAGAATGGAAGTGAGAAATGAAACCCTAGAGATGATTTCTCCGCTTTTTTTAGAGAAAAGAAATCAGGGAAATGGAAATGGTTTATTTCCATTTCTCACCTCTTTCTTTCGTAAACAAACAAGAGAATTGTTTCCATTTCCATTTCTCACCCCCCAATTCTCTGTACCAAACACCCCCTAGGTTGAAAGAAGACGATGACGGCGACCACTCGCTGGTTCTTGGATTGCAGGTATTGTGATATGTGATGTGTTTGTTACTTTTAAATTAGTGCATCTTAACCCCTAAAACTAATTATTGATCCAAAATAACCCACTACGTGTTTTTGTTCCTTTTTATGTTTTGAACGATGAAATTTTTTTATTTGGGCTATCGCAGTTATTAAATTTGGAGAATCTTTTACTTTATTTTGACAAGACTATGTTATTTAAACCAGGTCTATGTGGACTTCAAAGTTTGGTTTGAGATATCCCGTAACACCCCAACCTAGGGGTGAATAACTTAACCATCATAATTGTTAAACCGAACCATATCCGACATAACCAAACCTATTTTAACCGACTAACCGATGGGTCGGATTAATGAATTTTGAAAAACCGTCAAATAAGGGTCGGTTTTGGTTAAAGAAAATTACAAAACCGATATAAGCGAATCGAACCATTTATTTAACCAACAATATGTTTAGGATTTAACTTCCACCAAACATGTTGGATTATATCATTTTGATGTTTTCGGTTCAACATTTGTTATCAAATTAAATTGAATTTCAATTGTTGGGTTATATAATGTCATTCTTTTTTTGAATATTTGTTATTAATATATATTTATGATTATGTACTTTATTAGATTAGGTCATGTCGTTTTTTTTTTGTAGTAATTGGTGCCAGACAGGCCCAGTTAAATTGTTTTGGTTACAATTAACCGACACATATAAACTATAAAATGGATTAACTAAAACTGTCATAATAGGTCAGTTATGGTTATGACTTTGGCTCAAAACTGCCACAAACCAACTCATGAACACTCATGTCCCTACCTACAACGAAAATGACGGGGTGCAACTGATCGTACGATAACTCGAAATACACTATTAAATAAAAACATTAACTAATTATTATATTTTATAGTTCAAACACATCACACAATTATCCGAATACCAAATAAGCATTATCCATAACCCCAAAAACAATATTTAAAAAAAACAATATTTATTGGTATCATACAGTTCAATCTGTAAGCTTCAAACTTCTTTTTATCCAATATACGACCTACAACATGTGTAAAAATATATGTATTTTATCAACACAACGAATGATGAGCAAACCACAAGTATCTATAATATATATAAACGAAAACATAAAAATCTTATGTGTTGCGATGTGGTCGTTTCTCTTTTTTTTGGAGTCACCAGATTTGCTTGATTTTTAAATGGAGGCTTCTCATGCATTTGACCCGAATTCACGGGTATGGGTATTACCAAACCCAGATATTCCTTAAACGGGTTATAACATCTTATTGAATTAAAAATTATTCTCACCAAATTATTGAAAATCCTATAAAATAGGATATACTAAAAATTATTATATGATTTTTTTTAAAAGATACTATTTATAACTAAGAAACAATTTTATAGTAAAAAAAATAGCGAGTCTTGGGTCTCACCAAACTCAGATAACTTTTAAACCGGGTTATAGCATCTTAGTTATTTGTGAAGCTCTTTTGTCATCAAACTCTAAGTATATTAAAAATTTCCTTACAATAAATAAAATTAAACTAAAAAAAGTATATAAATATTAAAAATGAGTAATGTAAAACAGCCCCCGTAATACGAGGGACAAAAACTAGTTTGATATATACAACAATAAACAAGCAATCCAATGCGATGCGGTAATTACAACAATTAATTGAAATAATAACAAAAAAATCTGTCATCGAGACATTAAGTCAAACTACTAAGACGGGTGTATGATCATACTAATAAGGATGATGATGAGGTTCACCAAAACAATAAATAAATACCTTAACAATTAAACATATAACTACTAACGAACAATTACACATCAACGCATTATTATTAAAAAGACTTTAGTAAGAATGTATATAGAGGGAGCAAAGTTATAATTTAAAAGACTTTTAGAGTTGTTGTATACTTGCATTTGGTACAAGTGTTGATACATACACCTCACAATTTACCATTTTGACCATCTAAGTAGGAAAGTTCATACTATCCCATATCGCTTGGTTAAGAAACTTTTTTACAAAAGAAATGTGGTTATATAAAGAGAACAACCATCAAGTTAATTTTATTTTATGTTGCTTAATCGCCTTGATGGCCCGTATGGTATGAGCTAGAGATGGCAATTTGAATGAGTTGAGTTGATTTAGGGTGGCGGGTCAGGATAGATATAAGTTAAGATAGACTTTTTTTGATGGACTTTTTTTGAAAAAGTTTGGATGGATAAAGGTCAAGATGGTTTATGTTAAATCCATCTTGACCCATATAAAGATTAAAATACAAAGGGTTTCAAAAACCTTTCAAAAAATTCAAAAAAAAAAATAATAATAATAATATCTCAAAATATAAATAAAAATAATGAAGAATGTAAAACAACTAAAATATTTCCCACGTCATCATGGTTCATTTAAAAAAAACCGAGAAATTTTTATTTAGCTTTAAGGTTTAGTTAAGCTCTTATGTTTCGGTCTTTTCAGTTACTTTGTTTTGTTTTCGTCGGTATTTTCTTTTTTATTTCGGCTCAGGTTCAGTTAATATTTTTCGTTCTGGTCGGTTTTTTGGGTTTCAATGTTTTTTTTTTCATTTTAGTCAGTTTTTTCGGTTTCATTTCGTTTTTTTTTTGTTCAGTTTTGATTCATTTTGTTACGTTTTGGTCGGTTTTTTTGTTTTGTTTTAGTAAGCTTTTCAATTGCATTTGATGTTTGGGATCTATTCCAGATTACCAAGTTAATCAAAACTTCAAACATCCCTTCTTATAGGGTTATTCTTCATACTGGTCATAGGTACTAGAAATCACGAAGACTGTCTTAGGTACTGGAAATCACTAAGATGGACCAGGACAAACAAGATATAACACATGACATCAGCATCACACTCGTCTTAGGTACTAGAAATCACGAAAACTGTCTTAGGTACTAGAAATCACTAAGACGGACCGGGACAAAAAAGATACAACACATGACATCAGCATCACACTCGTCTTAGGTACTAGAAATCACGAAAACTGTCTTAGGTACTAGAAATCACTAAGACGGACCGGGACAAAAAAGATACAACACATGACATCAGCATCACACTCGTCTTAGGTACTAGAAATCACGAAAACTGTCTTAGGTACTAGAAATCACTAAGACGGATCGGGACAAAAAAGATACAACACATGACATCAGCATCACACGCCTAAAAGGTGATAAGGATGTTGGCCGTGAGGAGTATTAACTATCAAGTGTTAAAAAGAGTATCAATTGTGTTGCGTTAACCGGTTATAAAACTTTTAGGTTTAGTGTTGAATTGATGAGACGGAATATAATCATAACCCAATAACGCTTAAAATTGTGAGGTGTTTCACGTCGATTCGTTTCAAAACACACTACTTCCTTAATTTTGTGGATGTTTTTTTCCTAAACTAGTCGATGTTTTTGAACTAGGTTTGTTACATGTGAGTAATTAATGAAGAAAAAAAACCATAAAGAAAAGCTTATGGAACAAGTCGAACAAGTAAACATACGACATTTGATCATAAAGTTGCAACCATGGTTAAAGATCTAACATACATGCATATAAATATTAACTAAAACATTATGGACAAACAAAACTCATAATACTTCCATCCAAACCACTGCACTAATTATTAACTTCTAAACCACCAAAACATAAATTGCGTAAATTATTCCCGGAACATATCCCAAAACCGTCAGCAGTAAGCAAATCCAAAACTCCACCTACAATTTAAACAATTGAACCCATTGGTTTTATATATAAACAAAAAAAGTTAAATCTATTTCCTATGAATATAGTAGTAGATAATTCTCTTTATATAAGTGTAACCAATTAAAAGAAACCAAATTATGTTTTTCAAATAAAACCATTTAATTTGTTAATCTAAGTACTAAAAAATAAGTGTCAAGCGCTTGGTAACATGACTTGTAAATTTTGACATCGGGTTGTTAGAATCAAAGTACGCAAGTACCGAATAATACTGACACCATAAGAAAAAAAATTTCATGGATCTGTCACTGATAAAAACCAGATCGACCAAAAAACGACCCACGAACCATAATCGACCACGTAATGTACGAATATGAATTTTATTTAAACGGAGGTTTGAATCATATCACAAACTGAAATTAAAATGAAGATCAATCAAAGAAATAATAATATTATTATTAGAGATGTGACTTACACCACAACCATATCGAAGAAAGACGCCGACAGGAGGCAAGAGAACTGCAAGTATGATCTCCACAAATGTTTCAGTGCCCATGTTTGATCCGATGTTATGTTATGTTGTCTTTTGTTTTTGAGTTTTGAGGTTATAAAGAGATGTTTCCTTTGGTACGGATCTATAACTGTTTTCTAAGATTAAGTGTATTGTTTTTTGGAATGGGAACGTATACGTGTCACCTTTTCATGCAATATATGCCACGTGGATATATAGCTTGTTTAGTGTGTGGAGTCTGGTGGACAGGTGGCTATTTCCCATTTGACCCGGTTGGATGGGCATTGTGGGTTAACTGTAAAAGTTTGTTTTTAGAAAAAAGGAAGTTATTCAATTTTTACATGTTTTAGTTTTATCACATTGTTGTACTAGTTAATGTTTTTCTTTCATCTATCCCTTTATACGGTAAATAAGTTTTATTTATAATTCTATACTTCAAATGTATTTTGTATTGAAAATGTCAGTAACACTATGTATTTTATAGAAAAAAAATCATATTTTAGTTATGCCGGAATAAAAATCATATTTTCTATTGTTTGTCATCTTATAATGACGATTAGTTGTGGACAACCCACAGTAACATTTGTTGTATACGGGCTAAGTTATTAGCCCAGTGGATCTGGATTCCTCAGGTTATCATATTATTATTTCAAATTATTTTTTATTATCCAACTCATTTATAATTAGCGTTTCAAATGATTAAAATGAAGTTGCAGGTAAACATGTAATAATCTGCGTCTCAACCCTCTTTTTAATATCAAACTCAATCCTACTAAAAACAAATTTTTGATTCTTAGAATTCTTGTTTTCATTTAAATTGAGAATAATAATATATTTACTTTTTAGTTAAAAAATTTTCATATCTACATATTTTTTAGCTTTATCTCCTTCAATTTTACGACCATTTAATAAAAATGAAAATCACCTCACATTAATCTAGACTAATATGTTATTTCTTAAGTTTCATTTAATATTTGTATTTTAATTATTTATTTCTTAAGTAATTAATTTTAATTAATTACCCGTTTAGTCTACACTCTACTGGTCTCAAGCTAGTTAACAGATAGTTCAATATTATTTATTTTACTTGTATGTTTACAAATAACTAACTTAACTAGAGGGATTATAAAATTTTAAAAAACCAAAAGCTTAGTTATAGACTAAATTTTATCTCATAACCTGATAGGTGTAATTAGGGTGACAATCTTGACCCATGGGTTGAATGAGTTGTATCAAAATGTAATAGATGGGTCAGAAAGGGTCAAACTAAAAAAATAAAATGCTTGAAACGGGTCAAAACGGGTTGACATTTCTCGGGGTTTTTTTTATGGAACAAGAAAACGGGAAAAACTTTTTGGTATTTTTACTTTTTAGGTTTTTTATTTATATTTCGAGTTATAATTTTTAATTATTTTTTTGAATTTTTTGGTGATGAGTTTTGAAATCTCAACTCATTTTGACCCATTTCAAAACCATTCACAAAAAAATTCAAAAAAAAAAAATAAATAAAAAATAATAACTCGAAATATAAATAAAAAACTTAAAAAGTAATAATACAAATAAGTTTCTTCCGTTTTTCTCATTCCATAAAAAAACGAGAAATGTTAACCCGTTTTGACCCGTTTCAATTTTTTTTAGTTTAACCCTTTCTGACTCATCTTATATATTTTGATACAACTCATGGGTTGAGATTACCACCACTAGGTGTAATCTATGGTAACTTCAATTCCGTAATATTCATGTCATCGACATTTTGAACGTATTCCAATTAAACTAATAAAAAGATCCACCCAAATCTTCAAATTAGTTAAAGATTTCTACTCAAAATGTCAATGTATAAAAATCCTATAAAATATAAGATCAAATTTTAAATGATATTCATTACAATAATTCCTATTTTAAAATTGATAATTTGTATAGAATTGCAATTCATCGATCTGTCTGTAATACAAAGAAAACCTCTATATATATAGAGGATAAATTATACCTATACAAGGAAACTAGAATGTTTCATAAACTAATTACAATACATTTTTCAATATATATCTTCTAGAATATATTTTCAATATATATCGTCTAATATTCCCCCGTAGTTTGAGCGTGTGTCGACCGAACGTTCAAACTATGTCTGAATTCTTGGAATAATTGGCGCGGGAGCCCTTTTGTGAAAATATCAGCGTACTGAGAAGAAGACGGGACATGGAGAACACGAACGTGCCCAAGGCGAACCTTTTCCCGGACAAAATGTATATCAATCTCAACATGCTTGGTACGCTGATGTTGAACAGGATTTTGAGACAGATACACAGCCGAGACGTTGTTGCAGTAGACTATAGTTGCCCGAGATAGCGGAACATTAAGTTCAAATAATAAGTTACGAAGCCAGGTAGTCTCGGCAACGGCATTAGCAACCCCGCGGTATTCCGCCTCTGCACTAAATCGGGAAATGGTAGCTTGGCGTTTAGAAGACCAAGAGATCAAATTGTCACCCAAATAAACGCAATAACCTGAGGTGGATCGTCGAGAGTCTGGGCACCCACCACAGTCAGCATCGGAGTATGCCATTAGAGAGCAAACCGGAGATGGAACAATACGTAAACCGTGATCTATAGTACAACTAAGATACCTGATAATACGCTTCATGAAACTAAAATGAGAATCACGAGGAGCATGCATGAAGAGGCAAACTTTTTGAACTGCATAAGTTATATCCGGTCTTGTAAATGTGAGGTACTGCAAGGCTCCGGCTAAAGCGCGATATAATGTGCCATCGGGAAGTAAGTCACCATCAGAAGCGCTGAGTTTAGCCATAGTGTCGACCGAGGTGGCACATGGCTTACAATTGGACAATCCCGCTCGCTCGATAATATCCCGAGTATAGGTTGCCTGAGATAAAAAAAGACCATGTTGATCCCTTGTGACCGTAACCCCAAGAAAATGATGTAGGCGTCCAAGATCGGTCATGGCAAACTCCTGTGAGAGGGTAGCGATAATAGAATGCAGGAGTTGCGTATTCGAAGCAGTCAAAACAATATCATCTACATATAATAGCAAATATGCCTGATTCGGACCATGATTATAAACAAATAGAGACTGATCACATGTGCTTCGGCGAAACCCGTGAGCCATAATAAATGTCGAAAACCGATTGTACCATGCCCGTGGCGCTTGTTTGAGGCCATATAACGATTTTTTCAACCGACATACATGATTAGGGTGGTTGTTGTCCACAAAACCCGGAGGTTGATGCATGAATACAGTTTCTTGTAAATCTCCATGTAAAAACGCATTTTTAACGTCTAATTGATGAATTTCCCATGATCTTGACGCCGCCAAGGTTAAAACTGTGCGAATCGTTGCCGGTTTAACCACGGGGCTGAAGGTGTCATCACAATCGACCCCCACTGTCTGAGATTTACCATTAACTACCAATCGAGCCTTATATCGGTCAAGAGACCCATCAGACTTAAACTTGTGGAGAAACAACCATATGCAACGTATAATAGGATAATTAACCGGAGGTGGAACCAGTTCCCACGTATCATTAACCTGTAAAGCCTGAAATTCGTTGATCATAGCGTCACGCCAATTAGGATCCGATCGAGCGTTTGGTATGTCTTGGGTATGGGAGATATAGGCGGTGCGAGAGTGGTGTGTAGGTTAAGTCGGTTGACAGGTTTGGTGATACCGGCACGGGCTCGTGGTCATGGGGTGAACAGAATTATCATCAGAGGGTTGGGATGAGATGTTGGATTGTGTAGGAGCAGTGGTTGAAGATTGGGCAGGTGGGGTTTGAGTTGGTTGGGTATTGGTATGGGGTAACTGTTGGGGAACGGATGGAGGTGAAGTAGGTGGGCTGGAAGAAAATGGAACAGTAGGCGGGGTAGGGAATGCTAAATTGGACATTGTTTGGGTAGGTACCGGGTCGTCTAAGAAATTATAGGTGTTAGGAATAAGAGGCTCCGATGTTGAAAATGAGTGTTCGTCAAAGACGACATGGCGGGAGATGTGTGTTTTACCAGTGATGGGATCAAAGCACCGATACCCTCAATGATCGGCGGGGTAACCAAGGAAGATGCATTTGATTGATCGAGGATGGAATTTGTGTGGTTTGTAGCGGTTGTATTCGGGTAGCAGACGCATCCGAAGACACGAAGATGATCATATGTAGGGTGACGACGATATAAGGTAAAATGTGGGGTGGAGAAATTTAAACATTTAGTAGGCAAAATATTGTGAAGATAGGAGGCGGTATGAAGGGCTTCGACCTAAAAAACGGGCGGTAAACGAGCATGGTTAAGTAAAGTACGGACAATGTCATTTAATCGACGAATCATGCGTTCAGCCCGACCATTTTGTTGGGATGTTTGAGGGCAAGAAAAACGAAAGTAAGGCCATGGGTGTGGGCAAACTGTTTAAAGTCGTTATTATCAAATTCACCACCAAGGTCACATTGGAAACTTTTTATTTTAATATTGAATTGGGTGTGAATAAACTGGTGGAATTTGGTGAAATTTGTGAAAGATTCTGATTTGAATTTTAATGGATAAATCCAGACAAAGTGAGAAAAATTATCAATTAGAACCATATAATATTTATAGCCAGCCCGACTTATTATTGGTGAGGTCCATAAATCACAATGTACAATATCAAACGGAGCAAAAGTAATAGAATTGGATTCATATAATGGTAAACGTTTATGTTTTGAAATTTGACAAGAATGACATAAAGGTAAGTGCAGTTGTTTATTACAAGAAATAGATAAACTAGAACGTAATAAAGATAATATGGGATCGCCCGGGTGACCTAGGCGATTGTGCCATTGATGAGCGTTGGTGTTGATGAAGGCGGATGGAATGACTGGTTCAGTGAATGGATAAAGTTCCCCCGTGCTATCGTGGCGGGAAAGTCGAGCCCCAGTCTTGAAATCCTTCACAGTAAAACCGAAAGGGTCAAATTCCATAGAGGTCCAATTATCGATATTAAATTTACGGACAGAAATAAGGTTTTTGATAATATGAGGGGTGTACAAAATATTATTTAATTTGTAGGTTTGGTTTTGTATGGGAAAAAGGGTGTTACCGGATCCGTAAATGGGAACGGGATTACCATTACCAACGAATATAGAATTTACAGATAAATTAGACACGTGATAAGATATTTTACCTGGGTCCGATGTGAGATGGGACGAGGCACCTGAGTCCATATGCCAAGGATCCGATGAGTTGTAATATTGTTGACCCATATTGACTTGTCCCATGGCTTGAGCAAGATCAGTTGCATTAGATTCTGAAAAACCTGCAAATTCAAAGTTTGGACCTGGGTTTGGGCCAGTAGTGGAAGTGGTCGATGGGTTGAACTGGTTCACTGGTTGCTGGGTTGGAGCGGAAGGCGGGCCTGTTGTACCCATCTGTGGAGCACGCTGGTTGGTGGACTTGGGATAGTTGGACCATTGTTAATTGTTATTCCACTAATAAGGATGAATCGGTTGTGTAGGGTATGGGCTAGGAGGTGGATTGTAGCCATTGTTGGGCCAACCATGATTGGACCAGATTTGATTACCTGATGATTGGGAATTCCCGGTTCCGTGTGGGTGGGAATGACTTTGATTTCCCGAGTAGCCACGACCACCACCCCTTTGATTTCGGCCACAACCTCGGTATGAATTGTATCCACGACCGCCTCGACCCACATTATTATTATTAGAATAAAAACGTGGATTAGTACCTTGATGGGTCCCTGGTTGCATGTGATTTCCAGTTGCCATGAGGGCTGATTGATACCGTTGACGGGCTGCTTGTCGTTTTTGTTCAAGATCGAGTTGCGTGAGAGCTTCATCCCAAGATGGCGTGGACTAGTTAATAATGGCTGCTACAACCTCGTATTCACGAGGTAAACCGTTGACAAGTTGTGTGACGAGACGAGGCTCACTTACCGGTTGATCAACGTCTCCGAGTTGATCAGCCAAGTACTTCAGTTTTTGGCAATAGTCCTCCATTGACGAGCATGCGGTTAACTGAAGATTGGTAAATTGTTGTTCAAGTGTGGCGGCCTGTGCACGTTTATTATTCAAGTAGATACTTTCAAGTTTGACCCACGCGGCCCGAGCAGTGGTGTTGGCTTCTAATATCCGGTTAAGGATTTTTTCCGTGATCGTGTTATAGATCCATTGGAGAACCAACGAATCTAGTTCGGACTATTCTTCATATGTGTCGGATGTGGGATCCGGAGCTTCGACATTCTCAATGTGTTGAAGAACTTTGTAAGCCTTAGCGTGTAACTTAAATAGTTTCTTCCAAGACGAGTATGTGATGGTGGTTCCGTCTAAAGTTTTGATTTTGATTTGGATATCTGTAACTGAATAAGCCAGGTGTAGGGGTTTGCTTTTAGCATTGTCGGATGTAACACCCCGACCAAAGGCGGATTATACATCGGGGCGCCACATATTGTTTCATTACTCGTGACACTCTTGGGTGTCAATATTTAATAAATACATTCATTCACGCATGCGCAACGTATACATAAGATATAAATAAACCAACATAAATCAATATATTATAAATCAAAATATTCGAACAGCAATAACTTGTCTTGATACATTTTAATCTAGGTCCAAAAGTAAAAACGTCCTATGTGTCCACAAGCTCCAAAACAGCTACTGCAAACCTGAACATGTGTTAAAATAAACGTCAAACACTTGCGTGTTGGTGAGAAATCAAGTTTAATACAATACATAGATAACAATAAATCTGCGCGCAACATGTGTATGTCTGGGTTTCAACAAGGGTGTAATCAGATCGGGACCAACTCTAAGAGACAAGACTGCCAGTGCTCACAATTGAGCTCACAAACAAGACTAACTGTGCAAGTGTAACAAAAGAGAAAATCATAAACGATAGTTCTCCCGTGTTCATCTAATGGTACCATGAAAACTGCGGAATAGACCGACAAGACGGTTAATGATCCACACATACAAATAACAGCCAAGTCTACGTCCTCAACACATGGGATACTGCGCGACTAAAGTTCATAAACAAGTTTAAGACTCCAAGTTTGTATGAACACATGAACATCCCAAAACATTAAAAGCAAAAAGGGATTAGGTACGAGATTACTCACTTGATAAACGATGCGGTGTAAGATAAAGCAAGAACCAACTTTAAACAAGCACAAGTTAACCTATAAATAAGATTATTGTTTTAATGATTGGTTTTAAGTCTTGAATATAAGTTAGCATAATTAATAAGTAAATTATTATATATAATATATATATATTACCGGAAAAGCAGGGCAGAACAGGGAGGAAGACGGAGGCAAGAGAGGAGGGAGGCGGCTGAAGAACAACGGCAGAGAGCAAAAAGGGAGGAAGAGAATAAGTGTAGTGTGTGAAGTGTTAAGAAAATAGTACTATATATAGGCAAACCCTAGGGGACACAAACCCTAGAAAAGATCTCCAAAAGTAAAAGAAAAGATATCAACAGTAAAAAGTTCTGAAAAATAAAGATATCAAAAGATATGGTAGCAGGGAAAAAGAGAGGCTGACAGGATTCAGAAAAAGGCATGGGAGAGGACAGATAAAGTTACTGGTTAAAGCATGGCAAAAGCAGATCTCAAAAGATAATGTCAGTCACTTTTTCTACCAACCAATGGGGTTGGTACGCATGCTGCGCCGAAAGTAACTATTCAGACATTAGATAGGTTAGGTCAACAGCTCAGAAGAAAAGACATTTACAAAAACAAACGGCTAGAATAAACAGAAGATACAAGGGTTAAGCGCGGGAAGGCTGAGTGCGCGAGCGCGAAGGCTGGCACAACAATCCTTAGCGCACTGCGGGAAGAATCACAAATCCTTAGCGTGCTGCGTGAAGAACTAGAATTCTAAGCGCATCGCGGGAAGAACATACATTCTTAGCGCATTGCGGGAAGAACATGCATTCTTAGCGCATTGCGGGAAGAACATGCATTCTTAGCGCGCTGCGAGAAGAGTTCTCTTCACGCATCGCAGGAACAAGATGTCTTCACGCAGGCTTCCATGAAAGGAGTCTGGCGCGTGGAGCTGCAGACATCCTTAGGCGGGAAGAACCAAAGGACAAGCAAAGAGTTAGAAGAAAGAGGGAAACAAGGCGGAAAGAGAGAAGGAAGAGGGAGGGGACGGCGGAAAGAAAGAGAGAGAAAGAGGCGGGAAGGAAATATATATTATTATTATTAAAAATAAAATATAAGTATAAATATTAAATAATAAAAGAAAGATATCGGGTCAGAGAAACGGGTACCTGGGTCGGGTCGGATCGGGCAGATGTCACAGTCTCCCCTACTTTAAGAAATTTCGTCCCGAAATTTATCTCGAAGTAGGTTGCGCAGAGAACAGGTGCGGGTACTTGATCTTCATTTGATCTTCCCTTTCCCATGTAAACTCGGCTCCGCGCTTGGACTCCCAGCGAACTTTCACGATAGGGATACGACTGCGCTTGGTTTGCTTAACCTCGCGATCCATAATCTCAACAGGCTTCTCAACGAAATGCATAGATTCATCAATTTGAACTTCATCAAGTGGAATGTGAAGGTTCTCGTCAGCTAAACACTTCTTGAGATTGGATACATGGAACGTTGGATGCACATTACTGAGCGCGGGCGGCAGGTCAAGTCTGTAGGCAACTTTTCCCACACGCGCGAGAATCTTGAATGGACCAACATAACGAGGAGCAAGCTTACCTTTCTTCCCAAAGCGGACAACACCTTTCCAAGGCGACACTTTGAGGAGAACAAGATCACCAACTTGAAATTCGAGAGGCTTCCGCCTACGATCTGCGTAACTCTTCTGTCGGCTTCTGGCAGTCAGCAGATGATTACGGATCTTGGCGATTTTATCGGTTGTCTCTTGAACAAGTTCGGGTCCTGTGATCTGAGTTTCACCCACTTCGCTCCAACAAATCGGGGAGCGGCACTTACGACCGTAAAGTGCTTCAAATGGGGCCATACCAATACTGGAATGATAGCTGTTATTATAAGAGAACTCGATCAAAGGCAGGTGCGAATCCCAATTACCTCCAAAATCAAGAACACAAGATCGGAGCGTATCCTCAAGAGTTTGAATAGTTCGCTCAGACTGACCGTCAGTCTGGGGATGATATGCCGTACTCATGTCCAAGCGAGTTCCTAGCGCAGATTGGAGAGATTTCCAAAAGCGAGATATAAAACGGCCATCACGATCGGATATGATGCTCAAAGGAGTACCATGGCGGCAGACAATTTCCTTGACATAAAGCTGCGCGAGATGCTCAACACGGTAGTTTTCACGAATGGGCAGAAAGTGAGCAGACTTAGTCAATCGATCCACTATTACCCAAATGCTATCATGTTTGCTTGCTGTCAAAGGTAACTTGGTAATAAAGTCCATCGCTACACATTCCCATTTCCACGTAGGAATTTCTGGTTGTTCGAGCAAACCAGATGGGCGTTGGTGTTCAGCTTTTACTTTGGAACAAGTCAGGCATTTAGCTACGAACACAGCAATATCCTTTTTCATACCGGGCCACCAATAAGTTATGCGCAAATCCTTGTACATCTTATCAGCGCCAGGATGAATAGAATACCGAGATTTGTGCGCTTCACTCAGGATATCAGCGCGAAGATTCTCATCAAAGGGAATCCAGATGCGATTAAGATAGCAGAGAATTCCACTCAGATTAGGGACAAAGAGTGCTTCCGCGCCACACGCTAACTCGGCGCGAAGGTTACCATTACTGATGGATGCGCGCTGCGCGTCAAGAATACGCGATTCAAGGTTGCTTTGAATCGGCGCGAAGTGAAGCTGCGTGCGCGGCAAAATACAGTTAAGCTGGCAGGGTTTTCGGCTGAGCGCATCGGCTACCACATTAGCCTTACCAGGATGATACCGGATCTCACAATCGTAATCGCTGATGAGTTCGTTCCATCGGCGTTGTCTCATGTTAAGTTCCTTCTGATCAAAGATATGCTGAAGGCTTTTATGGTCAGTGTAGAGGATACACTTAGTACCATAAAGGTAGTGTCTCCAGATCTTCAAGGCAAAAACAACTGCACCAAGTTCGAGGTCGTGAGTTGTATAATTCTTTTCATGAACCTTAAGTTGCCTTGATGCGTAAGCGATAACCTTGCCTCGTTGCATAAGAACACAACCGAGACCTTGGTTGGATGCATCGCAATACACGACAAAATCATCATTACCCTCAGGTAGCGCAAGAACAGGAGCTTCACACAACAAACGCTTGAGCGTTAGAAAGGCTTCTTCTTGCTTCGAGCCCCAAATATATGGTTTACCTTTGTGCGTTAGAGCTGTTAAAGGCAAAGCGATCTTTGAGAAGTTCGAAATGAAGCGCCGGTAATAACCAGCTAAGCCCAGAAAGGAACGGATCTCGGAAGGAGAGGATGGCGTAATCCAGTTCTTGATTGCTTCAATCTTGGATGGGTCGACATGAATACCCATCTTGTTTACAACGTGACCAAGAAACTGTACTTCATCAGACCAGAATTCACACTTGGAAAGCTTAGCATAGAGTTGTTCAGCTCTAAGCTTTTGCAATACCAACCGGAGATGTTGCTCATGCTCGGCCTTGGTCTTAGAATACACCAGAACATCATCGATAAACACAATCACGAATTTATCCAAGAAAGGCCTACACACCCGGTTCATTAGATCCATGAAAACGGCGGGTGCGTTGGTCAAACCGAAGGACATGACCAAGAATTCAAAATGGCCATAACGAGTTCGAAAAGCAGTCTTCGGAACATCTTCATCGCGGATGCGCAACTGGTGATAGCCAGAGCGGAGATCAATCTTCGAGAAACAAGAGGCACCTTGGAGTTGATCAAAGAGGTCGTCAATACGCGGTAAGGGATACCGGTTTTTAATGGTGAGTTTGTTCAACTCGCGGTAATCAATACACATGCGAAACGATCCATCTTTCTTTTTAACGAACAACACCGGAGCACCCCAGGGCGAAGAGCTAGGGCGAATGAATCCTTTAGCAGTCAACTCTTGAAGTTGGCTTGCCAATTCTTGCATCTCAGCGGGCGCAAGACGGTAAGGAGATTTGGCTACGGGGGAAGCACCAGGGACAAGATCAATACGAAACTCGACTTCACGAGCGGGAGGGATACCAGGAAGATCATCAGGAAAAACTTCAGGGAAATCACGCACAACAGGGATATCGCGAAGCTTCTTCTCTTCAGCAGGTTTAACCACGTGGGCTAGAAATGCAACACACTTCTTCCGCATGAGTCTTCGGGCTTCGGCGCAAGACATAAGCTTAAGACCGCGGGAGGGTTTCTCGCCGTAGATGTGAAGATCACCATTTTCTCGAGGAATGCGAATCAACTTCTTGGCGCAAATAACTTCGGCGCGATTCTTCGAGAGCCAGTCCATACCAATGATAACATCAAAGCTTCCAAGAGGCATGGGGATGAGATCGATCAGAAAATCGTTTTCATTAAGGTTAAGCGTACAATCCTTGATCACAGAGTTTATTAAAACAGTTTCACCGCTAGCCAATTCAACTGAAAAATCTTCTTTTAAATCGTTGCGCGGTCGCGCAAGCTTCTGCTCGAAGGCGCGAGAGATAAAACTTCGATCGGCGCCAGTATCAAAAAGTACAGAAGCATAAAATCCGTTAAGCAAAAATGTACCATTAACTACGTCATTATTCGCTTGCGCTTGGTGCGCGGTTATGTTAAAAGCTCGTCCACGCGTTACTTGGTTTGAAATCTGGTTCACCGGATTCGCCTGTGTGATTTGCACTTGCAGTCTCGGGCACGCGTTCCGGAAATGACTGGGATCACCGCAGTTAAAGCACGATCTGGGTCGTGGGTTTTGGTAGGTTGGTTGTGGGTTCTGCGGGTAGACTGGTGGTGTTGGCGCAATTGGATTGGCGGGAAGGACTCTACAGTTCTCAGCAGTGTGACCAGTACGGCCACATCGGTTACAAAGTCGACACGGGGTTTGGGTTGGGTGGTGAAATCTACAGGTTGGGCAAAAGGGGTGGTTTCCTGTGTAAGGTTTCTTAGTTGGCGGGGCAGGGAGTGCTGGATTGGTTAAGGCATAGTTGTGGACTATAGGGGGAGTTGGGTAGGCTGACAGAGGGTTAGGCGCGTAAACTGGGGGTTGGTATGCGGGTTGCTGGACAATGGGCGGGTTGGTAAGCGCATAGGCCTTGCGCCTGCGCTTGAGGTTGTTACGGTTTGAGGGTTCAGGTTTGGTTTCTGTTGGTTCAGGGACAGTCTTGGTGAGTTTGGTCTTCTCAGTTCCCCGCAGGAACAGGGTTCCTGCTCTGACATGGTTGTCGCTGAGCACAGCGGCCAACTCAATGGCGTCAGAGAGGGTAACTGGGTTTCTGGCCCATACAGAATCTTGAATTTCCATGGGGAGACCCCCAAGGAATTTCTCGATTGCTCGGCGTGAAGGGGTAACAAGGTGAGGGACAAGCAGGCTTAGTTCATGGAAGCGCGTCGCGTACTCGCGCGCTTCTCCGCTGTATTGCTTCAAGTTCCAGAATTCTTCCTCCAGGCGCTTAACTTCGTTGGGAGGGCAGAATTCTCGCGTAAGAATTTCCTTGAATTCCTCCCATGTCATGCTAGAAGCAGCCTCTGCGCCACGCGCATGAGCTACTCCATTCCACCATGTAAGCGCTCTGGATTCCAGGACACTGGAAGCATATAGGGTTCGTCTATCTGAGGGGCATTGGGTATGGAGGAAAGTGTTTTCAATCTTTTCGAGCCATTGGAGCATCACGGTGGCTCCTTCAAGACCTGTGAACTTTGGAGGGTTACCCGCGTTAAAGGACTTAATGTTGTAACTGGAGGTATTGTTTTGGCTCAAGGCTTGGGCTATCACGGCGGCCATTTCCTGGGAACGTTGCTGTCTACGCATGCGCGAGGCTTCTCTTCTCTGAAATCGGCGAGATAGCGGAGGCATTCTATAAAAGTTTTAATTTTAGTTAATATCTTGGTTTTAGCGCAAAGTTTTAATCTTATAAAGCTTGGTTTCACGGAGTCAGTTACAGTCAAAAGTTAAAGTAAAATAAATGACTTTAAATGCGGACTTAATAAAGGTAACAAATTCGAATCAGAAATCGACAATTCATGTATCACCATGACTTTCCGAATTCCCAATTTAAAATATACGAGTAAACGAGTATTGGAGATTGACGATTCATGTATCACCATGACTTTCCAATCTTCAATATAAAATATACAAGAAAATAAGTATTGGAGGTTGACAATTCATGTATCACCATGACTTTTCAAGTCTCCAACCTCAGAACATAATCGTAAATGGAAATTGAAAATCAACTATTCATGTATCACCATGACTTTTCGGATCTTCAAATCCCAACAAACGAATAGGCAAGAAAAATCAATAAAAATCGAAATTCAGCAAAAATCGAAATATCGCGAAATAAAACATAAAATCATATACTGCGCAAGTGCGAGCATATTCATAAATAACGAGTAATTAACAATAAGCGCGCAAACATGAGATTTCTCTCATGCGCGAGAAGGGACTCTTAGGTATTCTAGGCCGTTACGTCTAACCACCTATCCTAAAGTCAACGAGCTCTGATACCAATCTGTAACACCCCGACCAAAGGCGGATTATACATCGGGGCGCCACATATTGTTTCATTACTCGTGACACTATTGGGTGTCAATATTTAATAAATACATTCATTCACGCATGCGCAACGTATACATAAGATATAAATAAACCAACATAAATCAATATATTATAAATCAAAATATTCGAACAGCAATAACTTGTCTTGATACATTTTAATCTAGGTCCAAAAGTAAAAACGTCCTATGTGTCCACAAGCTCCAAAACAGCTACTGCAAACCTGAACATGTGTTAAAATAAACGTCAAACACTTGCGTGTTGGTGAGAAATCAAGTTTAATACAATACATAGATAACAATAAATCTGCGCGCAACATGTGTATGTCTGGGTTTCAACAAGGGTGTAATCAGATCGGGACCAACTCTAAGAGACAAGACTGCCAGTGCTCACAATTGAGCTCACAAACAAGACTAACTGTGCAAGTGTAACAAAAGAGAAAATCATAAACGATAGTTCTCCCGTGTTCATCTAATGGTACCATGAAAACTGCGGAATAGACCGACAAGACGGTTAATGATCCACACATACAAATAACAGCCAAGTCTACGTCCTCAACACATGGGATACTGCGCGACTAAAGTTCATAAACAAGTTTAAGACTCCAAGTTTGTATGAACACATGAACATCCCAAAACATTAAAAGCAAAAAGGGATTAGGTACGAGATTACTCACTTGATAAACGATGCGGTGTAAGATAAAGCAAGAACCAACTTTAAACAAGCACAAGTTAACCTATAAATAAGATTATTGTTTTAATGATTGGTTTTAAGTCTTGAATATAAGTTAGCATAATTAATAAGTAAATTATTATATATAATATATATATATTACCGGAAAAGCAGGGCAGAACAGGGAGGAAGACGGAGGCAAGAGAGGAGGGAGGCGGCTGAAGAACAACGGCAGAGAGCAAAAAGGGAGGAAGAGAATAAGTGTAGTGTGTGAAGTGTTAAGAAAATAGTACTATATATAGGCAAACCCTAGGGGACACAAACCCTAGAAAAGATCTCCAAAAGTAAAAGAAAAGATATCAACAGTAAAAAGTTCTGAAAAATAAAGATATCAAAAGATATGGTAGCAGGGAAAAAGAGAGGCTGACAGGATTCAGAAAAAGGCATGGGAGAGGACAGATAAAGTTACTGGTTAAAGCATGGCAAAAGCAGATCTCAAAAGATAATGTCAGTCACTTTTTCTACCAACCAATGGGGTTGGTACGCATGCTGCGCCGAAAGTAACTATTCAGACATTAGATAGGTTAGGTCAACAGCTCAGAAGAAAAGACATTTACAAAAACAAACGGCTAGAATAAACAGAAGATACAAGGGTTAAGCGCGGGAAGGCTGAGTGCGCGAGCGCGAAGGCTGGCACAACAATCCTTAGCGCACTGCGGGAAGAATCACAAATCCTTAGCGTGCTGCGTGAAGAACTAGAATTCTAAGCGCATCGCGGGAAGAACATACATTCTTAGCGCATTGCGGGAAGAACATGCATTCTTAGCGCATTGCGGGAAGAACATGCATTCTTAGCGCGCTGCGAGAAGAGTTCTCTTCACGCATCGCAGGAACAAGATGTCTTCACGCAGGCTTCCATGAAAGGAGTCTGGCGCGTGGAGCTGCAGACATCCTTAGGCGGGAAGAACCAAAGGACAAGCAAAGAGTTAGAAGAAAGAGGGAAACAAGGCGGAAAGAGAGAAGGAAGAGGGAGGGGACGGCGGAAAGAAAGAGAGAGAAGGAGGCGGGAAGGAAATATATATTATTATTATTAAAAATAAAATATAAGTATAAATATTAAATAATAAAAGAAAGAGATCGGGTCAGAGAAACGGGTACCTGGGTCGGGTCGGATCGGGCAGATGTCACATCGGATGTCTCACCATCTGTTTGCTTGGATTTGTCACCCATGGGTGATCGATAATCGATCGAAACCGATAAAGAAAGAAAAGGTAGGGAAAAAAAAGGAACAGAGATGGAAAAAGGATCTGAGGTTTGGCTCTGATACCATGATAATTTGTATAAAATTGCAATTCATCGATCTCTCTGTAATACAAAGAAAACCACTATATATATAGAGGAGAAATTATACCTATACAAGGAAACTAGAATGTTTCATAAACTAATTACAATTTCTTTTTCAATATATATCTTCTAGAATATATTTTCAATATATATCGTCTAATAAAAATGTCTTGCGAGATACAAGTTAATTATAGAATGAGAATGATGAGAAACAAATGAATCTAATTAGATACGAGGATATAACTAATAATAATAATACGTTAAGAATTAGTAGAAAAAAAAAATAATGTAAATTAGATAAAATTTAAAAAGAAAAAGGAAATAAAGAAGAGTTGGTCATAGCAGATCAAATAAAATAACTTTGGTCTGAAAAGCCACTCTACCCCCTCCTCTTTTGTTATTTGCCACTTTTAACCACTTTCCTCTTCACCCAACTGTACCTATTCAACAGCCAAACACACTGTACTTGTATCATTAGTAGTTCACAACTGCTCATAGTACAACTATCATAGCACATGGTACCATCAACATAACTTCAATTTGAAATGAAGGGAGTAACTTTTTATACTATACATATGTTAAGGGACCATTTATGCAAATTATAAGAATTCGGGTTATTGGCCGGGGTTAATCAGAAGTCAAAAAATTTTTACACACAACCTCAACCAGTGTTGTAAAAAACCCGACTAGGCACTGATTAATCCCTAGTCTTCACCGCACCGACTTGTCGCCGATTAATCCCCATTTATCCAAAATCGGTCAAATTTAACAGTTTTATACATAAAATTTGGAGTATGTATGTATATTTGAAAATGTACATATAAATCTCCAATCTGATTAATCTCGGCTAATCCCTAGTAATCCCGATTAATTGCTAGCCCCTACCCCACCAACGCCTAACGATTTTTACAACACTAATCTCAACTTTGAACGTCTTTTCCTCCGGTAAATATGTAATACCACACTAAATGAAAACTAATCTTGTTGGCTTGTTAGCTGTTCGAACGTATTTACAGTTAGTGTGAGATTGATAAAGGAAAATACGTTCAAAGTTGGAGTTGTATGAACATTTTCTGAGTTGGAATTAATCCCGATCGATACAGAATTATAAAACTTAGATACCCATGTGTCATGTGTGTGTAAGTGAAGGATGAGCATGCATGAACCAACTTGTATTATGTTTGACAGGTTGGAACAAATAAGTATTGTCACCTTTGGAACCATGTTAGTAGCCAACCAGATAAACGGAACGTACACGGCCGTGAACGACACAATGGCCCTGTACCTCGCACAATCAAAAACCCTTATGCGCGATTTTAATGATTGTAAAGTCATACACGTCAAGCGTAGCGAAAACAAATCTGCGGATGCGTTAAGCAAGCTTGCATCATTAGCTTTCACCCATTTGGGAAAGGACATCCGCATTGAACTCCTTGAAGCACCATCAGTCCCGCACAAGGAAATTTGTATCATCCAAACCGGTACAGAAACGTGGATGATACCAATAATAAATTACCTTGCAGCGGGTATACTACCAGAGTCAAAAACACAGGCAAGAAAAATACGTTGTAAAGCATTAAACTATCAACTCATCGATGACATCCTTTACAGACGTAACTTTCTTGGCCCACTCTTAAGATGCGTGGGCAACCAAGATGCCGACTACCTCCTAAGGGAAGTACACGAAGGCATCTGTGGAGTACACGCAGGTCCACGCGCTGTTGTAGCTAAGCTAAACAACGCGGGATATTTTTGGCCGGGGATGCATACGGATGCGCTGGCATACATTAGAAAGTGTAGGTCTTGCCAGCTCTACGCACCCAACACGCATCGCCCGAAGAATGAACTTGTTCCAGTCACCTCTTCATGGCCATTTCAGAAGTGGGCCATCGATGTGACAGGCCCATTTCCTACAGCAGCAGGAAACGTTCAGTTCCTAGTGGTAGCCATCGTCACCAAGTGGATAGAAGCAAAACCCTTAGCCCAAACAACCGCAAAACATATCAAAAAATTTATTTGGGAATTTATTATTTGTCGTTTTGGACTTCCACAGAATTTGGTGAGCGATAACGGCACCAACTTTGCTGACAAGAAGCTACAACAGTGGCTGAAAGAACTTCAAATCACCCACACCTTTACCTCAGTGGCACACCCGCAAGGTAACGGTGAGGTGGAAAGAGCAAATAAAAGCATCGTCGAAGGCATAAAGAAAAGACTCCTGGAACACAGATCCGGCTGGGTAGACGAAGTTCCACACGTCCTTTGGGCAAACAGAACGCTGAAAAAGGCCAGTACGGGAGAAACCCCGTTCAGCCTCACTTACGGCACTGAAGCCATGGTCCCAGTCGAAGTTGGTTTGCCCTCACCAAGGGTCTTGATTCAGCCAGAAGACAATGATGCGGAAAGACGGTTAGACCTTATGCTAACCGAGGAACGCAGAGACTTAGCCGCAGCGCGTGAAGAAAACTACAAGCGACAAATGCAAAAGTACTACAACACGCGGGTAAAACTCTGCAACTTCAATGTAGGAGACTACATATTGCGTAATAACGAGGCTTCAAACCAAGAGCGCCCAGGAAAACTGGCACCGGTCTGGGAAGGACCGTACATTATCAAAGAAGTTTTGGGAAAAGGCGCATACCGGCCCGAAAGGCTCGATGGCACTCCTATCCCAAGAACATGGAACGGAGCTCAATTACGCAAATGTTACATGTAGATCAATTCCAAACTTGTAAAGAAAAGGCCTAGAGCCACTTCTAATGGAAATGATTCTCCTTTCACATTGTGTTGATAGCCTTACCTTTATACTTATGAACTTCCCACGCTGATATGCCGGTATTCACCGCATAAATATGGGAAGAAGTAAGTCGTTGCGTGTGGAAGGCGGCAAAACCCGCATAAACACATAAAACGGTAAAAATTTCTAAGGAAAACCTTCACGCAGGTCAGCTATAGGTGAAGTTTGGTCATCCCAATAAATGAAAGTGACGGTACTACCCGCACAATCATGATAAAGGAAACTGAACATTGACCTATTGGCAACCGCGCGTCGAAAGGTTAATTTATTCAAAACACTTAGAAAATTTCAAAGGAAAAGATGAGGAAAACTTCCACGCAGGTCAGATATAGGTAAAGTTTAGCCATCCTACTAAGTGAAAGTGACGGTCTTATCCGCACAATCACGAAAGAGGAAGCAAAACTTTAACTTATTATCTGCCACGTTGAAAAGTTAACTTATCTAAGTACTAAAGAAATTGCTAAGTTAAAACAAAATATGAGCGAAATAAACAAGGCAAGGCATTAACAAATAATTTTTATTCCATCAACATTCAAACATTACAAGAATTGCTGGGTACAAACCCGCATACAAGATTAGAAGTCTACAAACATAAAAATCTACTCTAATGGTGGAAAGGGATCTAAAGTATCAAGCTTCAGGACCACTCCCACTTGGACCCGCACCATCAGTAGAGTGTGGCGGTTCAAGGAAAGCTTTGAGGATAGCTAGCCCATCATCAGCAGCAGCAATCTCGTTTACCTTCTCCACCACCGGATGCGGGAAGGCGGCATACTGATTCACTGCTTGGTCATACGCAGCTTCAGTATCCACATTGTAAAGAGGGAAGTTGGAAGGCGGAATGCCTTGTTCAACAAACCCTAGACCAAGCAGGAAGCCAGCCTTTTCCCCATCCTCATGAGAAGCCTTGAGGGCTGCGCTCATCGCATCGTCATATGATGTGTTCGTGAATACCCGATGCACAACCTAAAAAACAGAAGTATATCAAAAACTCTTCTAAGGAAAAGCGTAAAGAAATTGTGAAACTACGCATACCTGCGACAACGCTTCTCGAAGAAGCCATTCCTTGGTAACCAGAGCCTCCTGGAGGGCAGCTTGAGCTTCATTACGGGCGCGTTCGGCTTCGTTCTTTGTAAGGTTGGCAAGCAACACATCTTTGGCTGCAGCCTCTTCGACGCCCTTTAGCTTACGCTCAGTTTGGTCAAGCACCCCCCTCTAGTCCAAGATCTCTTGGAGCTTCTTGGCATCTTCCATGGCCAAAGCATCATGAGCCTGCTGGAGCCTCTCTAATTTGGCTTTAAGTTCCTCATTCTCGATGCGTAGAGGCTCAGCAACAGCTTCAGCCTTGGTGGCCCTCTCGGTTGCATTCCGTGCAGTTTCCTTAGCCAACCGAAGCTGTTCGTTAACAGCTTGGGCAGCCTTGGAACGGGCCTCGAGCCTGGCCTGAACTTCAACCTCGAGGGCCTTGAAGGCCTTCTCCTTTTCTGCAGCAACGGCGGCAAGCTTCGCATTCTCCTCCCGGATAGCCCGCGCCTGAGCCACTTCAGGGCTACGCGCCGTCTTTAACTTGTCGTTTTCACGACAAAGTAGCTCGACGCGCGACTGCATCCGGGCGAGGAGGATTCGGAGCTCGTTGGACAGCCTACCTTCCTGGTAGCTGGCCATGGCCTCCCCCAGCGCACCGCTTGGGGCGGCGTGACGCGCCCATTCGACGCACTCCTCAGCAGTCCGGAGGGTCGTTCCCCGGCGGATCTTCCACCGAGGAGCGTACACCTCGTTGGAATCACGAACTGCAATAAAACAAAAAACAGTTAAGAGAGAGAAACGATGAAAGGGATATAGGCCAAAATAACCCTACGCACCTGTAGGGTCGACAACAGGCCGATAGCCACCAAATCCATCACCTGAACCTAAGGGATATCCATCCAAAAGGTCAAGGAGACGGGAAGGAGGCAAGGATTGGCTAGACGCCCCAACCCCAAACGTACCTGAAGGACTGGCCGTAGTCGCAGGCGCCGGAGGAGGCATGGTGGAGGCTGCCGCGGTGGAAACCAACGGAGGTGAACTCACCGGAGGTGAACTCACAACCGTGGCCGCGCCTGTGGAAGAACCCGCAAGAGAAATCACCGCCGGCTCAGTGATGGATTATGTGAAAATGGCACTGACGGCCGGCGGGGATAATGTTACAGCTGGAACAGTTGGCTCAACGGGATGAGCAACTGAACCAGTACTGCAAGCAGGCGTAGCCGCCTGGGTCATCGCCTCGGGTAGGTTGACCAAACCTACCTTCATGGGTCCAGAGCTGCTCCCTCCCGCTCCACTCTGGAACGCTAGGCATCCACGCCTGCACGAAGACAAGATATATAAGTATAATAGCGGAAAGATATGAAGTTAAAGTTATGTACACTTACGGGTCTTTTTGAGCTTGAAGGTGCGATCAGGCGGGGACGAACCCGATCGAGCCGGCCTCTTCGTACCGGTCACCGTCGTCGTCCTGGGCTGCTCGGAGGTGACAGCCGTTTCAACCTCCGGAGCAATGGTCTCAACACCACCTGGGTTCCCCGCCGCCTCTTCACTCTCGGTCTCCGACTCAGACCGGTTCACCTGGTCGGCGGTGGAGGCTACCTTCGCCTTGCCCTTCCCGCCAGCAGCCTTCTTCTTCCGCGCAAGAAAAGGACCATCTGCGGATTCCTCATCAGAAGATGACAAGATTTGAGGAATTCCGGCAGAGGTTTCAGCATTCAGAGGGCGAGGGTTAAATAGTCTTTTACCTGGCCGCGTGGCGCTCAGTATTTCGTGGCCTGGCGGGTAGGCCTCCACAAACCGATCTGCAGTCTGCGCATGGATGGGCAACTCGTTCTCGTCAAGAGCGCGAATACCCAACCGAGCGGGACTGTCACACCCCGGCCAGAGGCGGAATGCCAAGGGCGTGGACGAAGTCTCAGATTGAATAAGCCATAACACAGGTTAAGAGTCTAAATGAAATGCATACATAGATAATCAAGTTACATTGTTCAAAAGATACAAATAAAACCACAATAGTCCAACAGATACTAAGTCTAGTACTACGCCTTCAGTCATCTCCTAAGGCCATCTAGAAATCCCTGTTCTTCATCTATTAGCATTACCTGAAAAATATGCAAGAAAGCGTCAACTACAAAAATAGTTGAGTGAGAACATAAGTTTGTTGTAAAAGGAAAAGGCTTCATACACAAGCATGTTAGACCAAGTTGTAGGGGTTTATATATAGGGTGTACCAGCGGCTAACCCACCACTCCTACAACATATTTTGCTGTGCTTATTGTTTTATGAGTTTCAAAGTGAGAAGACAGTTCATAAGTAAAAGCGTAGTGTATAATACATGGTTCGGTACAGTTCATAATAGTGTGTGAAAAGCGTGTACGTGGATCATTGAGTTACAACGTGTATAAGGCAATACAATAGTTCACAATTCTTGAGATAAATGCACATAACAGATAGACCAAAGAGCAAGTAATAACACATAGTACACATAGAGGTCACGCGAGTGTGAGGCGAGACTTACATGGATTCACACAGAATCCAAGGCCGTCGAGTATGCGAGACTTACATGGATGCCGCAGTATCCAAAGCAGTCGAGTGTGCGAGACTTACATGGGTGCCGCAGTACCCAAAGCAGTCGAGATAGTGACCGTGGTTCATAGAGCAACAGTTCATAGAGCATATAGTTCATAGTGCAACGGTTCATAGTACAATGGTTCATAGTACAATGGTTCATAGTGTAACAGTTCATAAAGTGATACAAATTTATAGAGTAAGTAAAGTAATTGTGATGGTGTTTACATTACGTTAAGTTATAAGTGAAAGCGAGTAAAAGCAGAGTAAAACAGTGTATAAAGGTTTGAAGTAAAGTGTTTTGCATATTTCCACCCCGTGGTTTGATAAAGTAAAAACAGTTGAAAAGGGGTTTATGAACTCACCTTGATCTCGGGTTAGGATGGTGCTACAGAAGATCTCCTTAGCCTAGAGTTGGACATATGTATAAGGTTAACAACGTGCAATAAGTCTAAGAAAACGAGTTTACGCGACCTCGAGCAAAAACTGGGTTTTTAAAGATGAAAACAGCTTGGTTCTGGCTTGATTCGATCGAATAAGAATACATTCGATCGAATAAGAATACATTCGATCGAATAGGAACACGTTCGGTCGAATAGGCACACATTCGATCGAATAGACACACATTCGATCGAATCTGAGGCACACTCGATCGAACCAGAAACACATTCGGTCGAACCAGTTTGGGAAAACTCGTTCGGTCGGACATGGAACTTGTTCGATCGAATAGACACTCGTTCGATCGAATACGAAGCTCATTCGATCGAATGAGTTGGAGACCATTCGGTTGCTTTCCTATTCGGTTGACAGGACTGGTTCGATCGACTCCTTCGATCGAATGAACTGGTTCGATCGACTGGTTCGATCGAATGAGTCTGATTCGACTCCTTCAAGCTGGGCGACGGAGAAACCTACGGGTTTTCCAGATTTTCCAGATTTTTGACCCAAAATCGAAGTTTTTGACATGGAAATGCTCGGGATTGAAAGGGGTATCGATTCCTAGTACTTTTAAACACAAAAGCTTGCATTTTGACACCAAAACAAGTCGGTTTTTGACCCGAAAACTCAAGTTACGAAAATGGGAGTTTTTGCTCGATTTGAGGCCGAAAATGGTTATGAAAACGGATGATTTTCGAAAGGGACTTACCAAAAACGATTAGGAACAAGATTCCGGGCTCGGATTTGTGATTTGAGGACTTTCTCTCTCTAGCTTCTCTCTCTAGAAATGAGAGAGTTTGGGTGGGTGCAAGTGAAAGAGTTGGGTGAAAATGGTGGAAGTGTCAAGAACTTTCGTTTATATACTACGGGTTTGGTTAGGCGCGGGTTGGCTACCTACGGGTCGAGATTAGCCGAGTCCATAAATTTTGTAAAACGAAACATTTTTCTATAAACTTTTATGAAATAACTTTGAATAAAATATCTGAAATCTTTTAAAATAATGAAAATATCATTTATTTACAAAAGATAGATTTTTGGTCACCGGGTTAAATTTCGGGATGTTACAGTCTCCCCTACTTTAGGGAATTTCGTCCCGAAATTCAAGCACACGGTCCAACTTATGAAATAGATTCTACCAAATCAATACAGGTTATTCGTTTGATGTGCACTTCCAGGGATTCGCAAATTAACGAGGAGGGGGCTTATATATAGGGTGTACCATCGGCTAACCCACCACTCCCTCATCGTAATTTGAGAATTTCCCTTTCCATGCATAACGTCCAAATGGCCTATATTAACTTTTAAATATTATGAAATTTTGAGCATGAGATAACTTAGTTCGAGATAGAGTAATCAATCCAAGAGAGAAAACAAATTGCGCATAGTGGTTCTAATAGTGAGTTCATGAGCACAAATAGTTCATTCGCGATTCTAGTGATTAGAGCAACTTAGTTCATTCAAACACAAAGCTATGAGCATTCACCCAAGACTTGCTTCGGGCGCATTCATGTACGGCTGAAGGGGTTTATATATAGGGTGTACCAGCGGCTAACCCACCACCCCTTCAACTTTACCCGAATGCTCCTTTCCGCTGATCTTGGACTAGGGCTCACAGTGACACTCCTATCCCCTCACAAGCCCTAAATTCCAATTTTTCGTATTCGATCATATTCAATTCCAGTTGTAGGAGTTTATATATAGGGTGTACCATCGGCTAACCCACCACTCCTACAACTTTCCTTGAATACTCTCTCAACTGCCATTGGGTTCAAGACTTGCGACACACTTTACTACCACAAGTCCCTACCTCCAATACCCGCTTCAGAACTACACACGCCCTGCCGAAGAGGTTTATATATAGGGTGTACCAGCGGCTAACCCACCACCCCTCCGACATTCTTTGAGTAGCCCTTACTCCACGAATATTGGGCTCAGGACTCATAGTACCATGATGGAACATTTGCACACGTACGCACCTGTGACTTAACAATTATATTCCGGACTATAATTGTTATTTCACCTTGCGTCGTCCTTGCAATTGTCACCCCATCGCGTAAGTGCTTAAGGGAAAACTCTACACATAATCACATAATCAGGCAATCACATAAGTAGCAAATGTATAAATGCGTAAATAGTTCAATCGGTCGTGAAACACATTTGTTCGTTGGTCGTTGCGTAAGGGATACAAGAGCATTGCGTTTGTGCGTGGTTCGTGTAATAGTGCTTAGTGTACAAAGTGTAATAGTGATAATAATAGTGGAAAGTGTGTTGATCATAAGTGGTGTTGTCAAGAATTCGAGTTGAACTAGTCGTGCGGGCGTGTAGAGGTTAAAGGCGAGCAGTTCCGGCGAGGGTTAAAGTCGTAAGAAGAGAGTAAGGAGAAAAGGGTTAGAATCGTGACGAAAGGAAAGGAAAGAACATACCTGGAGCGGCGTCTTGATCTAGCTGGGCTGCGGCGGCTCCGATCCTGTAAACGCGTCCTGTTGCAGGAGGAATCTCGACGGTGATGCGGGGGGCAGCGATTTCTGAGGTGATCGGTGGCTCCACACTCGTAACATGCTCTCGCGTTGGGGGCGGCGTTGTTGGCGACGGCAGGTGCAGATCTGCAGGTATTAGCTAGGTGGCCGAGTCGTCCACAATTGGTGCATCTGTAGCATTGGACTCCCTGGGGGTGATGTCGTTGGCACGTGTGGCATTTGGGATGGGCACCGGCGTATCCCGCTCGGGGTCTGTTGGAGGCATCAGGAGCAACTGCGTTCAAGGGAACAGCTTGAGTGGCAGTAGTGGTGGCGGCAAGGACCTTCTGCTTCTTGCGATTCGGCTCGTCAGATAGTTGACCGGCTTTGATTAGGCTTTGGGCCACAAGAGCGGTGAGGTGAACAGCGGCTTGGACCGTCTGGGGATCAGCTGCGATGAGGATAGCGCGCATGCAATCGGGAAGGCCACGGAGGTAAGCTTCAACAGCACGTTCTGCGGGAGTAACCATATGTGGTACCAAAAGGGCGAGCTCGTGGTAACGCTCAGTGTATTCTTGGTAATCAGCTCCTTCCATCCTATGTTCCCAAAACTCGGCTTCAAGCTTCTGCTGCTCGCTACGGGGTACGAACTCTCGAGTGACGACTTCCCTGAATTCGGTCCAGGACAAAGCGTTGGCAGCTTCACGGCCACGAGTTCTGACTTCGTTGTTCCACCAGTTCAGGGCGCGCTTGAGAAACATACTTGCAGCAAAACGGACTTGCAGATTTTCCGGGCAAGCAACGATATCGAACGTAACTTCCATCTTTTCGAACCATTGAAGAAGACCAGCAGCGCCTTCGAATCCTTCGAAGTTCGTCGGTCGGGCACTTTGGAAGGCCTTGTAGTGTCGATCGGTTGCATTAACGTTCGGGTTCAGGTCTTGGTTTGCAGCGGGTTGAACTCCCTCTCGCATGGTCTGAGCGATTTGAGTCACCATTCCAGGAAGAACAGCAGCTATCTGTTGTGCGATAATGTTGGCTAGCTCGGCAGAGTCAGAGTTATCAGCGCGTCGGGGAGGCATTCTGGGAATAGACAAAATGAGAGACAAGTGCAAAGGAGATACATCGAGGATATAGCAATAGAGTAAGGCGATCACAAGATAAGCGAACAATGTGTAGGTGTGATACAAGAGGCGATATAGTGATATGTGGCATCATGCTCGAACATAGATCAGGGTGGAGAGACAAGCGTTAATTAAACAGATAAACAGGTAAGCAAGTAACACGTAAATATTTGGTAAGTAAGCAAGTAGTACGTAAACAGTTAACAAGTATGCGAGTGTGATATGTGCAAGTGATGCATGATACTATCCAGAGTATGGTCCCTAAGTTATAGTCTAGGTCATACCTAATTCTCTATAACCTTGGGCTCTGATACCAATCTGTCACACCCCGGCCAGAGGCGGAATGCCAAGGGCGTGGACGAAGTCTCAGATTGAATAAGCCATAACACAGGTTAAGAGTCTAAATGAAATGCATACATAGATAATCAAGTTACATTGTTCAAAAGATACAAATAAAACCACAATAGTCCAACAGATACTAAGTCTAGTACTACGCCTTCAGTCATCTCCTAAGGCCATCTAGAAATCCCTGTTCTTCATCTATTAGCATTACCTGAAAAATATGCAAGAAAGCGTCAACTACAAAAATAGTTGAGTGAGAACATAAGTTTGTTGTAAAAGGAAAAGGCTTCATACACAAGCATGTTAGACCAAGTTGTAGGGGTTTATATATAGGGTGTACCAGCGGCTAACCCACCACTCCTACAACATATTTTGCTGTGCTTATTGTTTTATGAGTTTCAAAGTGAGAAGACAGTTCATAAGTAAAAGCGTAGTGTATAATACATGGTTCGGTACAGTTCATAATAGTGTGTGAAAAGCGTGTACGTGGATCATTGAGTTACAACGTGTATAAGGCAATACAATAGTTCACAATTCTTGAGATAAATGCACATAACAGATAGACCAAAGAGCAAGTAATAACACATAGTACACATAGAGGTCACGCGAGTGTGAGGCGAGACTTACATGGATTCACACAGAATCCAAGGCCGTCGAGTATGCGAGACTTACATGGATGCCGCAGTATCCAAAGCAGTCGAGTGTGCGAGACTTACATGGGTGCCGCAGTACCCAAAGCAGTCGAGATAGTGACCGTGGTTCATAGAGCAACAGTTCATAGAGCATATAGTTCATAGTGCAACGGTTCATAGTACAATGGTTCATAGTACAATGGTTCATAGTGTAACAGTTCATAAAGTGATACAAATTTATAGAGTAAGTAAAGTAATTGTGATGGTGTTTACATTACGTTAAGTTATAAGTGAAAGCGAGTAAAAGCAGAGTAAAACAGTGTATAAAGGTTTGAAGTAAAGTGTTTTGCATATTTCCACCCCGTGGTTTGATAAAGTAAAAACAGTTGAAAAGGGGTTTATGAACTCACCTTGATCTCGGGTTAGGATGGTGCTACAGAAGATCTCCTTAGCCTAGAGTTGGACATATGTATAAGGTTAACAACGTGCAATAAGTCTAAGAAAACGAGTTTACGCGACCTCGAGCAAAAACTGGGTTTTTAAAGATGAAAACAGCTTGGTTCTGGCTTGATTCGATCGAATAAGAATACATTCGATCGAATAAGAATACATTCGATCGAATAGGAACACGTTCGGTCGAATAGGCACACATTCGATCGAATAGACACACATTCGATCGAATCTGAGGCACACTCGATCGAACCAGAAACACATTCGGTCGAACCAGTTTGGGAAAACTCGTTCGGTCGGACATGGAACTTGTTCGATCGAATAGACACTCGTTCGATCGAATACGAAGCTCATTCGATCGAATGAGTTGGAGACCATTCGGTTGCTTTCCTATTCGGTTGACAGGACTGGTTCGATCGACTCCTTCGATCGAATGAACTGGTTCGATCGACTGGTTCGATCGAATGAGTCTGATTCGACTCCTTCAAGCTGGGCGACGGAGAAACCTACGGGTTTTCCAGATTTTCCAGATTTTTGACCCAAAATCGAAGTTTTTGACATGGAAATGCTCGGGATTGAAAGGGGTATCGATTCCTAGTACTTTTAAACACAAAAGCTTGCATTTTGACACCAAAACAAGTCGGTTTTTGACCCGAAAACTCAAGTTACGAAAATGGGAGTTTTTGCTCGATTTGAGGCCGAAAATGGTTATGAAAACGGATGATTTTCGAAAGGGACTTACCAAAAACGATTAGGAACAAGATTCCGGGCTCGGATTTGTGATTTGAGGACTTTCTCTCTCTAGCTTCTCTCTCTAGAAATGAGAGAGTTTGGGTGGGTGCAAGTGAAAGAGTTGGGTGAAAATGGTGGAAGTGTCAAGAACTTTCGTTTATATACTACGGGTTTGGTTAGGCGCGGGTTGGCTACCTACGGGTCGAGATTAGCCGAGTCCATAAATTTTGTAAAACGAAACATTTTTCTATAAACTTTTATGAAATAACTTTGAATAAAATATCTGAAATCTTTTAAAATAATGAAAATATCATTTATTTACAAAAGATAGATTTTTGGTCACCGGGTTAAATTTCGGGATGTTACAGGGACCGTCAGCTTCCCGCGGATGCAGGAGGGACTGCAAGTCATTTCCCTCTGAAATAAAAAGAAAAACAGTTAGAAAAAACCTTAAATCAACAAAGAAGACGGAGCATACCGTAAGGGATAAAGTTCAAACCGTATTCAAGTACGATGGGAATCTGTGGCGCATCCGCCCCAGCATCCTTCCACACCCTGCTCATACCGAGCATCACCATCCCGGACTCCGGAAAGCGGTAAACCGGAGTCTGGATAGGGGAAATTTTGGAGAACCATTCCGCCTCCTGGTAGTTGGAGGCGTGAAGGCTGGGGAGTGCTCTCCCGTTCTTAAATGTCATCGCTATAGGGACGACACGGGCAGAGATGTAAAAGAACTCACGCTTCCAAGACCGAAGACTACGCTCGGTAGCGCAGATCTTCAAACCCTTGATCCGGGTGACCAGGGTGTACCAGCCTTGGATGCACCTCCAGGAGTATAAGGTCATCAGGCGGTCGACGTGGGGATCCACGCCAAGAATGAGGCACACCCACTCAAAATGGCGGATCTTGGTGATCGCCATTGGGTGTACCTCCGTCAGGTGCACACCGTGTCTATCCAGAACACGGTATACAAACTTCGTCAATAGGAACCTAAGATTCCTATAGACGAAGAAGGCGGCATATACCCCTATTTTGCCCTTGGGGGCATCGTACACCGTCTGGTGTGGCTCCGGAAACTCAGGCTCGAACGGCTCGAGCATGAACTTCCGGACGATGTACCGGTAAAGCTCGATGGGAAGAGCACACTGGCATTCGCCAGCAGTGCTCTTATCGTCCTTATCGGACGTAGACGTCGGGTTCTCGACATACAAGTCAGACTCCTCGACGATAGCTTCTGGATCATGAGTAGACGACATGTTTTGGAGGTAAAGAACGATTTCAGGAGAATGCTAGACAGAAAGAGTATTCGCCGGAAATCGTTTAGAAGGAGAAGAGAGAAGTGAAAGTGTGGATTACCAAGGACCCTATCCCCCTTTATATACTCATCGCAATGAATGCGATGAATTTAATGCGGAGGAGAGAGAAAAGAGCTGGTGCAATGAAACTATGACACGTGGAAAAAGCAAGCTGGCAACAGCCGTTGACGGGACGCGCGCCGTAAAATCCGCACCCACGCGCCCAAAAAATTGCGCCCACGCGCCTGAAAAAGCGTCTGGAATGACCATGTACTGTCACGTCGCCATAACTTCCTGCACGTCCTGAAACTGTCAGAAGAAACCGTCGGACGACGTTTCAACAGTTTGGACTGTTCTTATCCTTTCACCAACTCTTCGAATTTCAAAAAGATTCAAAAAGATTCAAAAGTAAGCGGGACTATACCCCTTACCTTGGCAACCAAGTAACTATAAGACAGGTGCGAGTACAGTGTCAAGGCAAAACCCTTCACATTCTTAGCACCCGCAGGGAATTGAAGCCAGGAATACCTTGGAAGTAAAGTAACTATAAGACGAGTGCGGGTACAGTGTCAAGGCGAAACCCTTCACATACCTAGCACTTCGCAGGGAATTGAAACCAAGAAGGATCTTCTGGGCCATGCTTGCGGAAACGGGAATAACATCCCCGCATAGCGGGAACGTCGAGAACTAGATTGTTTGAAGCTCCATGATGGAATTGGTTGTTTTAACATAATTGATCACTATGTTCAAAACTACCAAAACCTCATGGAGAATCTACACAAGTGGAACTCAACGCTCCTGACTTGCGAGGAGGTTACACACCTACCCGCATCATACCCAAAGATCAAGCAGAAAAGTCGGGAATTTCTGCGTGACATTAGGGAAACCGCGGGAAGAATCCCCACGGACAACCTTAAAACTAAATCCTTTTCAAAACCCCTTGATTAAGTCCAAAGTTCACCTCACTTATTAACAATTCAAGAGAACATTGGACTGGGGGGACTTGAAGAGGTAGGTCCCAGCAGAGCCCAATTGGACCCGCAAGACTCACCTTGAAGAGGGACGTTTGCACAAGGACCAACTGGTTCCGCAGGACCCACCATGCTCAGAGATGAAGACCATTAACGTGTGAACAGTTTATATATGAATGCAAAACCATTAACGTCGATGTTTTAAGGAGAATCATTTCCATTAAAAGCGGCTCTTATCCGGTACAAACTTGGAATTGATCTACATGTAACATTTGCGTAATTGAGCTCCGTTCCATGTTCGTGGGACGGGAGTGCCATCGAGCCTTTCAAGCCGGTATGCGCCCTTTCCCAGAACTTCTTTGATAATGTACGGCCCTTCCCAGACCGGTGCCAGTTTTCCTGGGCGTTCTTGGTTTGAAGCCTCGTTGTTACGCAATATGTAGTCTCCTACATTGAAGTTGCATAGCTTCACCCGCGTGTTGTAGTACTTTTGCATTTGTCGTTTGTAGTTCTCTTCACGCGCTGCAGCTAAGTTTCTGCGCTCCTCGGTCAGCATAAGGTCTAACCGTCTCTCCGCGTCGTTGTCCTCTGGTTTCATCATGACCCTCGGTGAAGGCAGACCAATTTCGACCGGGACCATGGCTTCGGTGCCATAAGTGAGGCTGAACGGTGTTTCTCCTGTACTTGTCTTTTTCATTGTTCTATGAGCCCACAGTACATGTGGAACTTCGTCCACCCAGCCAGATCTGTGTTCCAGCAACCTTCTCTTTATGCCATCAACGATGCTCCTATTTGCTCTTTCCACCTCACCATTACCCTGTGGGTGTGCCACTGAGGTAAAGGTATGGGTGATTTGAAGTTCTTTAAGCCACCGTTGTAGGTTCTTGTCAGCAAAGTTGGTGCCGTTATCGCTCACCAAGTTTTGTGGAAGCCCGAAACGACAGATGATAAACTCCCAAATAAATTTTTTGATATGTTTCGCCGTCGTTTGGGCTAAGGGTTTTGCCTCTATCCACTTGGTGAAGTAATCGATGGCCACCACTAGGAATCGAACGTTTCCTGCTGCTGTAGGGAATGGGCCTGTCACATCGATGGCCCACTTCTGAAATGGCCATGAAGAGGTGACTGGAACAAGATCATTCTTCGGGCGATGCGTGTTAGGTGCGTAGAGCTGACAAGATCTGCACCTTCTGATGTATGCCAGCGCATCCGTATGCATCCCCGGCCAAAAGTATCCCGCGTTGTTCAGTTTGGCTACAACTGCGCGTGGACCTGCATGTATCCCGCAGATGCCTTCGTGTACCTCCCTTAGGAGGTAGTTAGCATCTTGGTCGTCAACGCATCTTAGGAGGGGGCCGAGAAAGTTACGTCTGTAAAGTATGTCATTGATTAGTTGATAATTCAGTGCTTTACAGCGTAGTTTTCTCGCCTGTGCTTTTGACTCTGGCAGTATACCCGCCGCAAGGTAATTTATTATTGGTGTCATCCATGTTTCCGTGCCGGTTTGGATGACACATACCTCTTTGTGCGGGACTGATGGTGCGCCTAGGAGTTCGATGCGGATATCTTTTCCCAGATGGGTGAAAGCCAGTGACGCGAGCTTACTTAACGCGTTCGCAGACTTATTTTCGCTACGCTTGACGTGTATGACTTTACAACTGTTAAAATCGCGCATGAGGGTTTTTGCTTGAGCGAGGTACAGGGCCATTGTGTCGTTCACTGCCGTGTACGTCCCGTTAATTTGATTGGCGACTAGCATGGAATCTACATGGACTTCCAAGTTTTTCACTCCCATCTTACGCGCAATCCTTAACCCGGCCAAAAATGCTTCATATTCAGCTTCGTTATTCGTGCTTGGGAAGTCTAGCCGAATAGCATAAGTGTACTCTTGGCCTGTTGAGTTGGTCAGCTTTAACCCTGCGCCTGAGCCCTCGCTGCTGGACGCTCCATCAGTGTAAAGTCGCCAGATTTCGTCGATGTCTTGTGCTGGAGAGGGCTGAGCCTCGTCCTGGCACTCCTTCTCTTGCGATGCGGGGACCTCAGCAATAAAGTCTGCCAAGACCTGACCTTTTATGGCTGGTCGTGGCTTGTATTTTATTGCATATTCCCCCAATTCTATTGCCCACTTGGCTAGGCGTCCCGACAGTTCGGGTTTGCCCAAAACGTTTGCAAGTTTATAGTTGGTGAGAATAGTAATTGGGTGACCTTGGAAATATCGTCTTAGCCTGCGTGAAGCCTGCACCAGCGCTAAGACTAATTTCTCCAGGGTAGAATACCGAGTTTCAGCGTCCGTTAGGAGGCGGCTAACATAGTATATTGGCATCTGGATGTCTTTTCGCTCGACTAACAGGACAGCCCCGGTCGCTCTGTCTGTTGCGGAGAGGTATAGGATTAACTCCTCTCCCGCCTCCGGTGCTGTGAGCGTTGGAAGTTCGATCAAGCGTGACCGAATTTCCTGAAAAGCTGCTTCCGCTTCTGGTGTCCAGCGGAAGTGCGTTTTCTTTAAACAGTTTCTCAGGGTCGACACGAACGGGAACGCCCTTCCGCATGATTTGCCAAGAAGCGGTTAAGCGCAATTAGGCGTCCGTTCAGTGTCTGAGCTTGCTTGATGGTAGTAGGTGATTCCATTTTGACAATGGCCTCGACCTTTTCAGGGTTCGCTCTGAAGCCATCTTTTGTAACGATGACTCCTAAGAACTTCCATTATTCCATCCCGAAAGAACATTTGCTCGGGTTAAGCTTCATGTTTATCCTCCTAAGAGTGTTGAATGTTTCTTCGATGTCTTTCAACATCGCTTCCGGGTCAAGACTTTTGATGACCAGATCATCCATGTATACTTCCAGGTTCCTTCCGATTTGGGCGTGAAACTCTTTGTCCATTAGGCGTTGATATGTGGACCCGGCATTCTTAAGTCCGAATGGCATCATTTGATAACAGAATGTGCCATCGGGCGTCCGAAATGCGGTCTTATCTTGATCGTCAACGGCCATGTGGATTTGATGGTATCCTTTATACGCATCAAGGAAGCATTTAAGGCGAAACGGTGCTAACGAATCTACCTTGAGATCAATTTCGGGTAACGGGTAACAATCTTTGGGGCATGCTTTATTCAGATCTTTGAAATCTATACACATGCGCCATTGTTTGTTAGCCTTCGGTACCATAACGGGATTTGCAACCCAAGTTTGATATCTGCTAACGCGTACGATGCCTGCGTCAAGGAGTTCCTTGACTTGGGTTCTACACGCGTTAGCTTGCTCTGCCCCCATTACTCTACGCTTTTGTATGACCGGCGTAAAAGCCGGGTCACATTTGAGCTTATGCTCCGCTTTATCTCGAGGTACACCAGTCATATCTGCTGGTTTCCATGCGAAGATATCAGCGTTCTTCTGTAGTAAGCGCTTGAGTAAGGTGCGTGCGGGGTCAGTGATTGTTGGGCCAATGGTGACCGCCTGATCGGGGTATTTGCCATTGAAAGCCCATTCTTCTGGTTCGGTGAATGTGCGTTTGGCCATTTTTGGTTTGGGGTTGGAAAAAACAGATGCGATACATACCTGGGGAACGCCGGTGATCATTGCTACACCTGTCGCTGTTGGCCATCCCATCATGCCATGGACCGAAGATACAACAGCATTGAACCTTGCCATCCCATCTCTTCCGAAGAGGGTGTCATATGTGTGATGTGGCTTTCTCAGGACAACGAAATCCACATCTTCTGTGCGTGAGCGGTTCCCATCCGTAAGAGTGACGGGGAAAGATAAGATACCCAGGGGGGTGTTTGTGCTGCCATCGAATCCTTCCATCGAGGCGTAGACCGTTTCTAACCGCCCCTTGTCTTCCTCATCTAGCTTGTCAAAGAACTGTCTGTACATAACCGTTGATGAAGCGCCGTTGTCAACGAGAGTGCGGGAAGTGATGTAATGCCCCAGCTGGGTTTTGATGATGATAGGGCCCTCTTTGCTGGGTCCTCCTGGCACTCGTGGGAAACGTACCTCGGCCTCTTTCCATGCACACGGTTCTGTCGCTCGTCTCTTCCTACCCATGATGTTACCCTGGACCATGTGGATACTGATGTCAACCGGCTTTCGCCCGTTGTTTCTGTATCGGTTGTCATTCTTCCCTCCGTTCTTGATTGATGCCACCAGGTGTCGGAGTCTGCCATCCTTGACAAATGTTTCGATAACATCTTTCAAGGAGGAACACGTTTCAGTATTGTGGCCTTTTATGCCGTGGAAGTCACAATACTTGTTTTGATCTGCATCCGGATGTTGTCGGATCTTCGGAGCTCTTGGCCCATGGGAGCTTCTCCGTGGTGAATATCTCCGTGACACTTTTAGTGAGCGGCGTCCACCTGGGGTGCTGATCCAACATCTGTGTACTACCTCTTTCACCTGCGAAGGAGCGAGAGCTGGTGAGGTGTCAAAGTTTACCCTTGACTGCCACATGTGTAGCTTCCTCCTTTTGTTCCGCTGGGCGGTTTGGACATTCTCTCTAGTTCTCTGCGTATAGAAGTCTGTAGTCTTGGGCAGATCTCTACCCAGTTGCTTCTCTGTTTCGGCAAAGCGCTTGGCTGCCGTCATGATGGCATCCCATGTGGATGGCATGCCATCCTTACCCGTCAACGTGCGGATAAGCTCTGGGTAATCCGCGCCTTGAATGAAGGCTGCGCGAACAAGGTCTTCGCTTATAACACCCAGACTCAGCTTCTTTGAGTTAAAGCGAGTAATAAAATCTAGCAAAGGCTCGTTTTTATCTCTAACGCAGTTGAGTATTGTCCATTGTTCTTCAGTATATTTCCTCTGTTGACTGAAGTGTTGGCTGAACTTGTGTTGAAAGTCCGCCCAATCAAAGATGTGGTGGACCGGTAGACGGTCAAACCACGCTCTTGCTGCTCCAACCAGTGTCATATGGAACATGTAACACCATGTGGGCTCCGTCCAGTTACTGACGGTTGCCCCCGCTATGAATCTGTTCAGATGATCATCCGGGTCGGATATGCCGTCGTAGGTGCCAATGTTGGGCATCTGTTTGGCGCCTTTTGGGGCGATTACTTCCGCAATGTCCCTTGCAAACTTAGAAGTTCCTGCGTTTGCAACCGTAGGTCTAAAGGTTTTGGAAAAGTCACGAGACTTTGCCTATGCGTTCCTTTGTTCGAAAGGCTCTCCGAAATTTCTTGTTTGGAAGTCTGTTCCCTTACGCTTCCCTTTCACCCTAAGGCGAGGGTTTGCGTCGGAATCAGATTCCTCCCAATCTTCATCCGAGGATTCGCAGTCACTGCTCATGTTGAGCTGGTGTGTGCCTCCGAATTCGTAAGCCTGTTGGACGGAACGCAGGCGTTCGTCCAGCTCGGCTTGGAACTTTTTCTGACGTGCCTCCGCCCACGCCTTAACTTCATCAAGAGTTTGGTAGGGGAGCCTCGTTCGTTGTTTCTCTATCTGGGTATCAGTGAATCCCAGTGAACGATTATTTACTCCACTTGCCCCAGCTTGGGTAGCTGGGGTAGTGTTCGTAAAGTTTGTGTACTCGGTATCTCCCCCAGTAGCTGGGGTTGTGATAACCGGAGTCTCTTGGTTACTCGGTTTCGGGACCGGAGTATCCTTAACCATCTTCCCAGAAGTTTTGAAAAAACTGGAGAAAAATAAAGTTCTAGCTTTATGCACGGATGGCGCCAATGAAGAAACACCAGTCGAACCCCGACAGATTACGAGTAACCTGAGGGTTAGATAGACGTTTCCCACGAGGGGTTAATTCCGGCAAGATGGTTCTTCCGATAACCTGCAAAACAGACACCGTGAGCTCGTCACTAAGAAAGGGGGGGGGGGTTCCTCCTTGTGACCACTCTCCGGCGTGAGAATCAGTCTATATTACTCTTTGAATATAAAGTATGTTATTAATACTAGAGCAGTTATCAGGTAAATTATATAAGATATTAGATGATGAAATGATATTACCATTTGATGTCTTTTATAGCCGAAGGTGGGTTTCCAATGAGGTTTAGCCGGCCTACTATTCTGCCAACTGTGGCCTACGCACGTGCTCTGCTGGTAATTGGTGGATAGGTAGCGGCTGACAGTGGCCAGGCGTGCTGTTCACTTTTCCTTTTCCACCAACTACAGGCTAGGCACGTGATATGGCAGGAGTTGGTGAGCAGGCGGCGGCTATTGGTCACAGTGCTGTGGCGTGTTGTCTGCCATGCTGCTGTCAGTGAGCTGTCGTATCGTTGGTCAGATCTTTTGTCCATACCTCGTCAGGTATCACACAAAAGATCCTCCATTATTATACGGACTGGCTCATTTAGGCGGGAGTTTTCCCCCTCCCGCCTTTATGCGGGAATGTTCCCGGCTTTGCTCATTCCTTCTTCAGGTGACTACTGAATTATTATTGAGTCTGAGCCTTATGCGTGTAGCCATGCTGCGCGGGTGGCCAGTCCCTAATGGCGGGTATCCACTCCTGCGGGAACAGGCGGATACTTGGAAACCATAGGGAGGCATTTCCTGCGGGACCAGCTTGCGTACCGCATGTGAGGTCGTCACAACTCTGAGCGTGGTGGGTCCTGCGGGTTTGGTAGGTCGCGGCGCAGACGTCCCTATGGTGAAGTCTGCGGGTTCAACTGCGCAGACGTCCGTTTAAGGAGTCTTGCGTGTTCAACTGCGCAGACGTCTCCTTTTAAGGAAGTCTTGCGGGTCCTAACCACCTCTGCTGGGACCTACCTCTTCATCGTAGTTCTATTTAGTTTTTTACTAGATAGTTTTTATAATATAGCTAATGTTTTAAAAAATATATTAAACATAATGAATTGAAATTTACCATTTTGCTGGTGCGGTGGCAGTGGTGGTGGCGACGGCGACGGCGGTGTGACAGTTAACGTTCTCGGGCGACGAGCACCGAGTGAAGCTAAATTACAATTAGCACGACGACCGTTAATCACTGGCGTCGGATCCTCACAAGCCTTCTTTGCGGTTTCAGGTTCCTTAAACGTCACCTAATGCGCAAAATATAGCATAACCATTAAACAAAAAAACATTAACCAACTGATTCTTTTAATATTAAAAAAAATAGTGTTTACATTAAAACAAAAATGATATACTCTTTTTAGACAACCAAAACTTAAAAAATATATATTATATTCATATGTCTTGAAATCATAACATTATTATTATTATAACAGATAAACAAAATAGATGCTTACGAAGCCGTATCCTTTGGATCGACCGGTGGCTTTGTTATTGATAATAACGGCTTCGAGAATATCACCGTACTCAGTGGCGGACCCAGGATTTTTTGTCAATGGGGTCCCAATTTTTCCGGTTTACAAAATTTTTCGGGTCGGTCGTTATTCGGGTCGGGTCGAGGCGAGGAACACAATAAAACACGGAACTATGGTGTCATTGGAAACGAGTAAGTAGAAAGAATCTAAATTACAAACTAGATGAAACATACACTTTTAATTCATACCCGAAAAACATGAACATAATCTATATATATGGTCTTACATAATTGACCAAAACATGAAAAAATAACTCTAACACAAATAAATGATTAATTATAATATACATACACAAGGTAAATAATAAAAGAATATGCAAAATCCATGTTAACATTATATATGTTGCATGGTGATAATGACTATATGAGAGAAACTAACAAAAAGCACAAATACCCTAATTGAATAACTAAGACTAGGATATTAAAAAAACAACAAAAAAGGAGTATGGTGGGGCTTGAACCTACAACCTCTCACAAGTAAAACAAGGGACTTTCCACTGTACCAGTTCAATCTTAATAGTATGGGTTCCAAGTATTAATTTTTATGGGGTCCTTACAAAATTTAATATACCGTCTCTAAGTAATTTTTAAAAAACATCGGTGTCCCGGGACCCCGATCGGACCTATGTGGGTCCGCCCCTGACCGTACTTCTCGAAGTGATCTCTTAATGTCTCTTTCGGAGTCTCCCATGCTAATCCTCCGACAAAGACTTTGGTCAACGTGGTGTCACCAAACGGTCCTACTAGTGTTCCGGCATTGTTGTTGTTATTGTTGGTCATCATTGTCATTGATTTCTTCTTAGCCGATTGATTGTTGATGTAAATGTAAAATAAATGATGATCGATGGGAATATGGAAAGAAAGAAGGAATAATAATATGGGAAGATATCAGAAGAGTCAATTGAAAGATTGATTTATATTTATATATAAAGGAAAGAACTGTGTGTGTGTGTTTAATGTGTGTGGAGAGGTGACAGCTAGACCAAGATGGTGCTAACCTTAATATACATTATTAAATTTCATAAATTTCTAAAATATATAATCTTTAACTAAACAAACCAAAAAAAAACTAGTATCGAGTCTTAGACCACGCGTAATGGTAACTAAGTATATATATGGTTGTGTGACACGAGCCGTCCCAGTTGTCAATGATTAGTTTTGAAAAAATGCTTCAAAATCCTCTTGTAATCATTACCTAATCACACCATCTCTCTTACAACAAAAGGAGAGAGAAGGGCAGTGTACACCTCGTTGTGGACCACGTTTTGGGAGGAAAACGTGACCAATGTGTGTGGTTTAATCGTACGTGTATTGAACTATAAAACTTCGAAGCTTATAATTATCCAACTAACTAAACATAATTTGTGACGCTTTATGATATTCTCATTGTAATTCTTCTGATGATTCAAACTTTTATAAAAAAAGTATATACCACATGTTTTTAAAATACGTATATTTGGTTATGAATTTTTATGTAAATATAACACTATTTTAGTTCTGGATTTAAAGAAGATATATGATATTATTTTATTTTATAAATTTAAAGACCAAATATCACTTTAAATTCATGATTCATGTATTGCTTTAATGTTGTTTTCTTTGTATGCGTACGTTATTAAGGGTTAAGTTATTCTAGAAAGAGGAATAAAAATAAGAAGAACGATAAGCCATAATTAATTGACATGTATCAAGTATAGACCAAAGAAAAAAGGGTAAAAAAGTAATATCACACATTTTATCTCTCCACATGCAAGGCACATGTTAATTCCCCCCATCATCTTTAAACGTCTATAATTTTTTCATATGATATTTTTTTAAAATAAAATTCACCATAATAACAAGCGTTTTTTTTTATTTTTAATATGAGTATAAATTTGTTATATACGAATAAAAAAATAATTTACGTCATTGTGTCTTTTTGTTTATCATTGTGTCTTTTTTAGTCATTGTGTCTTTCTGTTTATTATTGCGTTTTTTCGCCATTGTGTCTTTCAACTGATCATTGTGTTTTTTTTTAAATACTGATAACACTGTGTAATAATATATATATATATATATATATATATAATGAAAAATACCAACAAATTATCTAATACATAAAACACAATGATGAATGCATATTCCACAATAATTAATACATATAATATAACAACACAATGGCCTGAAACGTAAGACACAATGGTAAATACATATAACACATTGACCTTAAACGTAAGACACAATGGTAAATACATATAACACAATGACCTAAAACGTAAGACACAATGGTAAATACATATAACACAATGACCTTAAACGTAAGACACAATGGTAGATACATATAACAGAATAGCCTTAAACGTAAGACACAATGGTAGATACATATAACACAATAACCTTAAACGTAAGACACAATGGTAAATACATATAACACAATGACCTTAAACTAAAACACAATGGAATCTACATATTATACAATGGCTTTAACGTAATACGCAATCGATATAAAGACACAATGACCTTAAACGTAAAACACAATGGAATCTACATATTACACAATGACTTGAACGTAATACACAATCAACATAAAGCAAATGTTGAGCACAAAGACACAGTGACAAACGAAAGGCACAATGACGTAATCTTTGTTTTAATTTGTATCTTTAATATGAGTATCAATTGAAAAACACAATGACCAAAATATATAACACAATGCATAGAAAAACCCAATTAAAAAACACAATGGGCAACCAAATAACACAATTCAAAAAAACCCACAAACTTTTATTTATTTGTATATAACAATATTATATTCATATTAATGATAAAAAAACGCTCGTTATTATGGTAAAAAAAATTTCTAAAAAAAACGTCGTATGAAAAAGTTATAGACGTTTTAAAATGATATAGGAATTGACATGTGCATTGAATGTGGAGAGAGAGAGTCATCATAAGTGGGTTATTACATTCATGCCCTTTTTATCAATTTTTATTTTCTAATTAATCTTCACCATCCAAATCTAAGATCAATGGATTAGATTCCTTCTCACCATTCTCATTTTTTTGTCCTTTGTATTTTAACTTTACCCATATTATTAAAAACGAAATAATAACTATAGAATTGTTAGGCCATGAATTTACACTGAGGATCCTTTATCCTTGACTGCCTTATGGATAGTTTATCCTTGAAATATATATCAGGATTAGAATTTTTATTTTCTAATTAATCTTCACCATCCAAATCTAAGATCAATGGATTAGATTCCTTCTCACCATTCTCATTTTTTTGTCCTTTGTATTTTAACTTTACCCATATTATTAAAAACGAAATAATAACTATAGAATTGTTAGGCCATGAATTTACACTGAGGATCCTTTATCCTTGACTGCCTTATGGATAGTTTATCCTTGAAATATATATCAGGATATAAAGGATCGATGATCCTCATTATTACCTGTTTACTAATGATTTCATTTTGTATGGTGTTGTGTTAGACAGGTATAGCAACTTTAAGACGTACTTGTACGAGTTATCCTCACAGAACATCCTCTAGCTGGAACGTGGATCCAGGATCCTGCTTCAATATAGCTGTTAATGAACGAACTTATGTGAAGAAGAACGTGCAAATATCAACAACGGCTATAAGACTCATTCTTCCGCTTATCTCGCTACTGGATGGCTAATGGCACGTGGTCAAAGATCGTGGAGCGGCTAAGTGGAGGACTTCCGGATAGATAGGAAATATTGTTATTGTTATTATCTTATAAAAACGAGATATGATCGAGTAGGTAAACACATGTACTTATACACACACTAGAGCAGAAACAAGCATTCTCTCTACACACTATCATACTTTGTAATCTCGATCATATACTCCACCGCAATTGTAATCACCTATTTATTATCAATATACTTGACGGTGATAGTTTTCACCATCCGGAGGTTTTTTGGGCCGGAGACCACGATAATCATATACTCATCGACCAAAGGTTACCTTGTTGATCCTTGAGTGAAGTGACTTGACCAAAGATTAGCTTATTAATCCTTGACCGACGTCATTTCTCCAAAGATTACCTCGATAAGTTTTGACCGAAGTAAGACTGTCTTGGTTAAGGGCTTTTTCCCTCGTGATCAAACCTTTGTGTTCATTAATCTCACGCTTATACACTTGTCATTATCGAGTCAGCACCTTACCTCACATAACAGATTTGGATACTTGATCCTTAGTTGATTTTTATCCAAAACAATTTGGCGCCCACCGTGGGGCAATTGGTGCTATAATCCATATTACTCCCATCAATTTTCGATTTTTCCATACCCTAAACACTCGCAATGGCCTCTCAATCCACCTCTGCATCGTCAACCATGCCGTCATCGGTTTCTCTCTCATCAAGGACTTTGCCACCAATGCCTCCGCCAATCATGGGAGCACAACGAACTACTGCTGCTGGAAGCAAGACGCAACTACCAATCTTCCAAAGCTCGAAAACCGCTGCTGCTGCCCCGGTGGTTAACACTAACAGTGATGTTTCATCTATGTTTTCGCAGGTTAAAGCATATATGGATTTCACCTCAACAAGACCAACCAAAGGATCCTTCGTGAGATAGAAGATCTTAAGAAGACTAAGAGGCCAGCAGAGGATCTCACTCCCCTGATGCCTAGGATGCTGGATTTCACCTCCCCAGGATCCGTGGCTCAGCTTTCACAAGGATCACCATCCTTCAACAGGGTCCATGGGTCAACAGGCTCAAGAATCCTAAATGTTTCAGCCAGGATCATCCATCCTTCAACATGGATCCATGGGTCAGCATGATCAAGGATCCTCACTGTTCCAGTCAGGATCACACATCCTTCAACAAGGGTCCGTGGGTCAACAGGCTCAAGGATCCTCGCTATTTCAGCAGGGGTCGTCAGTCATTCCACCAGGATCCCCTGGGTTATATGTTCAAGGGTCCTATAATTCTCAACCTCAAGTGTCCTTCTTTCATAATCAATGATCCTCAGGAATCCAGCACCTACGATCCTCCGAAGTCCATGATGGGGACATAATCCCCATGCAGACCATAGCTTCTGGAGGACCCACTCCGATTGCTGACTCCTATTATCCCAGATATTCGTCTGGAATATAAAACTCCACCAAGCAGAGAGGTAACTGGTACGATCCTATACCTTTAGATACTAACCATGTTCCCATGCAGGATTCAGGTATCAACCAGGCCATGGCCAAGGAGTTACGGAAGCTAAAAGATATGATATCCAGTGTCCCTGGAGTGATACGTCCAATTCCTGAGATACCGGAGGGAAGTCACAAATTATCCAGATTCGCTCCGCCCATATGTGATGCTGAGATCCCAAAGCGGTTCTAAACTCCCAACATGAAGACGTATGATTGGAGCACCGATCCTGAGGAACATGTTGCCCATTATAGGGAAAGGATGGAAATTAATCTTGTTCCTGAAAGACTCAAGGAGGCCTGCCTTTGCAAAGGATTTGGAGCCACACTAACGGGAGCTGCACTAAAATGGCTACAAAGTCTCCCCCCTTTCTCGGTTACATCTTTCTCTCATTTAGTTAATTTGTTTAACACTCAATTTTCCTGTGGTCGGAAATTTGAGAGGTTAACCAGTGATTTATATCGTGTTATACAACCTAGTGATGAATCTCTTAGGGATTTCGTTACCAGGTTCGGCAAGGAAGCTCTAGAAATCCCAAACCTTGATATGACTACTGCTGTTGAAGCATTCAATATGGGAATTCAAAAGAGCTCCCCTTTTTATGATGATTTAGTGATGACTCCGTGCAGGACATTAGATGAAGTCAGAAACAGGGCATTGAGATACATCCTCTTAGAAGAAGATAAAAAGATCCAGGATCGTCTCGCGGGACAAACGAAACAAGAAACTCCCGAAAAGAATAAAGGATCCTGGACTAGGAACAACAATTCGAAGCCGTACGCCAAGTTCAACAATCAGAACGTACGGGCAGTTGAAGAAGGAGATGACGATGAAGATTATCCTTGCATCTCATACTATTGTTTCTCTGTAGATACTCATGGCTTAATTTGTGCCATGAAGGATCTGGGAGAAAAAGCAAGGTGGCCCCGAAAGAATGAGAAGGTTGTCGGCTTCAAGGACAAGTCTAAGTGGTGTGCCTTCCACGAAGATTTTGGCCACGCGACAGACGAGTGCATCGGCTTAAGGAAAGAAATTGGATACCTTCTGAGCAAGGGTCACTTTAAAGAATTCTTGGGAAGGAAGAAATCCAAGATCCAGGATCCTGAAGATCTTCCACAGAAAGCAACACCACCGCCGCCGGATGCCCATGTGATCAACTTTGTCTCCAAAGAATACGAATTGTTTAGAGATTCTTATGCCATAGGAGAAAGTCCCGTAGAAGAATTCGAGTTGGATAATGAGAGAAGACCACTCATCCCCACCACTCGAGTAACTGATCAGAGAATCCTTTTTAATTCAAGGATCCAGGATCCTCAACAGGACAAGCTGGATGTGGGGGCAGTCAATTTCATCTCTGGAGGTTCAGACATATGTGGAACTTCTTTTTCTGCAGCAAAAAGATTCGCCAAGGAGATCAAGATGGAAAACGGGGATCATCCAATAGTGTCAACCACGTTAACAACAGACAAGAGAATCTTCTTCGATGAGGAAGACAAGCTGAACATTCAGGACCCTCATCATGACGGTTTGATTATTACTTTATTTATCTCTAACCATTATGTACGTAGGATCCTAGTGGACGGTGGCAGCTCGGTCAACATTATCCAACATGATGTCCTCAAGAAGATGAACATCCCGGATTCAGAAATCATTCCTAGAACATCGGTGCTAGTCGGTTTTAGTGGTGAAACCAAGAAGACATTGGGGGACATCAACCTCCCGATTTATATCGAAGGGTTAAATTCATACCAAGAATTTTGTGTTATAGATAACCTTTCCTGTTGCAATGTTATTTTAGGTAGGCCTTGGCTCCATGGAATGAAGGCTGTAGCTTCAACTTATCACTAATGCATCCAGCTACCTACTCCTTGGGGAGTTGTGAAGATAGTGGGTGACCAAGCGAAGGCTAGGAACTATTATTCTTCATTAATGAAGCCAGCAGCCAAGCAATCTATAGCATAGCAACTACAGCAACATCCTAGGAACGTGCTGTAAGCTCGGGAGAAAGATCTCAAAGAAGTATCCTTGGACCCCGAGGATCCGGAAGTAAAGGTTTTCCTAGGATCCAGTATCACCAGTAAGATTGAGGAGGATATGATATCCTTTTTAGGGCGATGAAGATCTACCTTTGCCTTCAAGCACTCGGACATGACAGGTATTTCAAAAGAGGTAATCACCCATAAACTCGACCTGGATTTAATTGTTAAACCCGTCCATCAGAAGTGAAGAAAATTCGCTCCTGAGAGGAACAAGATCATACAAGAAGAAGTTGAAAAACTTCTTAAGGCCGGTAAGACCAGAGAGGTTCAATATCCTCGATGGCTAGCTAATGTGGTCGTTGTTTCAAAATAGAATGGAAAGTGGAGGGTGTGTGTCGATTTCACAGATTTAAACAAGGCATGCCCCAAGGATCCTTTCCCATTACCACATATAGATGCCATGGTGGATGCAACGGCTGGACATGAAATGCTCACCTTTATGGATGCTTCCTCTGGATTCCAACAAATTCAGATGGAACCATCTGATCAAGAGGATATAGCATTCATGACTCCAACCGGCATATATTGTTATACTGCTATGCTGTTTGGACTAAGAAATGCAGGAGCGACGTATCAAAGACTGGTCAACATGATGTTCAAGGACCAATTGGGCAAGACTATGGAGGTATACATAGATGATATGGTGGTAAAGTCGAAGAAAGCAGAGGATCACCTCAGGGACCTTGAGGAAGCATTCAATATCATAGACCACTATAACATGAAACTGAATCAATCCAAATGCCACTTTGGTGTTAAGGCTGGAAAGTTTATGGGATATATGGTCACAAAAAGAGGAATTGAAGCAAGCCCGGAGCAAATCGAAGCCATATCAATCTCAAGTCTCCTGCAAATGCCAAAGATGTCTAGAGACTCACCGGAAGAATAGCGGCTTTGAATAGATTCATCTCAAGATCCTCCGAGAAGTGCAAAGAATTCTATGATATCCTTAGAAAGAACAAGAAATTTGATACAGTTCCACCCCTTAAGGTTTATTCCCGCCAAAAGAAGGGGAAAATGGGTAGGTCTTTGGAGCAGCTCCAGATCATTTTTGGGTATCCCTATTGACCCGTTCAACATTAGTGGCTAGTGGAAGTTATGAGCAGTTACTTAATTGTTATTGGTAGCTTTAATTACGATGTTTTGCATTTCAGTTTCTTTGTTCTTGTTTTTATTATTTGAGACTATTGTACTGGAGAGTTACGCCCCCCTCGAATTGGGCTGATTAATTCATATCGCTACCACTTTCCTTCAATTACCATTTCTGTTCTTAACAATTTGGTTCCATTGCCAGGAAATTGATGGCTCCTCAAACCCGTGGTAATTCAGACCCAAATAATGCAAACCCTGATCCATTGGCTGCCCAATTTGCAGCCATCGCATCATCCATGGAATCTCTACAACATGAAGTGGCTACGATCAAAACGCAGCAAGCCAGAAAAAAGGAGAAATCAAGTACAAGTCGATTTGAGGACGAGTTCTCATGGGGAAGCAACCACCGCCATTACAAGCCCTATAACAAAATTGATTTTCCTTCCTTCAGCGAAGGAGACCCTCGAGGGTGGATTCTGAAATCCGAAAAGTACTTTCATTATTATGGTATTCCCGAAGACGAAAAGGTCGAAGTCGCCTCGATGCATTTAGAAGGGGATGCGCTAGACTTCTACTCGTGGATTTCAGCCGAACAGAATGTAGAATTTTGGGAAGACCTAGTTCATGTTCTACAAAAGAATTTTGGTCCTTCTGAATTTCAAACCCCTGATGAACACCTGTGCAGCATCAAACAAACCGGATCAGTAATGGAATACCGACAAGAATTCGCAAAACGGTCGTCTCGCGTTTCAAATTGGCCTGAACACTGTCTGCTCGGGGTGTTTTTAAATGGATTGAAGAAAGAACTCAAGGCCGATGTCAGATTGCATAAAACCCAGAACAGTTTACAAGGCCATGAGCATAGCCCTTGAGTATGAAACAAAACTCAACCAGACCCGCTCCAGTAAGACAACCAGCGGGAACACTTTGTTAAAAACAGCCCCAACCGATTCCAAACCTAGCTCCAGTGCCATCACAACAAAAACACCTCTTCACATTTCTAGCGTAGAAAAACAAGCTCGATACGCACGTGGGGAATGTTATAGATGTGGCGATAAGTTCGCGCCCGGGCATAAGTGCAAGACAGGCACGTTAAAGTTGTTGGAGTTAGATGAACATGATGAACAACCTCTGGAGGAAACGAGTGAACAAGCTATGCAACAAGAAGACATGGCTAAGATAAGTTTGCACGCTATTCTGGGTAAATCCCAAACTACTACCATGAAATTACAAGGTACCGTTAATTCCACTAAGGTACTTATTCTTATAGATAGTGGTTCTACCCACAAATTCATCTCTGACCAGCTTGTTCAAGAGTTGAAATTAACGACTCAACTGGTTACCCCCTTTGGGGTACAAATTGGAAATGGTGATATAATTAGATGTAACCGTGTACGTCGAGATGTTCAATTGCAGATTCCAGAGCTAACAAAAACCCAAGATTTTTACCCTTTTTCAATTGGAGGGGCAGACGTGGTGTTAGGAATCCAATGGCTCGCATCACTCAACACGGTGCAAGCAAATTGGAACGAGATGTTCCTGATATTTACCATCAACGGGCAGAAGTATAAATTACAAGGAATATCATCAGGTCCTCAGAAGTCAGCAGCTTTTCAACACTTGTGTGCCGAACCTACAAGTACCCCGGAGATCCCTGTTTTTTTACAACTCATATTAACTGAATTCCAGCAAGTCTTTCATGAAACCACTTCCCTCCAACCTTTCCGCTCACACTACCATTCCATTCCCCTTCTCCCGAACAGCCTACCCCCTAACATCCGACCCTACCGATACCCTCACTCCCAAAAGACCGAAATCGAGAAACAAGTGAATGAATTACTAACCGCGGGGTTCATCCGCCCCAGCACAAGCCCTTTTTCCAGTCCTGTTCTCCTGGTCAAGAAAAAAGACGTTACATGGCGTATGTGTGTGGACTATAGAGCCCTAAATCGGATTACCATTGCCGATAAATACCCGATTCCTAATATTGATGAATTACTTGACGAGTTACATGGAGCAACTGTTTTCTCGAAACTAGACCTGCGCTCCGGTTATTACCAGATACAGGTCAATCCCTTCGACATTGCAAAAACAACCTTTCATACACATTCGGGCCATTATGAATTCAAGGTGATGCCTTTCGGGTTGACAAATGCTCCATCCACCTTTCAAGCAGCAATGAATGATTTATTTCGGTCTTATCTTCGACGATTCATCTTAGTTTTCTTTGATGATATTCTCGTTTATAGCCACAACGCTGAACTTCATACACAACACCTACACGCTGCTTTAAACCTCTTGCAAAGTCAACAATTTTATGCTAAAGTTACTAAATGTTGTTTTGGTCAATCTCAAGTGTTGTTTTTGGGTCATGTGGTAACTGATAAAGGAGTTCAGGTAGACCAGGAGAAGATCGCAGCAGTACAGGCTTGGTCGATTCCCACCAATGTGCGTGAAGTCAGGGGCTTTTTAGGGTTAACGGTTATTATCGCCGTTTTGTTCGCAATTATGGTATTATCGCTCGTCCACTTGCCACACTGACTAAGAAAGACGGATTTAAGTGGCATGAAGGGGCACTTGACGCCTTCGAGGCTCTCAAACAGGCCTTGGTTTCTGCCCCGGTGTTACGCCTACCAGATTTTTCTGCCCCATTTATTGTCGAGTGTGATGCCTCATCAGAAGGGGTTGGTGCCATTTTGATTCAAAATGAGCATCCAGTCGCGTATTTCAGCAAAGGTTTTTCACCTTTAACCCGTTTCAAGTCTGCCTATGATCGGGAACTACTCGCACTTGTCTTAGCGGTTCAGAAATGGAGTCATTATTTGATGGGTAGGCATTTTTTCGTTCGAACTGACCATTACACTCTAAAATTTTTATTGGAACAGCGGGTTACCACTGCCGAACAGCAGCGTTTATTGCTTAAATTAATGCCCTATGACTTTTCAATTACTCATCGACCCGGTAAGGAGAATAAAGGGGCCGATGCACTTTCAAGACGTCCCCAAGTGGCTAACTTTTGTACACTTGCTGTTCCTCACTGTTCTGCTCTACCAGAAATACAGCAAGGATTAAAGGTGGACGCCTACACCCGCACCATTATTGAAGACATTCTGGCTAATCCTTCATCCAATTCTGGTTTCTCTTGGACGGATGAACTTTTATTCAATAAAGGGAGGTTGGTTGTAACACCCCGTAACCGCAGCGGAAACGTACACGGGATGCAACAGACACATCTGATATCAACAGCATTGCTTATAAAGAAAATACCACTACATTAATTTATAATCATATTACATTGTTGCGAGTTTCGTTACTGTCTAGGTGTTACACACATATTTTACCGATAAGACATTAATATATTCATTACAAAATATAGAGCAGCAAGCTTCCAACAGGTAGCACAGATAGTTAAGCACATATCAATCATTCCAACTTGGGCATACCTAGAAAACATGTAAGAAAACGGGTCAACTACGAATAGTTGGTGAGTTTCACTAATTTAAATAAACACTGACAGATCATTTTAATAACCATTTATTAGCAATGAAATTATGCTGGGAACTATGTTACCCCAGAACAATAATAACCTCGGGGAACTACGTTACCCCAGAACAATAATAACCCCTGGGAACTATGTTACCCCAGAACAATAATAACCTCTGGGAACTACGTTACCCTAGAACAATAATAACCCCTGGGAACTATGTTACCCCAGAACAATAATAACCTCTGGGAACTAAGTTACCCTAGAACAATAATAACCCCTGGGAACTATGTTACCCCAGAACAATAATAACCTCTGGGAACTATGTTACCCCAGAACAATAATAACCTCTGGGAACTATGTTACCCCAGAACAATAATAACCTCTGGGAACTATGTTACCCCAGAACAATAATAACCTCTGGGAACTACGTTACCCCAGAACAATAATAACCTCTGGGAACTATGTTACCCCAGAACAATAATAACCCCTGGGAACTATGTTACCCCAGAACAATTCCACACGATAAACATTTTATATATCCTATGCATCAAACCATATATATATATAAATATACAAGTGTTTCCATACGATCGGTATGTACTTAAATATTTTAACAAAGACATGTTTTCCGCCCCGGGAAAATATTTAAAACAGTTCAGTAAAAGGGGCTCGTGAAAACTCACCTTTTTGTGAGTCGGTGGGTAATACAATGAACAGCTACGTGCCTGGATCTGTAATATAATATCTAGTCGTTACTATATAATTCCCATAAATTAAATCCGTGTTAATCGGCACATCTGGGGACATTGTTAACCCAGTACTGTACTCGATCCGGGGACAATGTTAACCCCGTGACACTCCTAAGGACTCAGATTGTGCCATTACTTAGAGTCGGACGGTCAAAATTATCATTTTTATGTTTTCCTTGATTTGCGTGCCTAGCACGGTCATCCGTTTTTAGTTTCAAAAATGAGTTTATTCACACTTAACCCAAAAATGGTGTTTGACTGTTAATTTAGTTAAAGTGATGAAATTATAGCTCGGTTTGGACACCCCGTTTGGCCGCGGGGCTCGTTTCCGTCATTTAGGTGCCGGAAACAGTAAAATCGGGTAAAATTACCCAAATCATCCGAATTATTTTCGGATGATTTATTTTTACTTAATTTACTTAGTTTTATGAAAATGGTCAATTTTTAGGTTTTTATATACCAGTCAGCTCGCTTATGCGAGTTTTGCCGGTTTACACGTTTTAAGCTTTAGAAATTTGTTTTTATGTTCTTTTTAGCACAAATAATTACCCGTTTAGTCTCGGGTCTTGAAATTTTGTACAACACTTATTTTGACAGTAAGAAACTTTATAAAAATTTTCCAGATTTATTTTCTTATATTTACATTTATTTATCTATTTTTAAACCTTATTAAAACACTAAATATGTCAAAAATACCAAAAGACTTTAGAAAAATCCCAAATTTTTCCGGGATGATCCTTGCCATTCTCATGACTCCCTGGAATTTTTCCAGAACCCAAAACTCATATTTCAAGCCATTTTCACAAAAGCCGAGCTAGAAAGCCCTAGAACTCGTTTTACCGAAAAGCCCCTTTAGACTTTTCCAACTGAGCTCAAATTTTGTGTGTGACTTTTATATGTTATAAAAAGCTTATCCTAAATTTTCAGAATTTTTCATCAAGTTTAGCTATTTTTCACCATTTTTGGCCAAAACCGAGCATTAAATTCACCAAATATTCATCTTTTATCCAAAAATTACCAAAAATTCACAGATCTCATATTTTCATGTGTAGATCATCTCTGTGAAATTTCGTGACCCGACTCTAAGTACACTACAATCTGTCCAAACTCACTAAATCACACGAAAACCGAACTATCTTGTGTTTTCTAGCGTTAGATCGCAAAGATCCGGGTTTCTAGCCTTTGCTAGCCACTAGATACAACACTTACAAGCACAATAACACTATACCAAGCAAGTTACACCAACAATCAAACCATTTCTTCCATAGTGTCGGTTTTGATAAAAAAACAAAGGTTTTAACCGTAGAAATCCATCCCCGACTCTTTTTACTCATTTCTTGGACCAAGATCCCTTGTATAACTTGTATACATCTCTTGATCATGCAAGAGTCGGTTTCATCTCGGGTTTTCACCCATCTTTTACTTGGAAACTCATTTTAACAAGATTTTAACCGTAAAAATTCGTTATAAACTCTTTTAACTCATCACTTGGATCAAGATCCTTTGTATAACTTGTATACATCACTTGATCATGCGAGAATCGGTTTCAACTCGGGTTTTCACCCATTTTTACATTTGAAACCTCCTTTTCTCAAGATCATGAAGTTAGAAAACAAGATTCAAGCTTCAAAACATATGTTATACCTTCAATTCTTGGTTAAAAATGATGGAGTTGGATGCACACTTGAAGGTTTGAGAGAGTTTTGGGAGAGTTTGATGTTAGAAAAAAAGAAATGAAATGTATAAAGTGTGTGGGTGTGAGGCCGGCCATATGGTGGTGTGGGGGGGGCCCACATCTCAAACCATGGCCACACATTTGGATTACACAATCCGGATAATGTTGTGGATAGTCTGGTTCAGTTCGTTTCTCGTTTAAACTCGTAATTCGGCTTAAAACGAGCCTAAAATGGTCGTTTTTCGGGTTAAAATAAAATTTACATAAAACTGATTTAAAAACTTTAAAAACTCAAACCATAACAATAAAACATCATATTGTCGGTATTTGTGCATCTTTTTCGGTTTGATCGATCGTCTCTTGCTTGGTTTGATGTTAAAGGTTTCGTTTATCGTACCGACGTACTAATAAATCGAAATCCTTTTTCTGTGCTATAATTTACTTATCCCGAAGCATTAATACTTCGTAAATATCACTAAGCATTATATACTTCGTCTATAATGTAATTCCCGATTCGTTCGGGTTTCAATAATCGTTCATTGGTTAATTGTAATTCCAATACGATTCACTATATAATCGAGTATGATTCGTACTATGAATCATATATACTCGTATAAACGTACTATAACTCATATAATCAATATTAAATGACACGTAAATAGTATATACCGGCTAGGGTATACCTGGATTTGCCGGAATCGTTACATTGGTAATCCCTGACATCCCTGCCATTAAGAACCATATTATTTATGATGCTCACACCACTCCGGTTGGCGGACACGGGGGTTTTTAAAAGACGTATAAAAGGGTGTCTGCCCACTATTTTTGGCCACAAATGTTGCAGGATGTCTGCTCCTTCGTGCAAAATTGCCTTATTTTCCAAAGAAACAAGTATGAAACTCTGTCACCCGCAGGTTTACTACAGCCTTTACCCATTCCCGAGAGTATTTGGGAAGATATTTCTCTTGACTTCATTGGCGGATTACCCCTTTCCAACAAGTTTGACACCATCCTGGTTGTTATGGACAGATTGAGTAAATATGTTTGCCATTGGCCCATCCTTTTACTGCAAAAAGTGTGGCTGCCATATTCTGCAAGGAGATCGTACGCCTTCACGGTTTTCCTCGTTCGATTATTTCTGACCGTGACGTAGTCTTTTTAAGCAACTTCTGGCAAGAATTATTCCGTCTCTGCCAAACCAAATTGAAGATGTGCACAAGCTACCACCCCAAACTGACGGTCAAACAGAAGTTGTTAACCAGTGTTTATAAGCTTATCTTCGTTGCTTTGCAAATGAGCAGCCAACTAAATGGGCTACTTTTCTATCTTGGGCTGAATATTCTTACAATACCGGGTTCCATACGTCCACTAAAACTACCCCTTTTAATGTGGTCTATGGTCGTGATCCACCTGCCCTACATCCGTATGTGTTTGGGGAGACCAAAAATGCAGAACTGGAATCTCAACTGATCGATCGAGATGACATGCTCAATCTGATACGTAGTAATCTCCTTAAAGCCCAAAACCGGATGAAGTCGCATGATGATTCAAAACGCAGGGAATTATGTTTTGATGTGGGAGACAACGTTTTTCTTCGCATCCAACCTTATAGGCAAAAAAGTTTGGCCAAGAGGCAATTTGAGAAGCTGTCACCTCGTTTTTTTGGCCCATATCGGATCTTAAGAAATATTGGTCCTGTTGCGTACGAGCTAGAACTTCCACCCACTTCACGTGTACACCCTATTTTTCATGTTTCCATGCTCAAACCTGCTAAAGGAATTTTACCTTCCACACCAGCAGCCCCTCTCCCTATCACTAAAGATTGGCAGCTAGATGTGCAACCCCACTCAGTTCTCGCACATCGTTGGGTCACCGAGGCTGGTCAACATGTTTTGGTACTCCTGATTTCTTGGTATGATCGACCTACGGATGAAGCAACCTGGGAAAATTATGACTTATTCACCCAACGGTTCCCTCTCTTCCAACTTGAGGACAAGTCGTTTTACCAGGCCAGAAGTATTGATACAGTTCCACCCCTTAAGGTTTATTCCCGCCAAAAGAAGGGGAAAATGGGTTGGTCTTTGGAGCAGCTCCAGATCATTTTGGGTATCCCTATTGACCCGTTCAACATTAGTGGCTAGTGGAAGTTATGAGCAGTTACTTAATTGTTATTAGTAGCTTTAATTACGATGTTTTGCATTTTAGTTTCTTTGTTCTTGTTTTTATTATTTGAGACTATTGTAATGGAGAGTTACGCCCCTCTCGAATTGGGCCGATTAATTCATATTGCTACCACTTTCCTTCAATTACCATTTCTGTTCTTAACAAAATTTGAATGGACTGAAAGGCATGAAGCTGCGCTTACAGCCCTAAAGGATTACTTATCCTCAGCTCCAGCTCTAATGAAGCCTGTGGATGGAGAATCCTTGTATCTATATCTTGCTGTCTCAGGAAATACGGTGAGTGCCGTCTTGGTAAAGGATCATGAAGGTGAAAAACATCCTGTATACTATGTAAGTAAAAGTCTTCTAGATGCGGAGTCCAGGTATTCTCATTTATAAAAGCTAATTCTTGCACTTATTATGGCTTCTACTAAATTGAGACATTATCTTGAAACTCATCCTATTATTTTAAGAACTAACTATCCTGTAAAGAATGTTCTTAGAAAACCAGAGTTGTCAGGTAGAATGGCTAAGTGGGCTGTGAAATTAAGTGCATATGATATCCAATACGAGCCAAGAACAGCAATCAAGTCTCAAGCACTAGCGGACTTTGTGGCTGATTTCACTAGTGATCTACAAAAAGAAGCTGACTTGGAAGTACAACAACTGGAAAAGACCAATGATCCTTGGATACTCTTCACTGATGGAGCATCCAACGTGAGAGGAACAAGATTAGGAATCATAATGAAATCGCCACAGGGGGACATATTACCCCAGTCCATAGCTTGTGAGTTCCAAGCAACAAACAACGAAGCAAAGTACGAGGCTTTAATCGCAGGTTTACAATTAGCTAAAAACATAAGGATCAGGTATCTTCAAGTTTATGTAGATTCTTTATTGATAACTAACCACTTTAATGGCTCGTATGCTGTTAAAGGTGAGAAACTAATGAAATATTTAGATGTTGTGAAGAAGTTATCGAAATCCTTCGAAATATTTAGTATTACACAGGTACCGAGGGAAGAAAACGCTGGAGCAGACGCCTTAGAAAACTTAGCCTCATCTCTGAAGATTCCTGAGGATTTGAAAATCTCAATAATCCACATTCTCTCGCCAGCAATAGGAGAACAGCAAGTTGGAGAGATAACGAATGATAAAGAAATCGTGCTCTGTGATCCTTTATCCTCAAATAACAGAGGATCATGGATCCATCCTATCAAGAACTATATTCAGACTGGAGAAATTCCAGCCACAGAAAATCCCAAGTCCTTCAAACTCAAGGTATCCCAATATATTTTGTTAAACGATATGGTATATAGAAAATCTCTTGCAGGTCCATATTTGAGATGCATTGAGGTTCCTGAGATCCAAGAAGTACTCAAGGATTTTCATGAAGGAGTTTGCGGCAATCACACAGGTGGAAGAGCATTATTTTCCAGAATACTTAGAACTGGATACTTCTGGCCAACAATGAAGAAGGATGCAGTGGAGTATTCAAGGAAATGTGATGCTTGTCAAAGACACGCGAATATCCTTCATCAACCAGCGGAGCCTCTATATCCTATATCCTCCTCATGGCCTTTCATGAAATGGGGTATGGATATTGTAGGCAAGCTACCAAAAGCACCAGGTGGAAAAGTCTTTATGCTAGCTATGACTGACTACTTCTCCAAATGGATTGAGGCAGAAGCATTTGTACAAGTCCGAGAAAGGGAAGTAATATCTTTTATTAAACGAAATATTATAACTAGATTTGGTATCCCCGCTGAAATTGTTTGTGACAATGGTTCCCAGTTTATCGAGAATAGAACTACTAACTTTTGTGACAGTTGGGGCATCAAAATTATTACTTTTACTCCGGTTCATCCTCAAGCCAATGGTCAAGCAGAATCTAGCAACAAGATCATCATCAACAATCTAAAGAAGAAGCTAGGATCCAAGAAGGGAAAATGGGCTGAAGAACTTCCTTATGTTCTTTGAGCAGATAGAACTACACCTAAAAATGCAACAGGCCAGACACCCTTCTCTTTGGTGTTTGGATCAGAAGCATTAATTCCCACAGAAATGGTGGTTCCTACAGCAAGGACGAGCATCCGTGATCCTGAAGCCAATGAAAAAATCCTTCTTGAAGACTTGGATACTATAGAAGAACTCAGAGACTTGGCCAAAATCAGGATGGTAGCTTATCAACAAAGGGTAGCTGGGGCATATAACAAAAATATCATAATCAGAAGATTTCAAGAAGGAGATCTAGTATTGAGGAAAGCCTTCCAAACACAACAAATTCGGCTGATGGGAAGCTAGCGCCCAAATGGGAAGGACCTTATCAAATTGAGTCGGAAGCAGGAAAGGGGGCATATCATTTGCTCACAATGGAAGGCAACAGGTTACCAAGAGCATGGAATGCCATCAACCTCAAGAAATATTTTTTCTGATCAGGATCCATTATCCTGAGAGAATATATTATCCAAAAAGAGGATCGAGGATCCTTAAATCGGTAACATCTTTCTGATCAGTTATTCTTTTGAATTATTATTGTTAATTTAAGGATAATATATTATTAACACTTCTTTTCCAAGTTTTAAATAACCATGCAGGAATATAATTATTCATTTGATGTCCAAGAGGTTGGCCACCTCTCCTTTGCATTTGAGGTACTATCTTATTTCCCTTGGCCTAGCCCACGTTTGGATATGACCCCCGATGGTCATATCCCCTAAGGTTTAAAGGTTTTCACCTTTCTCACGATCGCCAGTTGCGCACGCTATCCAACATATAGTTCGGGGCAGCGGGACCAATACACGCTTAGTGGCTGACAATTTCGTTGTCTCCGGCTATATGGAGGATCCTACGAATTATGGTAGACGTACCATACCTGCGATTTATAACGTTTTCACGTTATCTCACGTTTGGGCTAAATCCCGGTTCGGGCGAGACCCTAGTTAACATCCGTATCTTTGGGCTAGTCCCCAGTTTATTTTATGGGCTTGTCCCCAGTTTGTTGGGCTTGTCCCCAGTTTATTTTATGGGCTTGTCCCCAGTTTATTTTATGGGCTTGTCCCCAGATTACACGGGCTTGTCCCCAGTTGCACGGGCTTGTCCCTAGAATATTTGTCGGGCTTGTCCCCAGTTTGATGGGTTTGATCCCAGTTAATAATATGAATTATTTGCAGTAGATTTTCTAAGTTTTTCATAAAGATCAAGAAACTAAGGATCCCGGATCCTAAAGCTACTTTTGTAAGGAACATTAAGAGTTCAATACTTCTAGTAACTTAGGTCTATCTAGACCTTCTGGTATGATCTTTAACTTAAGCATGATATTTGTTGCAATAAATTTGGATATTCCAGTTGGAAACGCTATTCGTTTAAAGATATTTGATTACTAAAATCTTTAGCTATTTTCGGGATACTTTATCCTAAAATTTGCCCTTTGAGGAAATTTTTTCTTATATGAATTTTATTAACTATTAAAGATGTCTTATCCTAAGATTTGCGCTTTAAGGATATTCTATCCTAAACGATTTTTAAGGATTTTTTATCCTAAAAACCTTTTACTTAAGAATATTTGTCAAACTATTAACAATGCTAAACTTATATTTAACAAGTTTTTGAAAATAAATAACAAGTAAATAGTCAAAAGATTTATATATTAATTAGAATAAGCCCCATGGACTTATCCAAAATTCTTAACCCGGACTTCACCATATGAAAAGATGGACCATCCATCCGGGTTAAGTGGAAGTTACTAACAGTTCATAAAGTGCAGGGAAATTAAAAACAGTGGCAACAAAGGCTTCATCCCCACAAACAGAGGATCCCTCCACCTTTGTCACCCCCGCCAATTGTCTTAAGGATCATGGATCCTTCATCCTAAATACTATTAATTATTACAGACCATAGAAATTGTTCATAAAAACATCAACATTAATAAAAAAAAAAGTGGGCTCGGGCCTTGTCTTTAATATCCTTCATTGCCCACTTAAGGTGCATCTTCAACCGCAGCATCACCTTCTCCCTTGCCAGCTTCAACCGCCTCCTTAACGCCACTGGTCCCAGCCTCGATATTCTCAACCATCTCCTCGTCGTCCTCACCACCAAGGTCGTCAAGAGCAGCCTTCCATTTCTCCACATCCCATGCCGACTTGTCAAAAGCGGGATCGCCGGCCTCCGTCGCCATATTGATCTGCGCTTGGAAGATGGACCTAGCAGCCCACACCTTGGATTCATCAGTTGCCTGCTCCACTGCCTCTTGACGTTGGGCTTCGACTGAGGATAGCTGATCCTCCAATTGTTTCTTCTCATTGGACAGCTGGATCATCCATTATCCTTAGCAACCACAGCTTTCCCTAACCCGGACATTTTCTCGCTCATCTGAAGAATAGTCTTTTCGTAGTGATCCCTCATAGCGATCACAGTCTATCAACAAATTTCATATCCGGATTGGGACAATACTGGATCCTAAAATACTAAAGGAGAAAATACAGTATACTTACAGAGCAGACAATGTCACAGTGAGTCTCGGGATCAGAGGATCTTTTCCTCTTGGAAGCTGCGGATTTGGCCCTGGTCGTGGCAGTCTTGGGCTCGGAGCTAATGCCTGCCTTTGAAGCCTCTTTCTTGACAGCAGGAGAAGTAACCATACAGTCAATGTCGTCTAGGGAGAACTTGAGGGCAGACTTTCCAGATTTCTTGGTGCCTATAGAAGAGAAGTTGACAGATAAGTGTTCTATTTTATTTTATTTACCTTAAAATTATTCACTTACTTGGCATGCTTGAACTTGAGGAGATATCACAGAAACCTTCAACAAACCGAGCTTGAAAGGTCCTAACTTCGGTATCCAGTGCTAGGAACCGTTTTGCTTTCTCTTTTGTTCCATGTAACTTACCCAATGAAGCAAAGTTCTCCACTGCAGACAATAAGAAAGAATAAGCATTAAAATTAAGAATAAAGGATCCTACTATTCCTTAAGGATCCAGGATCCTACCCTTTGTGACCCATGTTGAAGGAAGATCAGTTCCCCTGGTATTGAGTCACATTTTACAAAGAAAAACTGATTCCTCCACACGGAATCGTTTAGAGTGGCTTTTGAGATCGGATGGGGCTGTCGGGGCTTGGACTTGAAAATGAAGCGAGCAGGACCATGGGTAGTGAGGGTATACAGATATGACAACTCGGGAAGGCCAAAATCGAACTTGTCCTCTTTGGTGATCCTTTCAATAGTGCTGAGAACCCTCCAAATCATCGGCATGGCCTGTATATATGAAATGCCGGTGGAATCGAAAAAACTTTGGGTAAAATATGGAAAAGGGTATTTGTAGCCGATTAAAAATGGAGTTGTCGGAAAACAGATCCACACTTTGGAATATACATCGCTTCTGACACTGGATTCGTAGGGTCGGAATACGGTTTTTGTAGAAACAATGTACGAAAACCTTCGACCTCGGGATCCGTAAGCTTGCAGATTTCAGAAGATGGGTTGGCGAGCAGACATTGGGGCTCCATTTCGGTTAGTTCGGAACCACCGGAGGACTGTTCGGAAGGTTTAGAAGGGACCGGAGAAGAAGAAGAGGAAGCAGTAGACATGATTAAAGAAAATAAGAAAGAAAGGTAGGGAGGATACATGATGCGTCGGATGAAGGCGTGTTTATAATCAAAGATATAGGGCGGCATATATAGACGGTTATAATTAACCTTGAGGGCTAAATGGTAAATATTCTGTCAAAACCGTCCCATCTATCAGTTTTCGCAGCAGGTTTGAATTTCAAAATGACAGCTGTTTCGCACAATCACCCGCCATTTTTGGGGCAATTGTTAGGCCATGAATTTTACACTGAGGATCCTTTATCCTTGACTGTCTTATGGATAGTTTATCCTTGAAATATATATCAGGATATAAAGGATCGATGATCCTCGGTATTACTTGTTTACTAATAATTGCATTTAGTATGGTGTTGTGTTAGACAGGTATAGCAACTTTAAGACGTACTTGTACGAGTTATCCTCACATAACATCCTCTAGCTGGAACGTGGATCCAGGATCATGCTTCAATATAGCTTTTAGTGGACGAACTTATGTGAAGAAGAACGTGCAAATATCAACAACGGCTATAAGACTCATTCTTCCGCTTATCTCGCTACTGGATGGCTAATGACACGTGGTCAAAGATCGTGGAGCGGCTAAGTGGAGGACTTCCGGATAGATAGGAAATATTGTTATTGTTATTATCTTATATAAACGAGATATGATCGAGTAGGTAAACACATGTACTTACACACACACTAGAGCAGAAACAAGCATTCTCTCTACACACTAGCATACTTTGTAATCTCGATCATATACTCCACCGCAATTGTAATCACCTTTTTATTATCAATATACTTGACGGTGATAGTTTTCACCGTCCGAGGGTTTTTTGTGCCGGAGACCATGATAATCATATACTCATCGACCAAAGGTTACCTTGTTGATCCTTGAGTGAAGTGACTTGACCAAAGATTAGCTTATTAATCCTTGACCGACGTCATTTCTCCAAAGATTGCCTCGATAAGTTTTGACCAAAATAAGACTATCTTGGTTAAGGGATTTTTCCCTCGTGATCAAACCTTTGTGTTCATTAATCTCACGCTTATACACTTGTCGTTATCGAGTCAGCACCTTACCTCACATAATATATTTGGATACTTGATCCTTAGTTGATTTTTGTCCAAAACAAGAATGTTGGCCGAATTTCACATAGGTGCCGAGTTAACATGAATTAACATGTGTGACTCAAGTTAACATGAGTTGACATATAATTGTTTTGGAATTTTGTAACATGAAAATGAGTTTGAATGGCATAAAATAAGTTGGGCTCAAGAGGTACTGGACTGGCTTGTAGCTGGATTGGGCTTAGATTGGAGCTGAACATGCGCTGATGGGCCGAAGTTGAACCGGGTTCAGGTTTCCTTATACGAGATAGTTTCTAGTATGACGATGCATTTTTGTGTCCTCTCTAGAGATTTAGATCTATTTCAAGGGTTTGAATTCGTACTTCGTGTTCTTGAGAGTTCTAGATCATTGAGACAATGATCTAGTTTAGCCTGTAATTTGTTTCTTTCTAACTCGTTGCTAAGTTGGAGATTATCTTTGTATTGTTCTAGCTTCTTAAAGTTAGTCGATAATTTTTTTAGATTTTCTTCTTTCTATTAAAACATGTTTAGAACACTATATTATAACAAATAGTATGATCCTTCATGGTTCCTCGCACCGTCTCTTTTCTTCCCATCTCATGCAACGTTTGTTTTTCTCTCACGAACCGTCTGCCTATATACAGACAATTGCTCTCCCAACTCTATGTAGGCCCCTCTCTCTTCCACCTCAGCACCCTCTCGTTCACCTTGTCGACACCACGAACCCGCGTAAGAGATGCTAAGCTAATCATATGTTATTGAATAAAGTTTAGTGGGGCAATCAAATGAATGAAGTGTGTTGGAGGAACACATGTATTAGAAAGCCACGTGAGGATCACAAGACAATTTGCACAAAGTACACTAACACCCCAGTCACAGACGTGGCCAGCTGTATGAGTGAACGGAGAGAGGGGCAAATTTGGAAAACAAAAAAGATTGAAGGCATCAGTTTGACTTTGACCAAGCATCTATCAAAAAACAACCAACACGTTTATTGTGATCTTTTTGGAAAAACACATTTTAAGACTCACTTTAATCTTTCTATACATGACATGGAAAACACACACCCTATCTTCATTCATTAGTATTTAAAAACTGAAGTACACATAAGTTTATAAAGACCCAACATTATTATTTCATCAAATATAACAGATTGCTTACATAATTTAAAAGTTTAATTAACATTTAAACAGGTGTAAACTTATATTATTTGTTTAAACTTTAAAGAACGTAAAATTATTAATTTGAATGTTAAGATATAACATTATATTATGTGAGCCAATGTATATGATAAAGAGCCAAATGGAGATTGGTGATTTTATGCCTTAGCTGGTGCTCTTGTGCCTCTTAGCTGCCCCGTTTATGTATTTACTATTATATATTTGAATATGAATTCATAGTGTTGACCCACGAACATGTAAAATAAGCCACCTTACATAATCACAAATTTATATACGAATCCAAATTCTTGAACTTTGACCCGCTTCGACGCTACTTGTTACTGTCACTGTTCTTGTAAGATATGAATCTTATAAGGTTGTACTAACTAGGATAAATTAGGATAATTTCACACCTATATCGATCTATATGCACATGTTTTCATTGTTATACTTTATAAAATAAAAAAGGAGAGAAAAAAATTAAAAAGTGAGGAGATACATATAAACAATCCCCCCCCCCCTTTTTGAATTTGACCCACAATGAGTCACCAGGTATATGTGCTTGTATTCGCTCGGAATTAGCCCGCCCCCAACAGATGTCCCATGCCACGGTTTGTGCACAGCTATGTCCGAGAATGAATGAATTGTGATATAGCGCCGAAGAAGTCACAGCTCTTCGACTTGAAATCCATAAAGTACTTTAAGTCGGGAATAGAGCTGTGGTAAGCAATATAGATTGCCCCTTAACATAATATATTGGTTCTGAGTGAACGCTCATATTTTTACACACACGTGATAATAATAAATAATAATAATAATAACTAATACAAATCTATATAATGTTGTTTATTTAATGACCATTTAGTAGGAAATCGACGAACTAGTAAACAAAAAGCTTGAAAAGCCATCAACAAGTGGATCATGTCATGTCCCCTCGGCTGCAAAATACTCTATACATAAGGCTTAAAATCTGGCTATACCAATATTGAGCAACCAATAGTTCCACAGATTACAAAGCATAGAATCTAGCCAGCCTTGAGTTTGATATTTACTGATAAGTTATTCACCAATTCACCAAGAGATTACAAAATATTCACACACCAATTGAGTGCAGAAGTGACTAATCAAGGGAGAAAGATAAATATTTCTTGAAAGTCCAAAGGTGCTAATTAAAAATAATTCATGCCTTGTGTATAAGATCCTTGATGAGTATACTGCAATATTAATACACCAATGCAAAATCATAAAAAGTAACAAGCAAAAAACCAATCATAAAATATAATATTGTGTCAGGTTGGGTGATTGTATTGGTCAGCCCTAACAAGACAGGTGTATTTTATTTGTGTCAAAGACATCAACCTTAAATCGACACACTTAAAATTTGTAACCCAAAGATGACCGTAACCTATTTAGCTAAACGAGTCAAGCTGGTTATAATGGGTTAATGGGTCGTAAACAGACAGAAATTTCTAATAAATGGGTTAAAAATGACGTAATATGTTTTCAACTAAGCTGTAGATAGCCCGTTTGGTTATGCGAGTAAAACAAGTCAACTCGAACATGACCAGTTTATTAAACATGACAAATCAAAACTGACTATTTTTGGGTCGTGTTTCGTGTCATATCAGGCATTGTCAACCCTGTATAACTAGAACTGTAGCTAAAAAAATTAGTGCTTTTACTGACCTCTGCATTCGGAACAATCTGAGATCCAACTGTGTCTTTCTTGCCAGATCCCTTTGTATCACCCTAAGTAAAATATACCATTTTGTTAGCTATTTTAACTCTTGAAAAACTGTAATCAAAGTTGGATTTTTATAAGTATGCCAAATGAATCACCAACCTCAAACTGTGCAGTCAGCATTCCACATAAGCATCCAACATCATAAAGAAAAAAAACAGTGAAAGTGTTAGAAAACAAATGTAAGAAACTGAGAAGCTGATTCCAACCGAAACATTACATGATAAAGGCAGGCCATCACTGTTTTTCATAAAACAACTTCTTTGAAACTGTATAGGCGGTAAATTACTAAATTTAGAGGTGTGTTTGGAGTTGCTTATTAAAATTGCTTAATAATCGCTTGCAACAAAACATAATGCAGAAGATAGTGTTTGGATTGGCTTATGCGGTATCAAAATGTAATATTCTGACAAGAAGTTATTTTAGTGTTTTGCCTATTTTCCCTATCTAAGGATTTAAAAGTATAATACTCAATTACTCATCATTATCAGATAACCAATTAATACAAACAACTCCCAAACTGTCAATTGCACCCAAAATAAGCAAATGATCATAAGCAGAAGATAGTGTTTGGATTGACCACAAACTGAATTACCTCTCTGTATCTAGACAGGTAAACCTTGAGTGGTTCAATATAATCTTCAAAACCTAGTGTAGCCATTGCCCATAGCAAATCATCACCGTTGATCGTCTTTCTCTTCTCTTTCTGACACTTATCACTAGCCCTACAACGCAGAAAGAATGGAAAACTTAATTTCAATTTCAATAAACTTATAATTTAAAATTGATCTACTGCAACTTTCTTGATATACATTAGCCACTAGGGGTAGGCAAAGTCGATTCGGCTTAACAGTCACCTTAAACTGAATGGTCGATTAACCATCGGTTTTGGTTAAGTTTGTTTACTTGTTCACTGTATTTTACCTTTGTTCCGGTTGAATATGGTTCGGTCACTGTGTTTCAAGCTCAGTTATGAAGTTTCGAAGATGACATATGCCGGTTCGAAGCTCTATTATAGACAGTTGCAGCTAGGGGTGCAAACGAGCCAGGCCCAACCCAACCCAAGCTCGGCTCGTTTTGACATACAAGGGCTCGAGCTTGGCTCGTGAGTGGATTTTACAATCAGGCTCGGCTCGTTTATTATTTATTAATTAACTTGTATACATTTTTTATTATTTTTACAATCGAGCCGGGGGTCTCACCGGAAGCAGCCTCTCTATCCCTATGGGGAAGGGGTAAGGCTGTCTACATCTTACCCTCCTCAGACCCTACCATAGCTTTGCTATTGGTGGGATATACTGAGTATGATGATGATGATGATTTTGAGAAAACTTAAACAAGCCTAAGTTCGGCCTGAGCTTGTTTAGTACCTCAAATGAGCTAAAGCTCGGCTGTGAAGTGTTAAGTTACTAAATAGAAGTCCAAAAGATGTGAAACTGTGAAACTTAAAATACACAAGGCTCGAGCTCGGGCTCGATAAGTAAACAAGCTTTGTTTGAGGTTCGGGCTCGAAAAAGCTCAGCTAGTTTCGAGCTTTTTATCAATCCGAGCTCGAGTACAGCTCAGCTCGTTTGCACCCCTAGTTGCAGCATGAATTTAAATGTTCGAATCTAGAACTAGATTTATACAATATGAAAATAAAGGTATAAAATTTAAAACGACACAAACATACAAGGTTCGGTTTAGTTCATCTTCAATTAAAGTCAGTTCATGAAGACACATTAACCCTAACCATAACCAAATAGTTGTGTAACCAAACTCACTATTTTTGTCAATTACAGTTAATTTCAGCTATTTGCTAGAATTTATAAATAGGCATTTGAAAATGGAAACTACTTGTGTTAGCTCAAACGCACGTACTCGCTAGTGACGAAACTGATGAACTCCGAAACGCACTCCTGCGCGGTCTCCTTAGCGTCTTTGGCAATCTTACCATTAGCAGGCAACGCCTTTTTCATGATCCGACTTATATTAGCAATCGGCAGGAACCTATCCTGCTCCCTGATGTTCGAATTCTGTTCACCGCCGCTTTCGTTACCGCCCGGACTCCCTGGAACGTCCGCCATTGTATGTCACCTACCTAAACCCTAACCTTTCAACAGTCATCGATAAAACATAAATAATAATAATAATAGTAGTAGTAGTAGTAGTAGTAGTAGTAGTAGTAGTAGTAGTAGTAGTAGTAGTAGTAGTAGTAGTAATAAGCACGCTGATAGTGTGTAACTGTGTAAGGACAGAGGTATAGTGAAATTGGGGATATTGACATACTTGTAAAATTGGAGATTTGGATTTGGCGCGAAAGAGAGAGATCTGATTGGATTGCAGAGATCAGACGCTGGAGAATAGATATAGAGATTGTATTGAAGCTTGAGAGATCTTTATCCGAGCGTTCATGGCGTCCTTGTATCTCTACCGTTCGTTCATTGTCCTACTTTCACCCTTTTTTTGTTTTTTTTCAACTAACGAACGAATCCTCCATATGGTTTGCTGGGGCGGTAACTTTTTTTACCCGAAACTCAACCCGAGAAAATCCGAACTTGAACTAACACGATTCAAAAAACTTAAACCCGTGAAAAGATTAACCTGAACCCGAACCAAAGTAATTCAGGTTGGTTATCGGGTTTGATTCATTAGTTTCGGGTCAACTCAAATAAACTTTTAGTTCTAACATCAACTATAATCGAACAACCAAATCACGCTCGACTGAAGACAATTTTGGTCCGAGTTAGATTTGCTCTTCTTTTGAATTGTTTTATCAAGTTTTTGTTGGTTTATTATTTGATTATTTGTGTTACGAGCAAATAAGAATATATTGTTTTAATTTTAGCTTTGTAGTTTTTTTTGTGTGTGTTTTTTAGGATACTCGAAACCCGAACATAACCCGAACCGAATTACCCAAACCCGAAAAACCCTTGAGATATTTGGGTTGGGTTTCTGGTCAAGATTTAAAACTTTGAAACCCGAATAGCTCGACCTAAAAAACCCGAAGAACAACCCTATGGTCTGCTTGTTAAATTCATCTTATCAATATACACTCGCCATTTGATATAAGGAAAACGCTTACCTAAAGCCAACGCCATCGAACACTCACCCGAAGACACAATTGTGAACGCTTACAAGTTCGGTTTAAAGATCCAACTAGAGAATGCTGCATACTCACTTAGTCTCCCATCATCACCTGATGCCATTGAAACTAACTAATGAGGGCATGAATCGAACTTGGGTTACATTATATAATTTAGATCTTTATTTTGTAACACGTCCGACTAGGGTACACCTTTTATCTTCACTTAGCATAATTTGGATCTTCATTTTGTAGCACGTTACAACTACAAGGGTATGTTTGGTATGGTAATTTAGTGAAATGTAATGGAATTGGCAAATGAAGATAATGGATCATTACGAAATCATTGATATGTTTGTTTATGATATAAGAATGTAATGAATCTTTACTTTGTGTTGTTAAATAGACGAGAGAAAAAAAACAAAGGAATCAAATAAAAATTATATTGTGTGGCGGCGTTGTTGGTGGTGGTGTTCACGAGCTAGTCCCGTTTAATACGACACACTAAGATCTAGTTTTCTTCTTCATCAAGCTTTGCTGAGATCTGTGCTTGCCTTTTTTATGTAGTGTTGATGAGCTCGTCCCGTTAAATGGACCGAAACATGTTGTTCAAGTTGTTTTATCATTGGGTTTGGAATATCGGGCTGTTGAGTTCCATGGATTATTTTTTTAAAAGGAAAATAATAGATTAAAAAGATGAAGAGGTGGAGAGGTGAAGATAAAATGTAAAAATGTAGTTGTGAACGTACTTTTTTTTAACAAATCACAACGGTCTTTTTCTTTGGAACTATCACCTGCCCCATTTTCCTTTATCTAGTGCTACAACAATAACGCATCCCCTATTGACCCAAGTGGTTTTGGAGTATTGAAATGGTGGGTGGCGCCATCTTTGCTTTTGTGGCTTGCGAATGACGCTTTGAAAAAAAAAACCATAACACTTAGTCTAATACATGAAATAAGTTATAAAATGACACCATCAAAATTTATAAAATAGACTTAAGTTTTAAAAAGACCCTAACACTTAAGTCTATTTTTTAATTTTCTTTTTTTCTTTTTATTATCTAAGAGAGTATTGAATTAGATGCTAAAGGCTAGTTTAAACTTTAATATATAATTAAATAAAAAACAATAACAAGCCACTCATAGTTAGTTCCTTATTATTTAAAATGTTATTTATGAAGGGACGTCCTACCCCATCTTCCAATTGAGAAAAAAATGTGGGTATTTTTCATATGATTTGTTTAAATATGTTATTTCAGTTTAAAAGTTTTTAATTTTATGTATTCGTTACTAGAGTTTCATTTTCGTTACAGTTTCCGTCCTCGTGAACTTATTTTGGATTGGAATAACATACTTTAACAAACCATGGACGAAAATTGCAATAAAATTGAAATTTGATGTGCGGAAATAGCAAATTTTAACTTTTTGACAGGAATAACATTTGAACATACCGTAGAGACGAAAGACGCAAATTTAAACAAACCACGGTTGTCTACATAAACAACTTATCCATGCAGTTTGTAGGATTTAAAACATTACCTTACCAACACACCATATCACTCAGACACTTAATGGATCATTTGAGTGGCAATGTTCTATACGAACACTTCAAGAAAAATATCAACTTTTATGTAATCTGACCTGTCAATCCATTTGACATGTTTACAACTAAATAATTAATGTTTAGTCTACACAACTTTAAATACGTGTTGGTTATAGCTGGTGTTTTATAACAAAATAAAATAACGAGTTTTCTTTTTTAACAATTCAAACCGCCAGCTGACACACTTTGACGCTCCTGCCTATACATATCTTGCTTATTAAGCTACGACTCATATCCCTAAATAGAAACCATATGTTTTTAGGTAAGTATATTAAATATCACATATTTTTCAAAACTATTATTATATTTATTATTTATATCCTAAGGCCTATGGTAGCTTGTTAACAACTAACGGCCCATTTATTAACCCGTTGAAAGCAAGCTTTGGTGTTAGATTCTACCGTATGTTATCAACAGACAACAGTTGTCCCAACAAGCGTGTGTTACGTAAGCTCATTAATTACAGGAGGCAATGCATCATGGGGTTGATAGGAACCACCACCAGTCTTACTGTCCACCCGTCCTCTAAATTCTACACTTCATTTATTGCTAAGTTGACCTATTTTTCGTGTCATGTCATTCGTCATTTCCTTAACGCCGTCCTCGTAGAATAAGTACGTTTTACATAGTATGTGTACGTATATACTAAGTTGTTTGATGTGTCTATAGTTTTTTTAAATCTATCTTACGGTGTAAATGTGTTATTGATATTTTTATATATTTTAGAGATCTTGTACATTATTTATCATATATTCATGGTTTTCTTGTTTAAACAGGACTTTTGGGGTCCAATACTCGTCTGATACTAATATATCGATTGGTCGCACTTAATGCGGATGACTAATTTGCTTTTGGTTAGCTTGTGGGGTTCAAAAGAACTCTAACCCAACCCGATTGGTTAATTGTGTTATAAAATATCTTCTAACCAGAACACGTTAATTATATATAATATAAAAGAGAAGTTTGGTGTCGCTAGTCAATTGGCCGCACCAAACTTGTCCATACCATTTTGATTTTCTTTTTTAGTATTGGTAGTATAGCGAATGTAATGAGAACCGAACTAACGTCAATTTTTGTTTACGTAACGGAAACATACTAAATTCGTGTAAACTCACTGCATCAACGTCCGGGGCTAATTTTGATGTCATTTGTTTTTTTTTGTTTTAGTTCCAGTACCATAACGAACGTAACGAAAACCGACCGGATGCTAATTTTCTTTTTTATTTTTTGTTTTAGTTCTGGTATCGTAACGAACGAGAAAGAAACCGACCAAAATCGCAAAAAGTCACTGCCTTTTGTTTTAGTTCCAGTATCACCGTAACGAAAACCGACGAACTATCTTTTTGTTTTAGTTTTGGTATCGTGAGAAACCGACTGAATTCACGTCGACTTATCATCTCAACGCTCGAGACCGACAATGCTTGAGTTTTACCACAACCCAGATTTTACCGACCGTTGCACCAGGTAAATTCCTAGTTATATATATGGGATAGACTTACCAATCGGTTTGCTGACCTTTGTCATTATTGTTCATAACTCACTATAAATGACAGTGGAAACTAATAACTTAAAAGATAAAGAAAACAAATATGAGATTAAATAATCAAAAAAATAATAAAGAAACTGATCATAAGATTAAGTTGAGTGTTTCGTTGTGCTATAATTATTAACATTTAACATATAATTGAAAGTTTTATGGGCTTGCATGCTTGGCTTAAACCTAACATTGAGTAGAAAAACAGAAATCAAACGATAATCAAAATAACCGAACCAATTAAGAAAAGTAGTTCGATTATATATATGGTTTTTGGCGCGGTTATAGCTATAGTTATTGTGATCATACTGGATAACCAAACTAGTATTATAAGTTATAACCGTATCGAATCTATATAATAACCGAATTGAATATCATTTACTCCACAAGACTAGTATACATTATGAAGAAACACGGATCCGCTCCCCGGGTATAGGGGTCCTGGATCTAATGAGTCCACAAGGTAGGATATGATAATTACAACCAAGATATGAGTACAACCTCCCAAAGTCCAATGACCGGAACCTGCAAAACAGACACCGTGAGTCTCGTTACACGAAGGACAAGAGGGGGGATCTTCCTGTAACCACCCTCCGGCGTGAGAATCAGTAACGTTCGTAATCGAGAAAGTACTGAAGTATAAAGACTCAGTGTAGTCAGAATATAGGTGAGTGAATGAATACCTCATACCGTTTGACAAGGTATTTATAGCCGAAGGATTATGGAAGATGATTGGGTCAGCTGTCCTATTCTAGAAGACCTTTGATATCCGCCTAGACACGCGTCCTCTTGTGATAGGTTGAGCTATACGTCTCATGTGCATGGGCGTAACAACCTGGACGCGTGTCGCCAAATGATAGGACGAATCGCACCTTGGCCATGTGCACGGTTATAACAGCCTGGCCAGGTGTCCTTTGTTCATTGGCTAATATGTCACGTATTCCCCAAGTAAGAATCATGAGCCTTCTTCTAGAGAGTACTTGAGTGGTGACAGTTGTCCCGCTGGCATTGTCCTCAAGTTGTTTTATGCGTACAGATGTCTTGTCCTGCGGATGACTTTTGAGGATGCTCGGATGCTTCCGCGCGTGTTATGAGGACGTTCCTCCTCTATCATGATATGCGGTTGATCCATACGTCCCGCGGGTGGCTTACAAGAACATTATCTGTGACCCGCGGGTGGTACTTAAGGGTATTTGGGTCTTTTTGGTACCCTACCTCTACAAGTCCCCCAGTCCAGTGTTTCTTCCGTGTGAAGTCTTTATGCGGGTGAAATTCTGGACCTAATGTATGTTGGGGATTTTTGTTGTTCGGAAGTTAGGTAGAAAATATCTTCTGTTGGTATGGATAATCATGAAAAAGGACAAGTTGACCACTTGCAGGTGCGTGAACAGATGATGGAACGTTTTTTACGGCTGTCACTGTACCCGACTGTACAACTTTTTCTCTTTTTCGAATTTCCCGCGTGACGTGGCAAGTACTGGTTGGGTGGTGTTTTTCTCTCTCTACTGTTCATATCCCATCGCATTAATTGTGATGGGTATAAATAAGGAGGGACTCCTTCCTTTCGAAGTTTTATCACTTTTTGTTCTGATTACCTTGTAAATTCTCTCTGAATTTTCCATACATCTTTCTTTTATCTTACCCAATTCTATTTTCAATGTCGAACGTTCAGACTGAAGTCGACGAAATAGAAGTGTCATGGGACTATTCGGAGTATGAAAAGTTGCTGGAGACGTACGGTATTCCTCCTGAATGGGGACCGAAATTTCCATCTCCGGGTTCTATAGCTAGTTTCCCACCGCCTGGGAAGATGGCTTTGTATGTTGATTATTTTGCTTATGGGAATTTCCGTTTACCCATAACAAAATTTTTTGAAAGATTTCTAACTGCTTATGGGATCCATTTATCCCAATTGCACCCGCGTGCTATGATGTGAATTCGTCATTATGAATTTGTATGTATAGCACGTGATATGGTTCCCCACATAGATCGATTCCCAGTTTTTTACCGTCTTACTAACCGTAATGGTTGGTATACGTGTCAAGGGTTTTCTGATCGAAGTATTGGGTATGAAGGTGAAAAGTCGCCTACAAACTGGCGTAGCAAATTATTCTGGATATCTGAGGATGTGGTGCCACTGTCCATGGTTCGTCGTCCCGTGAATTCCGCCCTTCCGGAGGTTGTCACAGCTACTCATGAAGGTCATGAGTGATACCGTGTTCTTACCATGGAGCCTTCACCCATGCGTGCCTTGCCGAAAGAAGCTTTAGTGTGGGCCGGCATGAGCCGTTTGTGGCTGACGGAGTTCATGGAACCTACTTTTGCGGATCTTAATGAGCGTAAGTTGTCTGTTATTGCCTTTTCATTTTTGTAAATACTTTTATGATCGAGTTTCTGTCTTTTCAGGTCAGAGTTCCATGTTTAACGTTCTTTTGGGGGACCGGGGTTATGTCCACAAGAGTATCCGCGAGGCGGGGGACCAACCTAAACTTGAGAAAACTAAGTCCCAATTTTTGTTTCAGAATAAGGTTCGAGCTGAACCTGTGACTTCGAATGCCACCTTTGAAACATGTGCGTATGTTCTAAACCCTCCTCCCCTTACTGTCGTTACTTCCGACGGGACGATTGTCATCTTATCATCAAGTGATGATGATGGAGATGCTTCTCAGCTTTCCGCTTCGGAAGAAGAAGAGGACTCTGACGAGGGTGCTTCTGAATTTTCTTCTGTCTCGTCTTTGTTAGCAGAATTAGAGAAAAAGAGAGCATTCTTAGCTTCTCAGATGGGTCACACGAACGTGAAGGCTGCGGATACTGAGGCGGGACCATCGAAGAAAAAACGGAAAGTACATCGTCCCAAGAAGCCACAGTATAGCCTTGCTGACCGCCTTGACACTGTTGAAGGTGTGTGTCAACCTTTAAATACTGTATTCTTTGTTATGAGTGTTTGGCTAAGTATAACTTTGTTATGTAGATCCGTTGATCTTTAGTGAGGATATATCGGAGAGGCTATCTACTCCAACTCCTCATACTTAAAAACCATCCTCCCCTTTTTCAAGGGGAGAGGCGGAAATTAAGTTGTCTATTCCTCCGAGTGATATCAACGTAGGGGGTCCGTCGACCTTTCCTTCAACTGAAACTATCGTGGAAGATAGGGTGCCAACCCTGCCAGCTGACACTTCGACGGGGGAGCTGAAACTGATACTCGTTTTGACTATCTTTTTCAATCTGGGGGTGGTGCTGGTGATCAGCAGGACAATCCTGCTATAAATGAGGAAAATGTTAGGGATGTGGAGTCTCCTCCTCCACAACAACCTTTTTCCCCCAGATCACCTTAAACCTTCCGGTTCCCGTTATTACGGGGATACGGGCTTAGGTGACAAACATGAGCTGTTTGTCCCTCCATGGGGCATTACTAATGGTTCTCGGTTTTCCCAACCGAGGACTTGTATGGAGTTTGTTGAGCACTGCATGCCCCCCCGCTGAGATGGCATACCAGCGTGATCTTTCCATCCATGACCTTCATACCAATGTGGCCTACCACCTGGCCAATGCTTTAGCCGGTAGCCAAGAAGTCCTAAGTGAGTGGCGTACTTTGGGCGGGAAAGTGGGAGAGGCTCGACGGGCCGCTGAGGCTGCTAAGAAAGAGGCTGAGGAGCACCGTATTGCTGCTCAAACTGCTAAGTGGAGGCAGGCTGATGCGGAGAATGCCCTCAAAAGTGAGCAAGATCGTGATGCTAGTGCGTCACGTCGATGGAAGGAAGCTAGTGAGAAGCAAAATTCCCTTCTTGAGGCTGCTCGAGCGAAAGCTCAAAAGGAAAAGGATAACTTGGTCCGGGCCCAAGAAACAAACTCAGCTCTGGAAAATCAAGTGGCCCTTCAGGGTGCACGAATTCATGATCTTGAGACGGAGCTGAAGTTACAGAAGGAGCGAGTCGAACTTAAAGACCAAAGTGCTGCTGAAATTCAGACTGCCTATGACTCTCTCCTTCAAGCCCATGAGGAAGCCATCGCAGAATCAAAGGAGTTTCGAGCGCGGGTGGAACGTGTGGAGCATGACCGCCAATGGTTCCTTACTCGTGGCGTTGATGCTGTAAGTTATTCTTTATTGCTTGTTATTTTACTCCCACTTTTTGATACTGGGGAACTTATGTTTTTGTCTTACCAGGTCGTCCGCCATATCAAAGGAAGTAAGGAGCTAAATGATAGTTTTGCCAATGTGATGGCTGCTTCTTCATCACTTGGGCGTGTTACGGGTTTCCATGAAGGAGTGAACTACGCGCGAAGTAACCGCACATTTAAAAATCATACGCTCTATGGCGTAAATGTCAAACAAGATCGTGTTGACCGGGTCAAGGAACATGACGCTTTAGTGTTTCCTTTACAAGATATGCTTCCGGAGTTTGCTTCCGTCTACGACGGCGTACAACTTTTAAAGAGTTATCTTGGGGAGGAGTCTGAGGGCGATTCTTCAGAAGACACATCATTGAAGGCTTCGGAAGACCCAACAACCTCAAACCCTTAGGGTAGGCTTTAATGTTCCTTATCTTGTAATATTTTCTTTTCCTTCTTGTAATTATTTTTTGGATAATTAATGAGGACGATTTCTTTTGTCATTTGTGGATATTTTACTTGTCTGATGGAAATATCTTTAGAAAATACTTTTGATATTTTACATCTCTTTTTTTTGAGTGTTTGAAAGTTTGGATAACTATGGTGACGTGGCGGAGAGAGAAGTTCGTTGAGGACAACTAATAAGACGTGTGTGACACTTTTGACAGCATGTTTTCATTATCTTGAATTTCCCGCCTGACGTGTCAGCCATCTGGTGGTCCGCGGTTTCTCTCTCCTCTGGCCCTTTATGGATCGCATTAATTGCGATGAGTATAAATATAACCACTTATGGATTTTATTCAATTTTTATTGCTTTCAAATTTCCTTCAAACACTTGAGACTTCTGAATCTTCTCTGAGATTTCTTCACCCTTCTAAGAGTTCTTAATCTTTTCTGAAATTCCGATGGCTAAAGAAAAGAAGAGTACCCCCACTATCCACGAAGTTGTCGTTTGCCTTAAAGAAGAAGACTATAACGATGTTGTTAATGTTCATGGATTGACGACAGAGTGGGAACCGAAACTTCCTGCTAGTGGTTCTATTGCTACCAGTCCGCCTCCGAATAAAATGGTTGTATACATAGACCACTTTACGACAGGGAACTTCCGGATTCCGGTGACCAAGTTTGTTGAATCGATCTTGACCACTTATGGGATTCATCTCTCCCAGATCCACCCTTTTGGAATGTTGAGGATTCGACATGTCGAATTCTGTTGCCAATCTCGCAACCTTGATCCGACTGTTGGTATGTTCGCCGTATTTTATAAGATGATCTTTCGTGATGGATGGTACAGTTTTGCATCCATCGAAAAGAGGACTATCGGCACGGAGTGGCTCCGTAGCCTTCATGGCTGGAAGCCAAAATTCTTATGGATCCGAGAAGACGTCATTCCTTTCAAGATGACGAAACGTAAGGCGGACGCTCCCATGCCCGTGGTTCTTGCCAGCGCTCATGAGGGTCAGGCATGGTATAAAACGCTTATCTCCACGCCAACTCCTCTGCGCCCAATTCACGAAGGTGGTGAGCGCCAAGATGAGCCGTTTATGACCATTCCCCAAGTTAGAACCATATTACGAAATGACCAACAAGAGTAAGCTTTGTGTTACATCTGTATTATTGTTTTATTGCAAAAACGCTCCCTTTCTGACTTGTTTTATTGTTTGTAGAGGCGATGGTTCCGCCTTCAGCACTTTGTTGGATCATGAAGGAGGGATGATGGCGCGTCGCCCCATCAATAAAAGGGATGCGTCCTTTCTTGAGCGCACCAGTTCCAACTTTGTATTTCCCACAGCTTTCCGCCCGGAACCGAAAGTTTCCGAGGCGATGTATGCCAAAGGTGAGGCATATGTTACAGATTGCATCCAGAAAGGTGAGGGCATTTTAAACCCAAACCTGTGACTGCTATTACTTCTAGCGGAGTGATTATGCTTTTCCGTCTAGCGAGGAGTCATCACTTTGTGGAGAAATATGTTTGATTGATGTTAACAAAGTTGTGGGCTCAACTGCAGGTCTCACCCGTCAACGAGCCACTGTTAGCCAGGCGGCGGGTCAAGATGATGCTGATACTGCTGCGAGAGTCAAGGGTCTGGAAGTTGATGATGTTACCGCTGAGGGTACATATCCGGTCATTGGTGCGGGCACTTCTAAGGTGGCGGGCAAACGTAAGGTTAACCCGGTAAAGATTGTCTTAAAGAAGAAAAAATCCAAAAAGACAAATCCTGCCGCCTTGGAAGCGCGTTTGGAACAGCTTGACGTTGAAGACCCTTCGTTGGGTACGCAAACCTCTCTGTACTTTGTTATTTTATTTGCATTGGAATATTCCTAACCTTTCATAAATATTTTTACAGTGAACCTGGATAACCTTTCTGAAGGTGTGTCTGGTCTTAAAGATTCACCTGTTCGTCCGCCAACGCCGCCTCCCAATACTGCTACGGATCCGGTTGTTGTGGCGGATGATTCTCCTCTGAAAAATAAGGAGGCCGACACAACTGATCATGCCAAGAAGTCGCCTTCTTATTATGTTCATCATTTCAAGGATCAAGGGGGTGCAAGCATGTTTCCTCATGCTCCTCGAACTTCCCCTGACTTTCAGGAGGAAGATCCCACTCCACATCAACCAGATTGGTCTTTATGTCGGGATTCTACATTCCGTGTCGTGGACCTTTGTTCAGAATTTCTGCGGGAATGTCTTCCGCATGGCGAGAGGGAAAGGCGTCGCCGGAGTATTCGCCAAGAGTTGTTGAACTCCCATTCTTACTACTTGTCGAATACCATTTCTACTAATCATGAAATAACCAGAGACTGGTTGGCGATGAACGATCAATGGGATGAGCTGAAAGCCGCTGCCTCTAATGCCAAAGATGAAGCTCTTAAAGCTATAAACGAAACTAGGGAAACCAGCCAAGCCCTAGAGGCGGAAAAGGCTGCTCGGTCCGCTGCTGAAGAAGCCAATGCTATTCTCCAAAAACAATTGGAGGAACAAGCCAAATTGGTGGAGGCCCTTCAGGCTGAATCAGCGGCCAAGGACAAGCGTTTATCCGATCTTAACGCCAAGAGCAGTGATCAAGCCTTGGAATGCGCCAAACACAAGATGGAACTTGTCCGGACCAAGGCGGACCAAAAATGGCTATTGGCGGAAGCTATTCCTAAGGTAAGTACCTTTTACTTGCTATAAATAATCTAAGTGTTTTAGAGTTATTTATACATGGTTATTTTAACAGGTCATCGCCGATGTTCAGGCTAGTGATGAGCTTGGGAACTGCGTTGCCATCCTCCTGAAAGCTTCTAAACAAGCTGGCCGTCAACTGGGTTTCCAAGAGGGCTACCAGTTTGGCTCAACTTCTAGGCTTCCTGAGGAGTATGTGTTGGCCGGCCAAGATACTATTGCCATTCTGAAACAGAAATCAAAGGACTTTGATTCTTTGAAATTTTCTTTAACAGAGCAGATATCCGAGCTTGCTAATAAGGAGGATAGCATTCAACAGTTAAGGACTCTTCTTGAGCTTGATGGAGAGGATGAAGAAGAAGATGCGGGAGGCAATAATGTGGAACATGAAGATGTCGCGCCATAGATAGATTTTTCTTTTTTCTTTTTAACTAGGCTCCTCCATATTTTGTAATCCCTTTTTGTATGAATAAAGAAGGTTTTTTATTGCATCCGGCACACTTTGTTTATATATATATATATATATATATATATTATAATATAAGTGTTTTCAGAGGATCTTCTTTGTCTACAAATAAAGGATTATATAATAATACAAGTCTCAAATGACTGAAAAGAAAATTTTCATAACTGAGGCATAAGCCGAATCACAAGAAACGAAATTACAAAGGTTTTTAACATCTAGTTAGGCACGCAGGCCAAATGACAAACCTACTAAATGTAGCATTCCTCAATTGGGCCTCATTCCAAGTTCTAGGGACCTCTGTCTCGTCCAACCTTTCTAGTTTGTAGGCACCTTTAGATAGAACTTTCTGGATTCTATAAGGTCCTTCCCATGTAGGGGCCAACTTGCCCGAAGGCTCTTGCCCGGAGGCTTCATTATTGCGGAAGACAAAGTCTCCCGCATCGAATTCACATCTTTGGACCCGCGAGTCATAATATTTTTGCAACTGTCGTTTATAATTATGCTCGCGGATCGATGCCATTTCTCTCCTTTCCTCGAGGAGGTCAAGGTTCATCCAGAGTTCAAGATCATTATCCTCGCGGATCGATGCCATTTCTCTCCTGCCCTTTGATTGCTGGCCTAGGTCTGTATTCTATTGCGTGTTCACCTAGCTCGATGGCCCATTTGGCCAAGCATACAGACAATTCTGGTTTACTGAGGACATTTTTGAGCTTGTATCTGATTAAAACATTGATGGGGTGCCCTTGAAAGTATCTGCGGAGGCGACGGGCGGCATAGACCAGCGCCTAAACAAGTTTTTCAAGCATGGAGTATCTTGTTTCCGGGTCCGATAATGTTATACTGACATAGTAGATCGGCGTTTGAACGTTCTTTCGGTCTGTCAAAAGGACGGCCCCGATGGCAATGTTTGAAGCCGATAAATACAACGTTAAAGGTTCTCCTGCGTGAGGTGCTGTTAACGTGGGTAAGTCCATCAAACATTTTTTAACCTCCAAGAAAGCTTGTTCCGCCTCCGCGGTCCATTTGAATTGTGTTTTCTTGAGGCAATTCCTTAGAGTTGAGATGAAAGGATGAAAGGACGAGCCGGCCATTGAGTGTCTGAACCTCCTTGAGGGAAGATGGGGAAGGCATGCGGGCTATAGCTTGAGCTTTGTCTGGGTTAGCTTTGAAGCCCGCGTCCATGACAATCACTCCCAAAAACTTTCCCTCTTTCATCCCGAATGAGCATTTAGCTGGATTCAGCTTCATGTTAATACTTTTTAAAGTTTCGAATGTCTCTTCAATGTCTCTCAACATCTGGTCTTCCTCGACACTTTTGATTACGAGATCGTCCATATACACCTCTAAGTTTCGACCAATTTGGTTTTTAAATGCTATGTCCATTAATCGTTGATATGTGGCTCCCGGATTCTTTAGTCTGAAAGACATCATTTTATAACAAAAGGTGCCTTGATCGGTGCGGAATGTTGTCTTGTCTTCATCTCCTGCCGCCATGCGGATTTGATGATAACCCTTGTAGGCGTCCAGGAAACACTTGAATTTAAATGGTGCCACAGCATCAACCTTGAGGTCAATCTCTGGTAAGGGATAACAATCCTTAGGACATGCTTTGTTTAGATCTTTGAAATCAATGCACATCTGTCACGCCCCGTTGCTCATGGGGACTATGACTGGGTTAGCAACCCATGTCTGATAGCGGATTGGACGGATGATCCCGGCCTGTAAGACGTCCTGGACTTGCTCGTTCATTGCTTTTGTCTGTTCCGGACCCATCTTACGTTGTTTCTGAACAATCGGCTTAAACAACGGGTTTACCCTTAATTTGTGTTCCGCAATGTTCCGCGGGACACCAGTCATGTCCGTGGGCTGCCATGCGAGCACGTCAACATTTTTTGATAATAACTGTTTCAAAAAAGTCCGTACTATCTCGGAAATAGCAGGTCCAATTGTTACAGTTTGATCGGGGAAATCTTTGTTCAAGACCCACTTTTCTGGTTCGGTTCTCAAAGTTTGTTTTGGGATCTTGCTGGGTTTTGAGCTCTCGGTTGCAAAGCAATGTCGATTGATATGAATTATTGCTATACCAGTGCAGGTCGGAACTCCTACTGCACCGTGAGTTGTGGACGGATGAGCATTAAAGTCACAAATTGCTTCTCGTCCGAGAATGATGTCATGTTTCGATATTGCTAGCAAAACCAGAAATTCGACCTCATCGGTCCTCGAATGAATTTCGTCGCTCAAGGTAACTGGGAATGAAATAACCCCTCGCGGATGCATTATTTCCCATCCAAATCCCGAAAATGGAGCGTGGATGGGTTTCAGTCTTTCTTTATCTTCTTCGTCAAGCTGTTCAAAGCATTGTTCATACATGATGTCCGATGTGTTGCCGGTGTCGAAGAAGACGTAATGAGAACGATAATGCCCGAAAAGAGCAGTGATGATCAGGGGATTCTTATTGTTCGGGCCCCCTTTAATTCGAGGGAAGATCACTGGCTCATTCTTCCACTCTTCATCATTAGACTCTTTCCTCTTATTCCTTGTATGGGATTCGACTTGTATCATATGAACGTTCAAATCTTTAATTTGCTTCTTACTCGGGTCTTGGATATCCCGAACGGGCGCTTTACCATTATCAGGTTTCCCATTTTTTACCAGGTGCCCGAGTTTTCCAGATTTAACAGCCGCCTCAATTTCATTTCTCAATTATCTACATTCATTCGTATTATGACCGATGTCATCGTGATACGAACAATGCTTCTTATCATATAAGAATGACCTTCTTGTCAGTGGCTATGGTTTCCTGAAATTTATATTTTCTGTAGTGAGAATTTCAGCAGGAGTCTTTGAAAGAGGAGTCCAATTGTTGGGGCCTCGGTTTGCGGGTCCCGCTTTGTTCTTGTTTCCTATGAGGGATCTTGCATCAAATGGTTTTGACACTTCCGCACTCGGCTGAAGCCTCGATCAGATAGGGCCTTTCGCCTGTCTATTAGGTCTCGGATTCTGAAATTCGACTTTAAATTTTTGCTTCGGGTTACCATTCCTCAATGCTTTCTCAGTGTTAGCATACACCTTTGCTGAAGTCATAAGGTCGTCCCACTCTTTTGGCATTCCATCTCTGCCCGTAAGTGTGCGGACTAAATCATCACATTTGACGTTTTTGCGGAAGGCACCGCGAAGCATGTCATTACTGATTCCGCCGATGTTCAAGCTCTCGTCGTTAAACCTAGTGATAAAATCTTCTATGGACTCGTTATCGCGGCGGACAACATCTAAAATTTCTGATTGGTCTCGCGTATGTTTCTTCTGCTGGCTGAACTGCTGAGAGAATTTTTTCACCAGATCGTCCCAACTAGAAATTTCACCGTCGGGTAACTTTTCAAACCATTCTCTTGCTGCCCCTGTTAGTGTCAATGCGAACATATGACACCAATAAGGGAGCGCCACCTACTGCCACGAAGTTCTGGAGATGATCACTAGGATCAGTCATACCATTGTACTTGCCTACTGATGTAGGTATTTTGGCATTAACAGGGAAGGGTGCGGTGGCAATTGCTGCTATGAATTTCGATTTTTCGGCAAAAGCCGCGGGGCGGTATGGGTTGGTAAAGTCTCGTTCCGCATTGCTATGGTATTCGGTGTGACGGATTATGCCCTGCGGATGACTACTTCTTGCCCGTGAGCTCATCCAACTATCACCAGTGTACATACTGTATTCTCCTGGTTGGTAAGTTGAGTCGTAACTATCAAATTCTTCCAAGTAAGATGGCATCCACATATTTATGTGAGGACGAGGACTTAACCTTGGTAATTCACCAAACTCTGGTTCCATCGATTGGCTGTAACGGAGCTGACTTCCTCTTACTGTTGGTGGAGGAGAAGGAGATCTCCTGAAATATTCCTCGTAATTCAAAGTGCAGGCATGAAATCGTTCATCACGTTTTCTGCGCTCATACTCAGCCACCAAACTTTGTTGTTGTACATGAAGCCACTCCTCAGGAGTTAAATGTCCTCTAGATCTGGAATAACGTTGATGAGATCTCGCTACGTCAGAGTCACCTGAATCATCTTCCAGCTCCAACACTGACCGCTTTCGGCGAGTTTCTTCCGTAATCCGTCTGAGGTTACCCAGATTTGAACCTTCTAGTGCCAAACCACGTCCCATATATGTGGGAGTGGGACCGGTTGGTGTTGTAACATTCTCTAGGGTAAAACCCCCAGGTGTTACATTGGTGATTCTTGACCCCGGAGGTGTGACACGCTCAAGAGTACGACCACTTGGAGTCGTAATACGTGCAAAAACACTAAGACCCGGAGGTGCTTCTGTGCTAGTTACACGTGAATCAGGTGCAGGGGTTCCCGTCGGCCCTTCAGGAAGTTTACTCATATCAAACGAACCAAAAAACCAACGAAAACTATTGCTGTTCTAACACAAAACACGAGTGGCGCCAATGAAAAAACACGGATCCGCTCCCCGGGTATGGGTCCTGGATCCAATGAGTCCACAAGGTAGAATATGATAATTACAACCAAGATATGAGTACAACCTCCCAAAGTCCAGTGACCGGAACCTGCAAAATAGACACCGTGAGTCTCTTACAGGAAGGACAAGAGGGGGGATCTTCCTGTAACCACCCTCCGGCGTGAGAATCAGTAACGTTCGTAATCGAGAAAGTACCAAAGTATAAAGACTCAGTGTAGTCAGAATATAGGTGAGTGAATGAATACCTCATACCGTTTGACAATGTATTTATAGCCGAAGGATGATGGAAGATGATTGGGGCAGCTGTCCTCTTCTAGAAGACCTTTGATAACCGCCTAGACACGTGTCCTCTTGTGATAGGTTGAGCTATACGTCTCATGTGCATGGGCGTAACAACCTGGACGCGTGTCGCCAAATGATAGGACGAATCGCACCCTGGCTATGTGCACGGTTATAACAACCTGGCCAGGTTTCCTTTGTTCATTGGCTAATATGTCACGTATTCCCCAAGTAAGAATCATGAGCCTTCTTCTAGAGAGTACTTGAGTGGTGACAGCTGTCCCACTGACATTGTCCTCCAGTTGTTTTATGCGGACAGATGTCTTGTCCTGCGGATGACTTTTGAGGATGCCCGGATGCTTCCGCGCGTGTTATGAGGACGTTCCTCCTCTATCGTGATATGCGGGTGATCAATATGTCCCGCGGGTGGCTTATAAGAACATTATCTGTGACCCGCGGGTGGTACTCAAGGGTATTTGTGTCTTTTTGGTACCCTACTTCTACCACCACCCTCTTTAACAAAAGCAGGACTAAGGAAGAAGCTTTTTTTCCTCAATAGTGTAAATTTATGTGTTTTCATTCGAAAGTTTTTATACATAGCGTAAGTTTTCCCGTTTTTGTTCGAAACTTTTAAGTTTGGCCACCCTAAGGCCTAATACATGAATTTTTTATACGTATTGAGTCCCGGCAACCCGGCGTATTCGTCCAAACTTTGTCATTAAGCAATACTATAAATGTCATATTTTGACCCAGTTTTGACCACCTTGACCAGTCTCATAACGATGGGCCCGTTGGGCTGCAAACATTCGGGCCTACAAATAACAAAGATGGGCCATATACAGATATGTTAAGTTCTTTGATTACCACTTATTTATTCCACACAATGTAATTACGATCATGCTAGAGATTATGTAAATATAATGCTTAGTATATAACCCTCTTATCTTGTAAACCCTAAACAATACAATCAATACAATTTACGATTTTCACACACACACACATATGTAAACTGACTCCGATAACTAATTAAATGATCAGTTACGCTAACCCAAATACGATTAAGTTCTTTGTGTGAAACCGTTCATGCTCAACCAGACTTGTCAAACCAGTTATTAATAATAATTTAGGTCTTGAGGCCAAACCGGCCAGTCACATTTGGTTGGTTGGATATGGAGGCTTTTCAAAGAGTCAAATAACAAAGCCTGGTATAGCATGTGAATTAGTGCAACTGTTTTCTTTCTATCCATGTCAATTACAAATTTAGCGGGCCATCTATGAACATTTATCTAGTGGAATTCAATGCATGCCAAAATTAGCTATTTGCAAGGTAACAGATACAATGCATATATACCTCATCTTCCATAAACAAGGTTTTTTTTTTATATCACTTTATGACACCAAAAATGTAGGTTTCTACATGGTCCAATTATTTTTGGATCATGTCTTTTCTCCATCTAATCTAATCATGTGTACCTAAAAGCCTAAATAGCAATGTAAACCCAAAATAAAAAAGTGAAAAACAAAAGTGTAAATATGTTTTTGTTATAAACCCAAAACCATTAGTTTTTGTTATAAGTTTTCAAACTATAAACTTGGTTTAAAAATATAATACATGTCAAATAACAAGAAGATAAATTAAGAAAAGGTTACACGGTCGGTTAGGTTTACAATATTGGTTCCAAGATTTAAGTGTCGGTTAGATTGCAAACCGTGAAAGAAACTGTATAGATCCCAAACTTACCGATTGGACGCATAGTTAGTTCGATTTCAAATCGTTTATAAGAAATACCTTAAACAAAGATATAATCATAGAATGTTTTTTTGCTATAGAATATGTTTTTGTTGTGATACAAATTTATAATGTGAATATAATTCAATGTATGGGACAATAATTGATGGTATGAACTCAAATTATGGTATTCACATGAGATGCACTTATTGGGTATGTGCAATGTCTACGACGTTGAACGTACAAGCCTCCCAATAAATGGACACTGTTCTGCTGCATAGGAATATTGTACTAGTAGGTACAACTTGTATAAGGATTTGACTTTCCAATGTTTTGAGGTGGCGTATCTCCACTTCCAACCCATGAGGGTAAGCCACGTGTAGGGATGCCAATAATCGGGTACTCGGGTTCAAATTATAGAAAATAGAAATATGTCTTTTTAAGTATCTTTACTACTAACGCCGTACATCAATTAACGTTTCATTCTACCTTCGGTATTATTGACACTTGAAACATGGTTGTTCTGCATTCCCGAGCCTTTCATGTTTTTCTCACCTAAACTCTATCGTCTTTTATACGCTTTTCTCCAAATTGGTGAGTAGTTCCCAATTGCCACCTTCCAAAAACCACGGCCGGTGCTTCTGCCAATGTCTCGTTGTTATTTCGTATTGGCCTAACAATAGTGTGTGTTTCTTTAATTACATATACATAATTTACGTTAACATTATACTTATTTTTATTTATCTTTTTCTTTATCAAAGTTATCATTAGACATTTTTTTTGTTCTAGTAGATAGAAACGTTGCTCGTGCTTAAACTCTCGACACAAAAAATTCACCTTTTCTGTTTCTTAAAAAAAAGTAATGGTAACAAAAATAACAAAGATCATATAGGGTGCCTAGCAGCCTAGGAATACCTAAGCAAGATTTACTTAAGTTACTAATGTAATTGGATTAGTTCGTGTTAGGGGGGAGATCCAGATAGGTCGGTTTGGAAGCTTGGAGATATGAACGAGCTTTCGTTCAAAGGGGTAAGCAGTATAATTGATGATTATGTTCTTACAACGGGGATGGGAAAGATACTTTGGTTTAAGTGGCTTCCTCGTAAAATTAATATACATGCTTGACGGGGTGTTGTGGAATAGACTGCCAACCATAGTAAATTTGGAGATAAAAAGTTTAAATAGTATGAACATGTTATGTCCGCTTTGTGATAACAAAGAGGAGGCTAATGAGCATATTTTTGGTAAGTTTAGGCCTGCAAACAATCCTAACAGTCAGTGAATTGTTTATGAACTATTTAGCGGGAAGTTCGTTTATGGTTGTTTAGTTAATAAACGAACGAACACGAACAAAAAATTTGTGTTTGTTTAATTATATGAACGAACATGAACACGCGGTTTGTTTGTTTTTAATGTTCGTGAATGTTCGTTTGTGTTCGTTTTTATGGCCTTTATTTATATTCGCTTATGTTCATTTACATGTTAATAGAAAATAAAATAATAATTGAGTCTTCTAGTTAATGGTTTTATTATGTTCGTTTGTGGTCATTTATATGTGTTCAAGTATGTTTGTTTTTGTTCTTTTACGTTTGTTCAACTGTTCATTTAGATCTTAGACAAACGAACATAAAGGAACACGAAAATGTTCATTTTTTAAACGAATGAATATGAACAAAAATATTGTCCGTTTAAGTGTTTGTGTTCGTTGGGTTCGTTTACAGGCCTAGGTAAGTGTACGTTGCCAATCGAATTTGGCATTTAATTATGTCATGGTTTGGTCTATCGATGATGAGTTCTTTTAGTCCGGGTGAAATGATGGAGTGGCTCGAAGGTTTGAATGTTCAACAAAAGAGGAAAGAGTTGATTGGGATGATTATATTCGTGACGTGGTGGGTTGTTTGGAGATTTATAAACGACACAGTTTTCAATAAGAATCAACACGTAAAACAAACTCAAACTAACAAACTAGCAAAACAAAATCGTGTTGGCCAGTTTGGCTGGTCCAGTCAACCTAACTAATTCGACTAATTTGGTTTAGTTTTTCAGAACCATAGCAATCACTTTGCCTAAAACTCCATCAATTAAATATCAATCCATTTGAGACCAAGAAACTAATGGATATGTTTTGACGTCGATACGATTTGAATACATCGTCTTCCGAGTTTGGCGATGTCACGCTCATGAATCAACTTTGTACTATTTATAGCTAGCGTTATCAAACAACATAGTCAAATATCATAGGCGCGACTACTGATTTAACAATAGAAGGATGGCACATATAACATCAAACAATACAAGTGCACTGATTAATGATTAGTACCCGTCTATTTATTGCATGCAACAACCAACAAGTACCGGAACTATAACTCATAAATCATAAGTAACATATCCTGTTCAAATCCTGATATCCCGAGTTTCTGATATCTGAATTTTAGATGGTGAATTTCAATATCCGAATATGTATCAGAAATTCAGAGATATGAACAGTTTCAAAATTAATATCCAAATCTAAATCCGAATTTTTCTGATAATTCGAATTCGTATTTTCGGATATAGATTCGGATTTTTTTAATATCCGACATATATCACAGTATCAAATGATGTATTTACACATCTTGATAAACGATAAATAGTAGATAATATCATTGATAATGTATATTCAGTTTTAAATGAAGCAAGAGGTGAAGTTGACTTTAATCTAGTGTAAAAGTATTCGTGAACGCAAAATTGATCAATTTTCAAAACTAGGCGTCCTTTATTAATTTCAGCTAATTAAATTGATTTGAAAATCGATAAATTGACTAGCGAGTGATATTTGACGAGCCTTCATGCATGCCAAATTGTCGTTAATTACTTAATTCTATAGGGACTAGGGTGGCTATGAAAATATCGTAACTAATTGAATATTTGATGTGAGTTGTAACAAATAACATTTATTATGTTTTCTTTAGATGAAACAACATAAAAAATACCGTAACAAATTATGTACTGATTCTCGTGAGAGCAACGAAAAACGTGTTTGTGCTGTATTTTATTTCCAAACACCTTGAATAAAAGATGTCTTGCCTTAGTGTATATTTGATTTTATACGAATTTATTTAACATACTATAGTAATTTTCTTTTATATAAGTTTTCAAAGTAAGCTACAACGATCTAAACGTACGTCGGTGATAAGAAGCCAATAACTTTCCATAACATCTTTTTCCAGGTTACAATGGTTTCCGACCGATTATATGATAAGAGGCCAATAATTATCCTCGCCAGCTTTTTTCATATTTGATTCCCGATCAATTGTCCGATAATGGTTTCAACGTTTCCGCCACCAGAAACCGGGCACTTCACAAAATAATTGACTATACTCTTCTTCGACAAGGGTATACCTAATAGACTAAAGGGCACATATACTACAAAATTAATAATTGACTCACAATGTCAAAATAAACTTAATTAATTAGTGCTTGTTAATCACGATACAAAGTGTTATAATCACTATCTCACGCATAACTTCACCTTCTTGTATTAGTTTGTCTTAAAAAATATATATGTCAAATTTATCAAGTTTCTAAATTCGTTCAATTACATTTTTTCACAACCAACCACACTTTAAAAAGGTAAAACATATACGTAACTATTAATTGAAACAGACCATTATTATATACCTACAAAATTATACAATAACGCGTACAGTACCTTCTCATTAGTAAAATCATTTTACATAATATTTGACTATTTGCTATTACTTAATAGTAGAAAAAGATAGCGTGCCTAACATTATTCACATATATGTGTGAATATCATATATACACAACATACGTGTGTGTGTATATATAGGTCTCTCTCTATATATATACATGTAAACAGGTACAACATATCCCACCACCTACACAATAACACTCTCGTTATTATTATTAACTAGCTAGTTTGTTTCCACAATTAGCTTCCATTAATTCCGGTTACTTGAAAAATGTCAGCTCGTATAGGGGTGGTGGACCTGCCGGAGTTTTCGGAACTCGCCCCCGCCTCTCCAACTCTCGCTGAGCTTCTGGAGTATGGCGGGGATAACACCGCGCATCGTATACTGGAAATGAACAACGGCAACGACTGTGGGAATAATGAATCCGTCCCACAGGCGTTGCCGTTTGTTCTGTCGTTTACTAACTTGACGTACAGCGTGAAGGCACGTGGAAAGTTTGGCCTTCCCGTTGTACTGTCAGGTAATAGTAAAACAGTTGCTGCAGAGCCTGTTGGAGGAAACAAGGTGTTGTTGAATGATATATCTGGTACAGCTAGAGACGGTGAGATACTCGCGGTCCTTGGCGCGAGTGGTTCAGGTAAATCGACACTTATCGATGCGTTAGCGAATCGAATTGCGAAAGGAAGCTTAAAGGGGAATATTACTTTGAATGGCGAGCAGTTGGAATCGAAGTTGTTGAAGGTGATATCAGCTTATGTTATGCAAGACGATCTGTTGTTTCCGATGTTAACGGTCGAAGAAACGTTGATGTTCGCGGCCGAGTTTCGGCTCCCTCGGACGTTGTCAAAGTCTACAAAAAAGCAAAGGGTTCGAGCACTGATTGATCAGTTAGGACTCAGAAACGCGGCGAACACAGTCATCGGTGACGAAGGTCACCGAGGCGTCTCTGGTGGAGAACGTCGCCGCGTTTCCATTGGAACTGATATTATTCATGATCCGATTATTTTGTTTTTAGACGAGCCGACTTCCGGACTCGATTCGACTAGCGCGTATATGGCAGTGAAGGTATTGCAAAGGATTGCGCAATCCGGAAGTATAGTAATCATGTCCGTGCACCAGCCGAGTTTTCGGTTACTCGGGTTACTAGACCGATTATTGTTTCTTTCGCGTGGACAGACGGTTTATAGCGGCTCACCGTCGAATCTCCTGTCGTTTTTCGCGGATTTCGGTCATCCGATACCCGACAAGGAGAATCGTACGGAGTTCGCTCTCGATTTAATTAGAGAACTCGAAGGGTCTCCAGGTGGGACCCGAAGCTTAGTCGAGTTCAACAAGTCATGGCAGATGTTAAAACGCTCACGTCACACGGTCACGGGCAACGAAACTCCCACTCACAGTTTATCCTTAAAAGAAGCGATCAGTGCAAGTATCTCCCGAGGCAAATTAGTCTGGGGAGCTACCACTGATCACGCCAGCCCTACCACAATGGTCCCGAATTTCGCGAACCCAATGTGGAAGGAAATGCTAGTGTTATCAAAACGGTCATTCAAAAACTCGTGGCGAATGCCAGAAATATTCGCAACTCGGTTAGGTGCGGTTATGGTAACCGGATTCATCTTAGCCACCGTGTTCTGGAAACTCGACAACTCCCCGAGAGGCGTTAAGGAGCGATTAGGGTTTTTCGCATTCGCGATGTCAACAACATTCTACACATGTGCAGATGCGTTACCAATATTCATTCAAGAGCGTTTTATTTTCATGAGGGAAACGGCGTACAACGCGTACCGCCGTTCCTCATACGTCTTGTCCCATTCACTCGTCGCAATCCCTTCGCTTATATTCCTATCAATCACATTCGCAATAATCACATTTTGGGCCGTGGGGCTCGACGGTGGGGCGTCGGGGTTTTTGTTCTATTTCCTCATAATCCTCACCTCATTTTGGGCTGGGAGCTCATTCGTTACATTCTTATCCGCTGTTGTACCACATGTCATGATCGGATACGTTATTGTAGTCGCGATACTCGCGTACTTTTTATTATTTAGTGGCTTTTTCATCAACCGTGACCGAATCCCTGACTACTGGATTTGGTTTCACTACATTTCGTTAGTTAAATACCCGTACGAAGCGGTTTTACACAACGAGTTTCAAGATCCCCACAAATGCTTCGTCCGGGGTACTCAAATTTTCGATGGGAGCCCACTCGGCATATTTGACGAGTCCTTGCAACTTAAGCTGTTACAAAACATGGGTGATACATTAGGGGTCAACATCACCGGGTCGACGTGCTTGACCACCGGGTCCGACTTATTGCAGCAGCAAGGGGTTAATGTTCTAGGCAAATGGGAGTGTTTATGGATCACAATGGCTTGGGGGTTCTTCTTCAGGATCTTGTTCTACTTTTGCTTATTACTTGGAAGTAAAAATAAAAGGAGGTAAACTGTAAACAATAGAATCTTTGGGGACTATTATGTAAGTTTTTTTTATTTTGGTTTGGCGGGAAGTGAAACAAAAGATATAATTTATTTTTCTTAATTAATAAGTTTGTATTATACTTACAATAACTAATCATTTTGTAAAGTGATGATAGTATTGACTAAAAGAATGGTTTTACATAAATATAATTTGGTTTGTTGTGAATGTAGTTGGATAATATCTTACCTTTTTATATATTTTTATTCTTCACGTAAAGCTTGAGATTGTTGAATTATGAAATAAGATGACGTTACTAGATGAGAAGAGGACGGATGTCGGTTTTAGAAAATTCTTTATTAAATTTGAATTCTACTTTATAAATAACGCTTAAAATACTATGCTATACGTTGTATAATTTATCGTGTTTCTTAAGTTATTCTAACATCCAAATTTGATATATTATAGAGTTGAATAGCCCTGTTTATATCTTTTGATTTTTTTTTGTATAAACTTACAAAATATGATATAGATATATGTAACCTTTTATCATAGAATTAACAAATTATATGGTTTCTAGATGTTAAAGCCAATAATCAAAATAATATGAAAATGAATGTGAGCACAATTAATAGGGGTTGGCAAGGTCCATGGCTTTGTAGCCTAGTGGCATCTTGGTGGTGGGATAAGGCTTAGGGACCATAAGGTCCTGGGTTCGAATCCCATAAAAAGGGGGTTTTCCCAACTTTTGTTGGCTTTCCTCCTGAATTGGTGGTTAGGCATTATTGCCTAGTGGAGATGGATATGATCGCGTGGTTCTGCTGGTACTATACTCCAGTGGTCCGTGAGTGATCCTAAATTTGCCGTTCAAAAAAAAAAAATAGGGGTTGGCAAGCCAGCCAACTGGGTAGAGGTGGGGGTGGGGGTGGGGGTGGGGGTGGGGGTGGGGAGGTGAAGCTTTGTACATACACTATCTTTTGGTACATTAAATGGTTTTGAGTTCGAAAGGTCAAAATGTCAATTTAAAAGCTAGAGTTTGAAACAAGAGTTTGGTGGAAAATTGGTGTCGTTAATTATTACTCATATTACTTCATATATCTACCCCTCCACCCCAATTTTATTAACTTTCAATTTTTATTGCTAGATAAAATCAATGCTTTATTAATTATTATTAAAGAAACACTTCTTTTTTTTGAACGGCCAACTAAGTAACGCCGGGTACCCCTTACGCGGTCCCCATTGGCTAAAGGTAGCCCGAGCCGGCCACTAGTCCGGACGGACGGAGCCCCTAGCGGTCCACCTGTTGAGGGATTCACCGGATAAAACCCGACCCCCAAGCCCGCCAAACGACACGACAGCGAGGAGCCGGTAAAACCAGGTGAGATCAGGACTCGAACCCTGGCAAGCCAGGGTCATCCCTCATATCTCCCACATAAGTTGGTGATAGTGAGATTTGATCCCCTACCTCTCACTTGTAAAGTGAGTGCTCTGCCATTGAGTCACAACCAACTTATTAAAGAAACACTTCTATCTCTCTACTTTTATGCAACGGTAGTTATTATTAAGATTTATTCATACAATAATTCATATTTTTTATCTTATATTTCTAGATAATAATGTGAATATGATAGGTTCAAATATCATTCAGGTTTAAATTTTGCTTCGCTATCAATTAATTTTCTTTGAAGTCGTTGGACCAATAAAGATGATGCGTTTAATATGTTGCTACAACCTAATAACTTATATATTGGGGACCAAAAGTTTTTCGATCAGAAGTACTTCACGTGGCCCTAGAAATAGCGACAGAACTGTAATATTATAACGATATTTCATTTTAAGAGAGTGAACATCTAACTATAAATGGATTATATTTTTTAACGGTGAGGTATATTAAAAACTAATACTAAAAGCTAACAAATAGAGAGAAATCATTGAAAAGAAAAAGAAAACCCTCGTTTACAAATCAAATGCTCCAATTAATATACATGTCAACATCTTAATTAAATTTACTAAAGGGTCATGTTGCATTTATTTAGTGACATGTCGCATCTGAAAATCTATTTTAAAATGAGCACGAAACCTTTTTCAATATGAAAGTGTAAGTTTAAGACGTTGGGTATATGGAATGTTATTTTAGTATAACAAAACAATATAATATTCATCTCAAATTCTTAAATAATAAAATTATGTAATCATTAACTTATTTAAAAACGAGAACCACTATAAACATGTTTACGTAATGCTGATTTGATGTAGTGAACGGGGTTACAATACATGTAAACCGACAAGTACAAATATTTATTATTTTGTGTTGTTCTTACAATCTCATATCTAAAAGTTGATTTTGTGTTGAAAGTATGCATAGATGTAAAGTTTCGTATAAATTTAAGCAGAAAATATATACATAACTAAAAGAAAATGGAAAATGATGGATTACTATCTACTATAATTATACTAGTTATAACTATTTTGTCTGTTAGATTTCTTCACGGAAAAGACCAAATAATTTAATTATGTTTTTATTATCAGTAGGCTGCAGGTTTGAGTTTATGAAAGTTAAGTTGAGATGCATTATTGACTTTCCCAACAATTGTGTCAATTACTTTTTCTTAATAATTTTTGAAACTATCATCAAACTTGAGTGATTTTTTTTAAACAGAACGTAAATCGTTCATACCGATTACAACACTTCAGGTATGATTTACTCGAGATCACATTCAAAAATGAAACCTAGTAATCCACCACCATAAAGAAAACCTTTGATTAGGTTTTGAACTCCATATCATAAAAATCTCTAAGTCTTAAATCACCATCATCATGCCATTAAACCAAAAGTTCAATTGCATAGTGATGTCATTTAACTTCACAAAAATAAAATGATATATAAAATATATATGGTGAGAACATTTAGAGTAAAACAAAAGTAATTTATTTTTCAATCTTAATATATATATATATATATAAGATTAAGAAAATAGTATATACACACACTCTAGGTTTTCAAAGTATTGATGGAAATAGTATATATGGTTGAAAGGTGAGAGGTAAACTCCCTACCCCTTTGGCTATAAATTAAGTGTCAATTTTTAATTAATAGGAAAGAAATGTAAATTTGATATTGAAATCTAACAAACTAGATACATTAAGCTTTCGAATTATAAATGTGAATCTGATATTGTCTCCACCTTTGTTCATTACAACAACCGTTATCCACCATTGTCATTCCGTCACCAAATCATTTTACCGTCACCGTATCATTTTAAGTGTATATGTATGTTTTGTGGTTGTAATCATATTTAAATTAGTAAACATGTATAGATATGATTTGATAATATCCTGTGTGATTTGTAGAGATCTTATCTCCTAAATTAGTAATCTTATTGTAATTATACAATGAGACAAATAATGAAGAAGGGCAAAAGATTTTTGTGCTTATCATAATTCTACAATAACAATATATAAAAGTACATAAAAATCAAAAGAATAACATGTTATATGTTGTCTAGTTAAACCTGATGACCGAGACAATATTATGTTACTCTTGGAGAAGGTAAATGAGCTAACGGGTTTTAGAGTTGGTAATTTTGTCCTGTTAACTCACGAACATGTTGATTTGGAGTATGATTTGTTTCTAACATGTCAAAAGTAGCCCAAGAAGTGTATTTTTAAATGCAAACAACCTTCTAAATTGCTTTTGCTTCTGATTTAGAAATGGGCTTGAAAAGATTGTAAGGATAGCACATGCACATGGTGGTAATTTCAACCCGTTTAATTTAGACTAGGATGATACAGGTTTTGAATTATTTAGGGGGTGTTTAGCCTAGCTTTTTTAGAAAAGCTTATAGCTTTTTTAGCTATTTTTATAAAATAAGCTTCATTTGGTGTTTAGCTTAAGCTTATAAGCTTATATAAGCTAATTTGTAGAAGCTTATTTGAAGATGGTTTTTAGCTTATTTGAATAAGCTTATTTGTTTAAGGGGGTAAATTACTCATTTGCCTTCAAATGGTAATGAATTAATAATATTGAAGTAACTTATTACTATAACAAATTAAAAATGATGGATTTAACAACTTATTAAGATGTATAATCAACTTGTAGAATATAAGCTAATCAAAACATTTCAAAAAAGCTTATCAAATGATATAAAATAAACTATAAGCTTCAAAAAAATATAAGCATAAACACAAAAATATAAGCTAGACCAAACACCCCCTTATAACTGTTCGAACAAAAAAGTAGCTTAAAGTAGATGGAAGTAATGTTTGATATTTTTTTTAAAAAAAGGTAGCTTAAAAAGAAAATAAGATTACAATTATTGAAATAATTGTAATCATGTCTGACACTCCATATACGTATTAAATTTTTAGGAAAAAAATGTTTGACCTGACTATTTTGCATGGTTATTGAACCCGTTTGATCAATACATTTTGCCACCTCTTTATGAAATTTGCATTGGTAAAAGGGCCAAATGGTCTCTTTAATCATAATTCACTTGAATTTTTCTTTGTATTGCAATTTGAAAGAGGCGGGATGTTGTTCCCAATCACCCAAATTGAAATATGAAGGAAGCTTTCGTTTCATTTTGGGGTAATTTTGACTCGTTTACTATAAACAGGTTAATTCAGGCTATATTTGATCTTTACTAGTAAAACTTGCTTAACCATGACTCAAATATATTTTTAATTATTAGAACCTACCAATTACTTTATTCAATCAGGAGAAATTTATATATATGCTCTAGCTTCTTGATAGTTTCAAATTTACCCGTTACCCAACCCACTCTTTTTATCACCGCTACATTTATTTTTCATGAGACCTCATATAGATCATCGACTGATTTATGGTGGTTTTGTGTTACAAAATGCAGCTAGGAAACTTGTCACTACCAACAGAGATGAGCACTAGTTTACGTTGTGTTCTCGAGTTCAACTTAAAGGAAGGAAAGGAAAGGGCGAGAAAGAAAAAGAGGGTTGTGTTCCAGGTGTTTTCTAGGGAAAGAAAGGGAAGATAAGTTGATGATGACGTGTTCCCGAGTTTCATTAAAAAGGAAAAAAGAGAGAGAAAGAAGAGAAAATTGTTTCCTTCAAAAATAGAAGTAACTGGATAGAAAAGAAAGGAAAAGAAAATAAAATAGGGGAGAAAAGGAAAAGGAATAGAAATAGTTTTTTTTTTTCATTCTTTCGTTATGTAAACTCCAGAACACAAACAGAGAATTGGGATTAATTGGGTTGTTTGTTATAACTTATATAGTTATATGAAAGTTTTAAATGGTAAGTTTTGAAAAATTGTCTTAATCAAAATTATAAGTTTTATAAGCTGTAATACATATATAATAATAACATATGTAACTCTTGACAAAACTTTTCTCTTTCACAAAAAACCAAGATGTTTTATAATATAAAAAGTTACAAACTCTATACTATACTGCTAAATATACATGGTTGAACCACTGGTCTATTTTCATTATTGACTAGATTTAACAATTTCTTTGATACCTAGAACTGTTCGTGACACTATATTATTGATCGAGTTGATTATTTCCATCGTGAGGTCCGATGTAGTTACATTTGGGTGCAATATTTGGTACCCAATAGTCACCATGGATCCGCGTTCACCATCCGGTGCAATGATACCACCTTCACCATAGCCTGGGACAATACCTATCCCTGATGGCAAGAGAGCCGCCAAAGAAGTGTCTTCGCCACTCATCACCGCAGACACTGTCGGGGAATCCACAGCTGCATAAACAATCAGTGACCCCGTCATATCACTTGAAGTCTCTTGCAACACCATAACTTGATTGTCTTCCGCGGATGTCTTTACAAGCGAAAAAACAATAAAGTTAGAAAACAATATTACTATTATTAATTATTATTATTATTACTAAGACCATACATATGCTTTAGTAGTAGCTATGTATACTTACAGTTGAGTTCAAAATTGAGATGCAATTAGGACTACTTTCATCTTGGCTCAACGGGAAATGGATCATGTTATCGGTAGCGATCGTATGGCATACCGCATCCCACATGCACCTCAAGTCTTTTGTTTGCAACAAACCAAACAAGTGTTGATGGTTTGCTGGTATCCAGACCGAATATGTTGCACTTGTGACTATTCCAAATGGTTCGCCAAGACCATGTATGCATTGTCGTGCCATGATCCTTGGTCTTCCCAATGCAAGCACAACTGGTTCCCATCGTTGATCACCAGTTAAACAAACGCCAGCACAAAAAATGCTCGTCATGCGTCGTGCTAGGCCTTTTAAGCTTATTTTCATATTTTGATACAAGTTTGGGTGAAGGGTGGGTGAAGTGGTGGCTCTTAAGCCCTCGCAATGTCGCAAAAGCGCACCAATCCATCTTTGTGCACCAAAACCGATACCAGATCTGATTAACTGACGATACTCATAGGAGACTAGTTGTTCATCATATTCAACATTTTCGATCCATGTAACCTACACATATTAATCAGAAGGTATATCGTAGTTAGACATTATGCAATACAAAAATATATATATAATTATATACCATACCATTGTGAAACCATTTGGCATGTCACGTAGGATACATCCGGAAGGACACCTTCTTGTTAAGCCTCCTTCCATTCCATAATCAACGGATAAATCAACTACAACCCATAGCCCTTCAGCTTGTTGTTTGGCGAATCGAATGAACTTAAGGACTCTAACTGGCACCTCGGGCGAAATGAGTTGAATTTCGGCTTTCATCTGCATAAAGTTTTGTTATTTTAGCATTTTCTTATCTCAAAAATATTAAATAAAAGAGAAGGTAAATAGAAAATAAATCCAAGAAGGCTTACAAGTTGAAGAGCACCGTTTCTTGAACCTCCTGTACCATTAGAAATCACTCCCATTGTAGTACAACTTCCGATCATGCTCGTAAACATTTCTCTCCACTGATCCTATAATATATACAAAATCATGTTTTTGTATAAGTTAATATAACTTTTGGTTTCCTCTTAAACAAACAAGAACAAAAAGATAAGTTACCGCATCAAGCAATGCTTCAACAAGGGTTATGCTACTCATCGGTACCACACTGTTAGCCCTTGTAGCATCGGATACGAATCCAAGTGGTTTTATACCAAGGCAAGGAGGAAAAGACTTTGCATATTCTTCAAAATTAAGGGTTTCTCCTCCACCCTCCGGGTTTCTAATCCATAAGGGTGCATTAACTAGCCCAGCCTTGAATAGCTCTTCCAGGGCATTTAACGCTTGCTCAATATATCCATTCGTCTGAATGGCCATGTCGATGCCCATTTGTGATCGATCCTCGATTGGGTTTAATGAACCATAGTTGTAGTTTCCTCCTGCGAGTCCCAAGTTAGAATTTGTTACTAACATGACTAGAAAGTTTATAAAATTATTAGTTTTGTATTAGGTACCTTCTTGATCTTCCCTGCTTGTCTCACCAACATATGTAACATTGTTTAGCAATGGACTAGCTAGTTGTTTGCCGAAGAATTGATTGAAGAGATTAGTCAATCTATTAAGCTCCTTTTTCATTCGGGCATTTTCTAACAAGACTTTGCGACCATCAATGGATCTGCCCGATATTGTCGCTTCCGCACCACATTTGACGCAAAGAGGGTTCTTTATAACTTCTTTTAGTGCTAGAACCTCAAGCCTCAGTAGCTCGTTTTGTTGCCTTAGATTTGTATTATCATGACGCTCCGTTTGAGCCTACACAAATGAAGTTAATAATTATTAGTACCAATTATTACACATTACAATATCAGATGTTTATATATAGATATGGTGAAACTTAAGTATTTAACATAGATTTTTTTCAAATATCAACGATAATTATTATACTATTAATTATTAAACATTACCTTTAGTTGAGTTCTTTTATTTTGGAACCAAAACTTGACCTTTTTCAACTCTATGTTGAGTTTTCTTCCAATTTCCCTCCTTTCTTTTTCGTTAGGGTGATCGTTATTCTTGAAGAATCTATTACCACCAAAAATATAAAACAAAATAAGAATAATGTATAGTATACATGCATGCATGAACTCAAAATTTGAACAATAACCGAAAGGAAAGGCGAGTATTACTTTTCGAGTTCTGCAATTTGATGTGGTGTATGACGGGAATAGTGCACCCTTCTTGAACTCGTAGAAGCACCACCACGATGGATTTCCTGTTCGTCACTAGACGATATTTCAAAATTATCGTGTTCACATGGTGTTGTCGTGGGCACTTCTTCCCTAGCCCTTTGGTTATCATTTCCTTCAACTCTTTGCCGTGAAGAATTAAATCTTCCTGCCATTTTTCGCTTTAGTCTGCAAAATCATCATGTGTGTTAAATGAAATCCAGCAAACAAAATGCAACATTTAAAATCCATAAAGCTTCACAAAAAGAACAAGACAACAGCATATAATATGGTTTCTAATTTCTTTACTTTTTTTAATATAATTCAATCTTGGAAATTCTTTGAAAGAATTGTGTCGTTGAAAATTTTATAGCAAATAACTTTTCGGTTATAAATGGAATGAAAAAGATATGTTTTTTTTTCCTTTAACTACAAAATAATAAAATAAGACAATCTTTTGATACATTTATTTCATTTCTATCGTCATAAAATCTCATTTGTTACTTATCATGGGACATGGGGTGAAAGATTTATAATAACTAGCGATAAAAATAAAAACAACTAAACAAGCAAGGCAGGGGAACAATGTTTAGTGATTTTTAAAAAGCATTTGAAATTTGAATTCAGATTAAATAGAATAAACTGCATCAAGAGAAAAAAAAATACATAAAATACAACGGTGATATTTAGGTTGTTCATCGGATCAGATAACGGATTATTCATTCGAATTGTTCGGATTTGAAAATTTTAGGACCCTATCCGAAATTCGATCCGATCCGAATTAGGGTTGTTCATATCCAATCCGAATCTGGTCCAAACTGATTTCAGATGGATTCGGATCGGATTCGGATACTCCGAAATAAACCGAATAGCTTTAAAACAAACATTTAATTAAATATAAATACAAAACCGAAAAATTGTAATCAAATGTACACAAACAAAAGTCAAGTTCAAACAAAAATCTAATTAAATTAATGATCCATCATAATTCTAGAAATTAAACTGTACACGAATAAGGTCAAAATAATAAAAATAAGTAAAACACATATTATTTATTCGGATATCAAAATAATCCAAACTATCCGAATTTTTTGAAATCTCTATCCGAATCCGAATAAGAATTCAAATTGGATTATTCGGGTTTCGTTTTTTTTCCGGATTTCTTGAACACCCCTAAGTCGATATCTCAAGCTTGAGACTCGAGAGGGTTAGTATTTTCTAAAGTGGCGTTACCCGTCATATAAAAAAATATATAAATATATAATATAAATTATTTTGAATTAGGTTGGGCAAATTCGATCAAGCTCAAAATTTCGTAGTTTGATATGGACAACGAAACGAAATATGAATTCTAATGAAAAACCAAAAACAAACCGATGGATTTTGATTTTTTGAGTTCAATGTGGCAAATTGACACTCTCATTACAACATAATAATAATAATAATAATAATAATAATAATAATAATAATAATAATAATAATAATAATAATAATAATGTGTGTTTTCATAACAATAAAAACATAAACTTTTCTGAATATAGTTGGTAATTTATACAATTTAATACCATGACAAAAAAAAACTTGAACGTAAAAAATCATTTTCGCCAAAACTTGAACTTAAAAACTGTAATAAAAGAAAAAAAAATACATGGCTACAAATACAAAAAAGAACATATAAGACAATACATTATCACTTGTTGATAGTTATACAACGAAATAGCCTCCTTCAGAATTCTTTTAACAAACAAGATGAATAGTGTAAGTGATGTGAAGAGAGGAGACTTGTATATATACACACACACGAAGGGGTGTAAAATAAAAATATGTTGAAAATGTTTTTTAATCTTTTTCTATCTTTAAGATTTTTCTAGATTTTTCCTTTACATCTCATTTCATAGAATCACTGCATTTGACTCACCCAATTCGTTAAACATTTAAATGTGAAACAAATCTTAACTTTAGTTATGTACCTTCTGTTAAGAAAAATAAAATTATTTCCAAGTTTATTTTTGTAACATTAATGCTGTTCTCTAATACCTATTATAATTATTAAATTTATGTATCTAATCAAATTTTCTTTAACTTAGGCTTCTTATTTTTTGTTAAATTTTACTTAAATGGGTAAAGAACTCAGTCGTTTGTATCCCTATAATTATTTTTTTAATTACTAATTCACATAGTTTTAAACTGAAAAATAGTGATTACATCGAAACACAAGACGCGCAACAAGCTATGCCACTACCTTCTTTTGAATTGCAAAACACGGTCTTTTAAAACTTACATTGACTAATCTTGAAGTAATAGCATTACTACACATGACCCGTTGGAGTCATAATTAAATGAAAATATGAATTAGTAAATAACTTAACTAAATAAATGGAAAATCTATTATTACAACGGGAAATAGACAAAAAAAAATAATAACAAAATATATTACACGTCAACACATTTTTTTCCTATTTTATTACATCACTACCAGAAAAAGAGATGTTTTTCTACAACCGAATTGTAGGAAATTTGTTGGAAAAATTTAGTTTCTAACAAAAAAGTTGTTGGAAAAACACATGCTTGAAAATCGTTTTCAACCGTTTTCCAACAACTTTTCTTACAAAATTGCTACAAAAACATGTGGTTGTAAACTTCCTACAACTTTTCTACAAAAACTATTCATAATGTTTATTAGATAATATTGTAGCAAAGTTTGAGCTTATTTTTTTGTTGAAAATCTGTTAGAACTATTAGTTGTAGGAAATTTGTATGAAGTTTTTGTAAGAAAATGATTTGTTTTCTAGCAGTGCATGATGATATTAATTTTTTTACCTTTATCGTCTTATCAAAAAGATGCTAAAGATATGCATTAGTATTTTATGATTTATCATTTAAGTTTTCAGGTGTAATCAAATTGTTGTAAAGAAAAATTGAAAAAGTAAATAATTTAATTTGTACTTTTATAATTTTACCAAAAATGATTGTTTTCCTCAAAAGTTGTTGCAACCTAAATATTTCATTGACTAATTTTTTGTACAAGTTGACTCGTAATAATCTATAATATTATTGGTTTTACTTGTAAATTTATCATCTTAACTAGAGATTTTATTCATAAAAAAGTTCAATATTTCAATAAGAATGAGTTGTAGCATTAATATATAAGATAAATATATATTAGTTGTAAAAACAACTGAATACTATGAATAATGTCTGTCCAAATATTCAACTCCTTGTATAAACGGTATCACATACAGAGTAATAGAGCATAGACATACTATACTTTTACAATATATGGATGTTAAATTATTAATCATAGTAGAATTTGTAGGTACCAGGCCAAGGGGTATTTGGCTAAGTGGTACTAAGGTATTAGAGACTATGTATTTTCAAGTGTTAGACTAAATTGCATTTTCGTGATTTAATTTGCAAACTGAATTAAAAGGTGCGTGAATTGATATTCCTTAGCAAATTATTATTACAAATATAAAGGTTTTTGAATCGTTTTTATAAGTAGTTCTGACAGAAATTCAAAAATCAACTTTATATACAGATGAATATTTATTAGAAACAGGTATAACAATACATTTCCTAAAGAATAGCCGTTTGGAACAAAAAAACTAGTTAATTGAACCGATCAGAAAATCAAACCGGTTTGAAACTGTTTATGTAGAAACCGGTTTGAAACTGACTGGAACCGTAGGTTCGGAACCAACTGAAACCATAGCTTGGAAACCAGCTTGTAATTCTCTCTACTGAAACAGGTTAACCGAATCCAAAACCGGCCAAAATGGGTCAAAAACTGGTAAAAAAAACCGATCATAAACTGGTCAAGAAGCCAGTTTAAAATCCAACAAAGACCGACCATAAACCGGTTTTGGCTTTTGTCGACCCAACCGAACCAGTTTCAACTTGAACCACTTAGGGTTTGAAACTGGTTTGTGCACCTCTACGTTAATATAGGAAAGTACCCATAGCTTTGATGTATTTTGAACAAAAAATGAAAGGTAAAATGTGAATCTAGATTACGGTAGTCATCTAAAAGTATACATATGTAAATGACAAATATAACATAATTGCAACAAATTTTTTGTATGCATGTAATGTAACATATAAGAAGAAGAGACTGATAACTTGAATGATAGATGACTTCGAGTCTTCCGTTTCGATTTACCATGTTGATATAAAGTAGGCGTTCTTGGATTCCTCATTTGGATGACGGACAACAACGAACTTTGATTGTATTTGTAAGAAAAAAAAACTTTTACAGTTTATAAGAAGAAAAAAGAATTTGATTGTATAACAAACGATGAAATTTTATAGAATTGTTAGCAAAGGAATAAACTTCAATTTAGGGTAACAAGACTAACAACCAAGTATACTTTTTCGTTTGGGGTATTGCATTAATATATAGAGCGTTTCTCATAGAGGTTATAATACTATGTGTACACGGTACATCGTAGTATATTGAAACACATATAAAAAGATCATATTTTGATTTAGATATGTTTTAAAATATCGAGGGAACATTTCTCAATATAAATGTTTTTGGTATTTTATGTATATACCTAATTCTCTAAAAATTTAAGGTAAGTTGTATTAATATGCAATATTAACTAAAATAAACAAGTGAAGAAATTGTATAATCATTGTGTTATAAGATCACAAGGCAACAAATGGTGTAGGACGGATCAAATTGGTATTTGGATTCATAAAATTGGTGTTTAAAGCTGCGACGGTTGGGTCTAAATCGTGTATTATATTGTGTTAATTGTTTAGTTTTATAAAAATTTTAGTCTGCATTGTGGTACTTCAAGTTTGCTTTTGTATTTCAGGTGTGTGAAATTAAAGATACTAATTGGAGTCTTTTACATGCTTGCTTCGAAGTTTGAGGGAGTTCAGAAGTGATCCACGAGCATTTAGAAGTAAAACAGTCATATCTGGGGCTAGAAAAATGAGTTGCTGAACCCATAATATATGAATTTTGGGTTTCTCAACAAGATGAATATGATTATGGGGTTTTCTTAGCTCGCTCTATGCTAAAACATGGTGATAAATCATTCACGTGTCCTTGCTATGCGAATGATCTAAAAGACGGAAAAAAACTCTAACTGATATTATAATTAATTTTTAATCCCTGTTTGGCATATCCTTCGTTCCAGCAGCCATAGACGACCTATAGGGCAATATACACCATCTCAGAGCTCGTGGTTTGTCAATCATTCCATGTTTTCATCAGTTCAGCACATAAGCGAGCTGATCATCATGCAAAGGCAAAGCTAAATCCATTTTGACCACTTTAGGTGTAGGAATTTTGTATGAAACTGAATGTATCTATGTTTTCTATGTTTCATTGGATTGAAGTGTGATTGATTTTATAATTAATCTATCTTTAAGTTTGTATTGATTGCTTAAACAATTGTATGTCTAGGACTAGGGTTTATCATCAATCGATAGGTTGCGTTCATCAACATTTAGGATTAAGTTCTTATAGTCATTGAACTGATATCATTGATCACTGGTTCACCTAAAATCTTATATTAACAAACTGGTAATTAGGTAGACCACCTTCAGTTATGCCAATTAATCAGATTAGGTTTTGTGTATTGGTACGACCAAACTATCGTGTCTACTAATCGCTTATTAATCTTAACTGATGATTCATGTCTATGTGTTTATCCAAGTGATAGGACTCATAGTTGTTTAGCAGCTAGCATTTTAGTGGATTGCATAACCCGAAACCTGAAGTGTGCCATCCTTTTCTTGAATTGTTTTACAACTAAAGTAATTGTGTTTTTATAATAAAATATTTTAGACTGTTTGACCTCGTCTATTCGCCTTACCGCCTAGTTAATTAATTAATAAGTCATGAGTTTAACTTGCGCTTTCCACTGATTTCATGTGTAGATAACGTTATTAGTTATATGTATTTACGTTAATAAATACATGTTTTATTATTAGAGCACAACATCTACATAAAGCTGCAGGACATGGCATACTCCCTGTCCAAGCGCCCAACGTAACCTACGCCAACTTTATTTTTTCTTAGCCATTTTGTTACGTTTTGATGCAAATTTTAATGCCGTAAATCTTATATATTACACATCTAACTTGTGGCGTTGTAATACTATAGGCAACACCATTATATAAGTATCATGGAGGATATCAGATTTGAAGATCAAGTGTTCGTGACAAAACACACTGATACATCATGGAGTTGTAATGTCATTTTGTATAGTTTTTTATGACGTTTTATTTAAGTATGGGTTAATGAATGTAACTAGTGAGAAATTTTCATTCAAGATCATTTTAAATATTAATAGGTAAAATATTTGCTAGCCGATTCAGATATGTTCTCCTGGTAAACTCCATATAAATTGTTGGTTAGGCCATTAAAAAAAAGACTTGGGCTTTTCCTTTACCTATCATTTTTTTAAAACAATATGTTTCAACTACCCTCTTTTGATCAACACTTAATTCCATCCACATATTACATATGGGCCAAAATAAGTCCACAGTACTATTATAGACAAACCCAAATCCAGTTCTTAAACTTTTTGTGTATACAAAAGAAAAATAATAATAAACAAGGCTTATCCATACAAAAGCAACCACACATAAACAACAAGCAGCAATGGCCTCCTCAAACCCTCTATTCTCATCACCACTCTCTCTTTCCACACTTAAACGTCACGCGCCACCGACCCAAACCCTCTCATTTACCACCAAAGCAACTCCTGAAGATTCCACCGAACCTACTACTGAATCATCCGAGCCTGGGAGCTTCGATGACCGTCTCTCGCAGGTATGGTTGTTTTATTAAGTTAGGCTTGGTTATTAGCCTCAACCGAATTAACCAATTTGTTCATAAATATATGAAATGAATGTATAAATAAATAAAATGATAAATACATAAAATAAAATAAAGGTAAAGATAGAAACTATTGACGAGCTCGATACCGGTATCGAAAATATCAATATAAAAATTTGTCAAAATTGTGTATCTGCACTTAAAATACCAATACCGAAAATCGTCAAAAATGCATTGAAAATGCTTAATACTGTACGATATCGTAGAAACAAATGGGCAAAATACAGCTTTTGAAATCTAAAAAGTGGTTGCTCCCCTCACTCGCAGGTTCGCTTGCGTTACCGTAGTGGGACTGGGAAGAAAGCCGACGCCCGAAAGAGCAAGAAAACCGGGAAGAAATCTTCCGGCGGGGGAAACTTGTTCCTGCCGCCTGTGCCGTTGAAGGAGCCGACGTCAGGTGGGCTGAAGGTGGATTTCGGGTTCAGCCCGTATTCGGAGAGGATGAACGGGCGTGTTGCCGCACTCGGGTTGGCAGCATTGGTGCTGGTGGAACTGGCTACTGGAGAGAGTGTGATCAAATACCATACGCCGTCGATAATATTTATTCAGGTGTATTTTGTGGCCGCGGCTACCGCGATATATTGTAAGGTTGAGAAGGAAAAGGTTAGCATTTGGCCGTCGTCATGAAACAAGTTACTAGACTGATGATACTGATACAGTTGTGTTCTGTAATTTGTTTTTGTGACAGATGAATTATTTGTACAAAATAAGAGAAAGTTGTAATATTAATTTGAGGTGGTAAATAATGATATCATTTTCTGCATTTGAATTTTGAAATATGTTTGTTATTCACTTAGTAAAGGTCGATATTTCGACACGTTAACGAGTCGTTTTAGACCATTTGAAAAAAAATAAGAGTGGCTTTGGTACATGTTGATATGTGTTTGAGTGGACAGTTTGGGTCGAGTTATCGTGACACTTTTTATTCAAATCTTTCTATGATAATTGGTCACTTTGTATTCAAATTTTTCTATGATAATCTGTTTTACGTGTGTTAAGTATGTGTATGATTTGTGATTGTAAATTTTGGGTTACAAGATTTAGAGATTTTGTGCAATATCATTGGTCATTATTGTAATTTATAAGAATGAAGACACGAGTAGTTTGGAGAATTCTAACTTATTGTTAGTTTGTTGTGAAGTAACAAGTGGGGCGTCAAATATGCCTAGCATGCCACATAGGCATGTTGGCACTTGCTACACCACACCGAACAAAATGATGAGGGGCGTCAAACATGTCTAAGTGTGTTTGTGTATGTTATGATTTATGATTATAAAGTTTGGGTTAAAAGATTTAGAGATTTTATTGCACTGACCATTATTATAAGAATCAATACACGAGGAGCTTTAATCCCGCCTGGGACTTTCGATAAAAATTGAAACTATCAGTGAATGTTAAGGTTGGCATGGTTCTTGTTTAAGGATGAAGAGTAGATTAAACATTACTTGAAGAATACCAACCAAGACCGTTTGTTGTGGAATAACAAGTGAGGCGCCAAACAGCCACATAGGCATGTTAACACTTGTTACACCACGTATGCGAAAAGAACATGGGCACCACCCCTTTCGTGTTAACTTGTTAGCATCCAAATAGCTCAAAAGATGGGAATCATGGAATCCAACCCTACTAAGAACCAATCATATCTTCTTTTTTTAAATATCTAGTTAAACTTAATTAATCCACAATACACTTGTTAAAGTGTTGACTAGTTAAAGTCTAATGTATATGACGTGACTTTTCGATTTTAACTAGACCCTTATAGTTAACCCACAACATAGTCTAAGAGCATAGCTTTAAGGGGCGTCCATAGCCTAAATCACCTGTGTTTGGCGATGAAGTTTTGAAAGTCTAAAATAAAAATGAAAGTTTAACATATTTATCGAATAATAGAATATCCACGTGCTCAACAAATTAAACTTGACCTCGAAAATTAAATTTCATTAATTTTGCTTATCAACTAACCGATCGGGTGGTTCTCACACCGGTTGATGACAGGCACATAACCACCTGATCCCGAATCACAAAATTCGGCTACACAATTAACCCGCAAACACAACCGGGGTCTGTTTATACAAAATAGCCCTGGAGCCAGTTACCAGAAATAGCCTCAACTGACACCTCAATGCTAACTCTAGTTAGTGTTCGAATTCAACGGCCACTTTTGGCGCCAAGCCGGTACTGCATTCGCATCAGGTGCAACTCTTCCGGGTCATCTTATCCACATAAGGTTCGTAGTTAACTCAACCATTTAAGCAATGGATGGCTCTATTATTCCATGCACACCAACTGTTTGATAAAATGACTCAATGAGTTAACCTTAATTCAGGTACTCCAGAATGTAGATGAGGAGTGTGCCGGTTTCTTGCCGTGGTTAAGGCAAAAGTCTGGGGTGGAAATTTCGTCCGTGCTCTCCGTTGGGAAGTCAAATTATGGCAGGTAATTGACAACAGGGGTGTGCATAGGTCGGTTTTGGCCCATAACCATAACCATAACCGAGATGTCGGATAATGGATAACCATTACCATGACCAATCGATTATGGCGGTTTTGGCTACAGCAGGTTGGTTAACCATGAATTCGGGCCTAGCTAAAAAAAATATATTTGGGCGTGAGCGTTTGGCTTGAAGTTTTTTTATTTACGGCATATAATGTTTGTTACACACATATTTTATCTTTAGTATTACATAACATTTTAAAAATCCATATAATCCGTTCGGTTTTGGTGGGTATGGAAACCTTGTTTACCATAACCTATCCATTATTGTCGGTTTTTCATAAAATCATTAAACTGGCGCACCAGTTTTTGCTACGGACTACGGTTCGATTATATCCTCGGTTATTTTGGTTATGGGCTTATGGGTCGGTTAATTCAGTTTTCTGCACACCCCTAATTGGCAGGTCATTGTTTGCCTGTAAACCCATACAAGCTGGTGATTGTATATTGAAGGTTCCTTACAGTGTGGTATGATTTTATGATTTTTTTAACATCCCAGTACTATATTGTCTGTGATTTTTATATTTTTTTTGTAGCAATTGGCTCCAGATAATCTACATCCTTCAATAAGTTCTTTGTTGGGGGAGGAAGTCAGCAACGTTGCAAAGCTTGCTTTGGTCGTCTTACTGCATCAAGGTCTTGGTCAGGTAATAAGATCTTGTGTGTAATGTCCTTTTATTATTACATGTTTTTTTATTTATAATTAGCATGCTATTACGTGTCTGACAAAAGCGGTTCCTTTTTTATCTTCTATTTCCTAGTGCAGGCTTCTGAATGGGCCCCTTACATCAGCTCTTTGCCACTTCTTGCGGATATGCATAGCACAGCATTTTCCTCTTCCCTTTTGATTTAGTCACACACTTCATAATCGTGTTTTACTTTTATTTTTTCTCATTCTTGTTTGTTATTAATTATGATCACTTATATACTGTAGATATTTTGGAGTGATGAGGAATTGGAAATGATAAAGATAAGTTCTCTGTATCATGAAACATTGAAACATAAAGCTCAAATTGAAAAGGACTTCTCCTCCATAAAACATGTATGTCCGTTAAAGAGCTCACTAATTATTCATTGAAATCTTTCTTATAATAACCAATCACTAGACGCTTAAGAACTAAACAATTGGTGTTAATACTCTTATTACTTTAATGCAGGTTCTTGACCAATTTCCTGAATATTTTGAAGGTGTCACATTGCACAAATTTAAGCATGCATATAATCTAGGTATAACATCTTATCATATTCCCTTATTATGCACAATATATTCATGGTATCCTAATTTAAGCATACATGCATGTATACTGTTTTTGATACTCCTTCTAATGTTTCAGTTGAATCTCGAGCTTGGATCAGCACAAGGGGTGTTTCAATGGTATCCTAATGTGATCTCTCTTTAACATAGTATAACTGTTTATAATTTCTCTCAAAGTTCCATTTCTTTCTAAATATTGTCATACTGTAGAAACTCTTCAGTGAATAAACACTTTTTTAGATTCCGTTTGCAGATTTCTTTAACCATGATGCATGTTCCGAAACAGATGTCTTGAGTGATGACTTCAAACAAGTCTCAGAGGTAAACTCCTCAAACAATATCTTTGATATCCTTTATGCACTAATCAATGTGCATTCTGCAGGTTATTTCTGATGAAAATTATGCTCCTGGTGATGAGGTTCTTATAAGATACGGGAAGTTTTCGAATGCTAGACTATTATTGGACTTTGGATTTGTAATCCCTCACAACAAATATGATCAGGTCAAAGTTGAGGTCAACGCACCTCAGCATGATCACCTGCACACATTGAAGTTGGATCATTTACAGAGATACACAACACCATCCCTGAAAGATGCTAATGATTTAAGCTCACAGGAAAATGGCTTCATGGTTATGTAGGTCTCTGTTCATGTAAAATTCACTTGATGATATTAGATTATATTGTATGCTAATGACGTATTTACAATTTGGTCCTTGTTATCATACAGGGAAGTGAAGTCTTCAAGCGGCAAAGGGAGGGGAATCCCACAGTCACTTCGTTCGCTTGCTCGTGTTCTGTCTTGCACTTCTCCCCAAGGTCTTAGATATGTATATTTGTTAAAAAAATGTTTTTGAAAATTAAACAATATTACTGAATTTATTTTCCCAATTATTATTTTGTTAGTTTGATTTATATGTTACTTTATTCTGCTCTATTTTCATTATATCTGCTGATTTTGATATACTATTAGTCAAATATCAACCCAATATCTGAAGATATTATTTCATACAAATTATAAAAAATATGAAAATACTTGTGTGCTCTACAGAGTTGCAAGAATTGGCTACTGAAGCAACACAAAATGATGGCCGTTTGGCTAGAATTCCTTTGAAGAACAGGGATAGAGAAGTGGAAGCGCATCGGCTATTGCATTCAAGAATCAGTCACATGATTGATAATTATAATGCAGTTCTTGAGGTATATTGATCCCATAACTTTTAATCCAAATGTTTGTTACTTCATCAGCCCATAACTCCATAAGAGTTGCAGTTGACATGATTTTGTTCTGAGTATTAGTCCATATAGTTTTTGTCTTCATGTTAATGGATAATAAATCAATGGTATCGGTGACCACTTTAGACTGCATCTGTTTTGTTGCATGCTTAATTGGTAATTTTCGTTGCTACAACTGTTTTGCAGTCTCTAACTCACTACAGTTCTGAGAAAACCACACAAAGGATGCAGCTGGCTCGAGATTTACTCACTTGGGAGCTTCGGATCCTTGAATCTGCTTCTGCATGGCTGAAAAACTATTGCCAAACTTTGAAACAAACAGGATCAGTCTAAAGTCAAAACAACAGTCGTACCTAGTGAAATCTCACCAATAGCAAAGCTATAAGTAGGGTATGGGGAAGATCAGTCTAAACACTCTAAACAGATGTGAAAAAGATGAGTTTCCAAATTTTATATACATTAGGTTAATTAAGCTTGTAAAAGGTAAACAATCATTTTATTTTGTTAATGCTGAGGGGTTATTTTGTCATGTTTGGTTCTGGGTCTGGTTCTAGACTTGAAACTTTGTTTAGCGAAGCGTAGACCGTAGTTTAAGTTAAATTTAATAACCTGACAAATTTGACCATTTCCAAATATGAGCAGTCATTTTATTATGTGATGTCAAGTTAATGCTGATGAGGTGTAAACAAGCTAAACTGAAACAGGTAGCAAGGTTAGAATTTGACTAAGTTTGGTTCTGGGTCTTGTTCTAGACTTGAAACCTTGTTTGGCCAACTTTTGACTGTAGTTTGAACTACACCTTCCAGGTCGTAGATTGTTGATTTTGGCTAGCTTGGCGAAAGGTCATCACTCAGTTTGACTTGTCAATAGAATTCGGGACTTATGAACGCGAAATCATTTTTGTCTAATATCAGACCATGTACTTGTTTTTACGCTCACAATTCTCCTGTGCAATGTTATAAATCATTAAACTAGACGTCTTATCGCCTCATTTGTCAAACCGATTTAAAAACTTGATGATCTTATAAATTAGTTATTTTAGAACCTTGTTCTCATGCATCTCATTAAGTTCAAAAGATAATATAATACATAGCCTGACAATAATTTATTTTTTTAATTTACCGTGTAACACCTTCCTATACAAAAATATATAGCAGGTATAAGTCGAATAAAACTTTAATGTAACTACTATGACAAGTATATGCTCTAAGGGTCTTCGTAGTGGCTCCCCTCCATGCCTCATTTCATAGGGAACCTAAAAGTGGCTCTATTTCATTATATTCCATCCATATCCCAATTCCATTCATTTAATATACTTTTGGTGTCATTCACATAACAGATGTCATTTCTAGTCTATCTCTTTCTATTTCTTTTCTATATATGAAAAGTTTCAAAATCATCATATAATAATCCAGAAATTGCAATAGAAAAGAAAAAGGGAGGTTTGTGATGATTTTGAAATCTTTTCTACTAGGTAATCTAGTATCCTTATGCATGAAGATAATCAATTCGGTCGTTGTGGTCGGACTCTATTATGGATTTCTGACCACATTCTCCATAGGACCCTCCTATCTCTTTCTTCTCCGAGCTCACGTTATGGAAGAAGGAGAAGAAGGAGCCGAGAAGAGGGTATCAGCAACAACTGGTTTTATTACGGGACAGTTCATAATGTTCATATCGATCTATTATGCGCCTCTGCATCTAGCACTGGGTATACCTCATACAATAACTGTCCTAGCTCTACCGTATCTTTTGTTTCATTTCTTCTGCAATAATCACAAAAACTTCTTTTATTATGGATCTACTACCAGAAATTCAATGCGTGATCTCAGCATTCAATGTGTATTCCTGAATAATCTCGTTTTTCAATTATTGAATCATTTCATTTTACCAAGTTCAATGTTAGCGAGACTAGTCAACATTTTTATGTTTCGATGCAACAGCAAGATTTTATTTTTAACAAGTAGTTTTGTTGGTTGGATAATTGGTCACATTTTATTCATGAAATGGATTGGATTGCTATTAGTTTGGATACGGCAAAATCGATCTATTCGGAACTACATTCGATCTAATAAATACCCTGTGTCAGAATTTAAAAAGTCAGAATTAAAAAAAAAAGATGGCTGGTATCTTTAGTATTTTATTATTAGTTACCTGTGTCTACTATTTAGGCAGAATACCGTCAACTATTTTTAGTGATAAACTGAACGAGCTCGACAAAATGGAAGAAGAAGAAGTTGATTATATGTATGGGAATCAAGAAAATTTGAAGTTCAAAATACTTGAAAAAAAGAAAAAAAATGAAGAAAAATACTTTTTTTTTGAAAAACCTATTCTTACTTTTTTTTTCGATTATAACCGATGGACTCGTCCATTACGATACATAAGAAAGATAAATAAAAAATTGAAAGGCTCTGTAAGAAAAGAAGCCTCACAATATTTTTTTTATACATGCCAAAGCGATGGAAAACAAAGAATATCTTTTACATATCCTCCGAGTTTGTCAACTTTTGGGGAAATGCTAACAAGAAGAATATCGTTGTTTACATTAGAAAAAATCTCCCCTGATGAACTATACGCCGAGTGGCTTTATACCAATCAAGATAAAAATAACAACTTAAATAATGAATTGATAAATAGAATTGAGGCCTTAGAGACAGTATTTTTTTCTCTAAATATACTTGAATACTAGATTGTCTAATGCTGAGACGAAAAACAAAAAAAATTGCCTAGTGAAAATGTATGATCCCTTTTTGAATGGGATGTATCGTGGAAGAATGAAGAAATTTTTTTCTTCTTCAATCATAAATGAAACTTCGATAGAAAATTGCACAGAAAAAGCTGAACTAAATAAAATTCATGGTATCCTTCTTCCCTATCCTAATTCTCCAGAAAATGAACAGAAAATCGAAATATCAGAAAAAAAACAAGTCAAAATCGATTCAAATAATAGGTTAAAGTTTTCATTGAACGCAATTCTAACTAACCCTAAACGTGAAAAAAAATATATTGGAATAAACGAAATAGGTAAAAAACTCCCTCGATGGTCATACAAATTAATCAACGAGTTGGAACAATATTTTATAAAACGACGAAAAGAACAAGGCATAATGCAAGGGCTGGATCACCAGCTTCGAACAAGAAAATTTAAACATATAGCATTTTTAACTCGTTCCACACGAAGTTTTAAGAAGTCTAATTTCAAGAATTTTAATCTTTTTAAAAAATTTAATAGAGATTCGGGTTTTATAAGTTATTTGGAAGAACCAGATTTTCGTCGAGCCTTAATCAAAACCTCTAGCCGTCTTCAAAGGCGTAAAATGGTTATTTGGGGACCGTCTCAAGGAAATCCCCATTCCCCGCTTTTTTTGGAAAAAACGGAAGATTTTCCTTTTCCTATATCTGACCTAATGAAACTTTTTTTTTTACTAGAGATTGGTCGGGCAAAAAGTCAGAATTCGAGATTTTAAATCAACAATTCCAAATAAAAAAAACGATCAGGAAGACGCAATAGAATTCTGGGAGAACATTCCATATGCACAAAAATCAAGAAGTGTTCTGTTACTAGCTCAATCAATTTTTAGAAGATATATTAAATTACCCTTATTAATAATAGCTAAGAATATCGGTCGTATTTTATTGAGACAATCTCCGGAATGGTACGAGGATTTCCAAGATTGGAATAGAGAAATTTATCTAAAGTATAGCTATAATGGTCTTCAATTTTCCAAAACAGAATTTCCTAAAAATTGGTTCAGCGAAGGTTTTCAAATCAAAATCCTATATCCTTTTCGTTTGAAACCTTGGCACAAATCTAAGCTACGACTCTCTGATAGAGATCAAAAGCAACAAGATGATTTTGATTCTTGTTTTTTAACAGTTTTTGGAATGGAAACGGAATATCCTTTTGGTCCTCCGCGAAAAACACCTTACTTTTTTGAACCAATTTTGAAAGATATAGACTATAAATCAAATAAGAAAATTTAATTTTAGAGTTCGAAGAGCTTTAAAAAAAATAAAAAAAAAAGAAGAAAAAGCATTAGTATTTGTAAAACAAATACTAAAAGAACTTTTAAAAGGAAAGAAAATTCCATTATTTATACCGCGAGAAATATACAAATCAAATGAAACTGAAATAGAAAAGGATTTTATAATAAGCAATCCGATAATTCATGAATCACTTAGTCAAAATCGATCTACAGGTTTCACAAATTATTCACAGGCAGAAGAAGAAATGAAACATAGAATTGATAAAAGAAACACAATCATAAATTAAATAGAAATAACGAGAAAAAAAAAGAATAATGGAAAATCACCGCCAAAAACTTGGAAAATATTCAAAATAAAAAATATTGAATTATTAATTCAATTTTTCTTTGAAAAGATATACATAGATATCTTTCTATGTATCATTAATATACGCAGAATCGCTCTACAACTTTTTATGGAATCAACAAAAAAAATTATTAAGAAATACATTGACAATAACGAAACAAATCAATAAAAGAAAAAAAAAATGGACTTTATTTCGACTATTAATATAAAAAAGGCTTTTGATAATCTTAGAAATAGTAAGGGGAAGTCACATATTTTTTTTGATTTATCTTACTTGTCACAAAAATATGTATTTTTCAAATTATCACAAACCCAGGTTATTCACTTCAATAAGTTCAGATCTATTCTTCAGTATAATGGACCGTCTTTTTTTCTTAAGAATGAAATAAAGGATTTTTTTGGAAGACAAGGAATATTTGATTCCGAAGTAACACATAATCAACTTCCAAATTATGGAATGAATCCCTGGAAAAACTGGTTAAGAGGTCATTATCAATACGATTTATCTCAGATTACATGGTTTAGATTAGTCCCACAAAAAGGGCGAAATGGAAAAAAGAAATGCCAGACGTCTCAAAATAAGGATCTAAACAAATGGTATTCCTATGAAAAAGACCCATTATTTGATTACAAAAAAAAAAAACTCGAAAGTCTATTTATTACCAAATAAAGAAGATAATTTTCAAAAAAACTATAGATATGATCGTTTATCATATAAATATATTGATTCTGAAACTAAAAAGAAGGCCTATATTTATAGATCATCATTAGAAACAAATAAGAAGCAAGAAAATTCCACCAGAAAGAAAGAAAAAATTGTTAACATACTCAAAAATATTCCTATCAAGAATTATCTAGGAAAAAACAATTATATATATATGGAAAAAAATAAAGATAGAAAATATTTGGGTTGGAAATTGAATAAAAATATTCAGGTTGAACCTAATAAGAACCTAATAAAAATATTTGTGCGTTATAACCGTTAGCGTGAAGGGACCCAACGCCACACCGACCAACATTCATGTATATATCAATTTGCCTACGCATGTGCGGGCTGTGAGCTTGGCCTCGAACATGTGAAGATTTAATTAGCATTCATCACTCACTTCACTAGGTATAACACATGGTTGATGAAAGTCAGAGAATGTTATATCTACCATTATCCCTAAGACCATCACTACTCAACATATTTATCTGCTCTAACTTCTAAGCCTTTAACCCAATAATGAATCAAAATATCCAATACCAAATATAATAATAACAAAACATGTGTGACCATTTGAGACAGGCGGTGTAGAACCATGAGTCACCAAAGCACGTGTCACACGGAGGTTCACATGAATAGTATTTTTGTGTTACTGACACAATATTACTTTTTAATATATATATATATATATATATATAATAATAATTAAAAAGTATATATTATTATTATTGTTATTATTATTATTATAAAGTGTATTAATTAAAATGAAAATAAACCGAATTCGGGTAATAACCGACCCACGACCCATGGATACCGAAATCCGGATCTTATACGACTATATAAACAAAAGGCCAGTCAACTGACCACCAAGCAACGAATCAAATCTAGGGTTTGTACGGCTCGACTTCATCAGGTAACCTAACCTAACCTACCTCTATGTGTTCGTGCGTCTAATTCTTCATGTTTATGTACTTCTGTGTGACTTTAATATTAGATCTGAATATTTTAACCTATTCGATTTGGGGATTTTGCTTCGCTGTGTACGGATCTGGATCCGTTAGGGTTTTTCGGTGTTGTATTTGTAGTAATTGATTGAATTAATACGTTCTGTGTTGATTATTATAAAGGATTAGATTGTTTGCGATGTGAATTTGATATGCGTGATTTGTGTGACCTGTTAAGTTTAATTTGTGCTTATTTTGGTGGATCCGTAACATTTGTATATAGTTAGGAATATTATGGCTTTATTGAGATATGGTTAAGGTTCTTGATGTTTTTAAATCTAGGGGTGTGCATGTGTCGGTTCGGTTATTGGGGCTAAGACCGAACCAAAACTAGAAATGTTGGTTTTGGATTTATAAAAAAAAGTTCAAAAATAATGAACTTGGATCTAAATGTTTTTGTTAGTTATAATTTATGGAAATTTAAATTTAAAAATAAGAATTTATATGCTCGGTTTGGTATTTTTGGTTTTGGTTACACGCAATACCGAAAGTTTGTATTTTTACAAGAAAATAAAACTAAACTGTCAGTTTTTGTTTCGGTTTGGTGCTTGAGTGGTAGAGCGTAGTGCATACATATAGTTTGTTACATGGATTGCATGCTTATTTGGTTGCTATAGCCTATAGGATGTGATTAGAAGATGTGTTGTTGTGTCTAATTGTTCATCGAAGAGTGTGAACCGGAGTCATCATAGGTGATTTATATGCACCGTGAAATGTCTATTAAGTGAGGTACTTGTATTTTATGGCTGCTAGGTGGTTTTTCATTTGCTTGCTTTTAAATGATGGTTTTTTTGGTTATGACTTTTTAAAGACTGCATTGTTTTAGGGAATATGCCGCGCTATAATGATCGCTATAACGATCGCTATAATGATCGCCAAGCAACTACCCGCCTTTATGTTGGACACTTGTCTTCACGTACAAGATCACGCGATTTGGAAGACATCTTTAGCAGATACGGAAGGTAAGAAAGTTAACAGTTCACCTACCAATTGTTTAAGGTATTCTTGTGATATTAGTCTTGCTGGTATAGTCAAATGAAGTTGTCTCTCCTGTTTATGTCTCGTTGCCTCTTCATGGAAAGCTTATCGTTATGTGTTGTTAAAAGTTGGCTTAGTGTTCATATATTTGGTTTCGAGTAGTTAGACCTAGGTGGGGATATTCTACTAGAAGGTGTGTAGGAAGCTAAACCATTGCCATAATTGGCTTAATATTGATGCTCAACAAACTCTGTTTTTATAGAAAATAGGAAACTTAACCGAATGATATTTCTGAAGGTAATTGGTGAGAGGTTGCCTTTTGGTGGAAAGAGTCGTTATCCACACAGATTGTGTAGGAGACTTTGGCGATTCTTTCTATAAATGTTTTGCGTGTTTTTTTGATGGAAAATGGCTTCAATCTGAAAGTGGTGTTTAGTTGATCTTTGAGGGGCGAAGTTTCCGCCCTTTGGTGCTTAATGTCTTGATGGCCTTACTGTTTCTGCCACCCCTTTAACGCAGAATTCGTGACGTGGACATGAAGCGTGACTTCGCCTTTGTGGTATGTACTTCTGTAGCTCTAGAGAAAATGTTTTTTTTTGGGTACTTTTGATAGATTTCATGGCTGTTTTCTCTTTTGGTATATGTATGTTTTATAGGAATTCAAAGACCCTAGAGATGCTGATGATGCAAGATATAGCTTGAACGGTCGTGATGTCGATGGAAGTCGTATTGTGGTGGAATTTGCGAAAGGGGTAATGATATCTGAATATTCCTAAGTCTCGATAACAATAACATACCCCGATAATATCAGGACATGTTTACATTCTTTGATGTGTAATAGCTTCCTCGAGGAAGCGGTGGTGGTGGTGGTGGCGGCTATGGCGGCTCTCGTGACTCTCGTGAGTTTCTTGGCAGAGGTCCTCCACCAGGATCAGGTCGGTGCTTCAACTGTGGACTTGATGGGCATTGGGCCCGGGACTGCAAAGCTGGTGATTGGAAGAATAAGTGCTATCGTTGTGGAGAACAGGGTCATATAGAAAGGAATTGTCAGAACAGTCCCAAGAAAGTAAAGTAAGTTATTTTATTTAAATAATTTTCGTTTTATTAGTGGAATTAGTTATATTACTGAAAACTGTAAGCAGGCGTGGAAGGAGTTACTCTTGCACCCCGTCCCCACCACCTCGGCGTGGAAGAAATGAGTCGTAGTGTAAGCAGGAGCCGCAGCCGCAGGTTAGTTTTCCTTAATTTTAAACTTTATGCATGGGATTTATTTTATCTGTTATATGTATAACTTTTGTTTAATTCTTTAGCCGATCGAGGTCACCTGCAAAACGTGAGCGCAGTGTTGAACGTGCAGAAAGAAGATCAAGAAGCCCGAGAAGGAACCGGGCTTCACCAGAGTCACCCAAAGCGAGGAAACATAGCCCGTCACCAACACCAAGGAGGAGCCCTGTAGAGCCCGAGCCCGGTGGCTAGGGACAATGGGACTCCTATTGAGGATGAAGATGTTGTGAACAATGGTTCACCTGACCCCAGCGAGTCTGGGTAAATGGTGGGATCATTGATATGGATGTACCGGGCCCTTGAAGTAGTAATTTAAATTTGAGTCTTGTGAAAGATAAAGGAAATATTGTGAACCATAAGTTTCTTGATTTTGGTGTTTTGTGTTAATGAAGATAACTGAGCAACTTGAACTTGATTTGTCATGTGCTTAATTTCCTTGCATGTGTGTTATTTGTTAAATGGTAGATTTTGTGTCATGGAGGAACCACCCATTATTAAACAAAGCTAACACCTTACCTGATCCAAATAAAACATGAATTATGAGTGGTTTATCAAATTGAATTCCATGTTTGATTACAGTAGTTTGTAATTTATAAATGTCTCATATATTGAACTGTTTTAGTTGTAAATGTGATGAACTTGCTATGTAGCATATTTATGATCCGTTTGAAGTATGGTGCTCAACAAATTAATTCACATTCCTTAAACTAGCGAAAAAGCTATGGATCTGTTGCATTTAGATCATTGTATTATGTATACTGTTGATCACCTATCAATCTTTTAGCCAACTAGAAATATAATGATAAATATTTTTTTATAAATATATGCAAGTACAAATATATACGACTAAACCGGTCAAGGCATAAGGCATGGTTCCCATTCCAACCGACTCGGTCATATTTTAATAGCTTTTGTTCAATTTATAACATGCAAATAAAAAAAAAAGTTCCCATTGGAACATAATGTACACTAAATATAAGTCGAATACATGGATTGCAAATTAAGAAAAAGAAAACAAAATTTAGTTTGACCGGAGCAAGGGCAGATTTAGCATAGGTTGAGGGGTCATCTGCACTACCCCTCACTTTTCTTTGCGAAATACTTTTCTTGAGCAATTTTTTTATCCATTTTATGAATCGACTATACTCTTGAAATATGTAGAGTTCGAGTAATAACTTCGCAATTTAAACATTTCAATTTCAAAAAAAAAAAAGTATTTTTAATATGCATTGTAAAACTAAAATTTAAAATAAAATATATATAGTGCTATAGTTTGTTTGTATTAATGTATTATTATTTACTTAGTCGGTTAATCTTTTGTTTATTATTTCTTGGGCCTTAAGCTAACTTTCCATATACACACACACACGGGTTTTAATTAAACATTCATAAACATAAACCTAAACCCTTCCCACATATTTTCGTTCGTAATTCATACTTCTACATCACGTTTTCGTTCGAGTAACATATATCGATCGAAGATGACTCAGCAACTACCCGCGAAACACGAAACGATCGTAAACAATTACGATACAAACATGGTTAACCTGAGAAGAACAATATATCTAACACTTATGAATAGTGTTGGTCACGAAGAAGCCGGTCACAAGCTTTTAAACATCAAACCGTGTCACGGTCAAGAAATCGAAACATGCATCATGATAATCGAATGTTGCGGTCAAGAGAAAACATATAGGCGGTTTTTCGGGCTTCTTGGAGAAAGGCTATGCAACAAAAATAAAGTGTACGAAGAAGGTTTGAAGAATGCTTTGTGAAGCAATATGCATTGGTTCATAGGCTACAAACAAATAATATTAGAAACTTGGCTTATTTTTACGCGCACCTTTTGGCGACTGGTAGTTTGAGTTGGGACATATTGTGTTATATTAGGCTAACAGAGGAAGACACGACATCATCGTCGCGTATTTTTATTAAGTTTTTGTTCCAAGAGTTGGCTGATATCCTTGGGATTTGTGGTTTGAAGGAGAGGCTAATGGATCCGAGAATGGAGGTTGATTTTGAATCAGTTTTCCCAAGAGATAATGTTGAGAACACGCGGTTTGCTATTAACTTTTTCACGTCTATCGGGCTTGGTGGTGTTACTGAAGATTTGAGAGAGTATTTGAAGACGAAGAGCGGGATATCGAGGGATGTTAAACGAAGGAAACATTAGGTTTGTTGAATTGATCATGATGCATTCTTGTTTTTTTTAAAGGTTTTTGTTTGATTAATGTCATTTGATGTAAACTTTGAAGTTTTTTTAGTTAACATTATGTTTTTGCAGTTTGTAAATGGTTTAAACTTTTGGTTTCAAATTGGGATATAAAAACTTAAAGGACTCTTTTGTCATATGTTTATAGTTGAAGGGCTGTGTTTGTAATGATGAAAAGTGGATCCTTAAAACCATGATTAGTGGGAGGATCAGAATCATTAAATATGGGCTTCATGTCTTTAAGGTAAATGAAACCCATGCATGGACCCCATATGGATGATGATGATGATGATAAGTTGCATCATGAATATGTATGCCTAAAGATGGACATAATGGTTCCAAATGCCATACTTTTTGGGTTTGAATGCTTTTACAATGCATACGTAAGTCATAAGCCGCTCCTGTCCTATAACATAAATCGTAAAGTTGATATAAACAGCCATTAATTAGAATAAATGATTGATTGGGAAAATAAATATTGTTAAAATCGGATATGGTTTTGTTCATACTGTGAAATACTTTCCATACTTAAATAGTAACAGATATATTTAAGAGAAAATATCAAAATAACCTGCATTGCCACTAAGACCAAGTGGTTATCTTAGGTGGTCATTTGACTTAATTTTTAATATTTTTCCTTAAAAGTTACACAACTATTAAAAAATATCAACTTATCAGAAGATGACATATTTACCAAAAAAGTAAGTATCATGTTTTTACGACAGTAAGGAAAATCATGTATATTCATAAAAGAATGATATTTACCCTTTTGTATATCGAATTATACAGTTAATAGAATTCAATAAGTTATATAATTCTACTAGTTTGAGGCCCGTGTACTACGCGATAGTTTTTGAAAATACAATATTTAATAAAAAATCAGTATAAAACAATAAACCTGTTAAATACTATTAATACAGTCTTTGTGCAATAGTCTTTCAAATAATTTTAAGGTAAAAAATAATTATAAATATCAAATGTTTGAAAAAAATAGAAAGTAAATATTAAATCAACAAATTTTAAAACATAAGTTTTAAGAATGATAACTATTATTTTACTATTTTAAATTTGTTTAAAAAAGTGAGGTTTAATATAGGAGTGACAAGTGACAAAACTTGTAGTCTTTTATTAGAAAGTATAGATTATAGATGTGATTACGTAATATTTTTTATTGTAATTTTCTATTATATAACGAAAACACCAAATTGATCGACATATAATTTGAGAGAGAAATCTTTAGAGCTATAAATGAAATTGGTTATCCAAAATAAAGCTTCATTGCTTTTTGGCAGACTGTACTCTTGAATATATAAACTAGCACCATAATTTAAGTAAAACTATATTGTCTATTGGCCTCTTGTTTTTTTTATTAATATTAATACTGTTATAAAATTTGCACTATAATCATTAGTATTCTTTTTGAAGCTGAAATTGTTCTACAACATCCAACAATTATACATAAAAATATTTATCAAGAATAAAATAAAATACACACATAATGATTTGCATCATACATGTTGATATCCCTTTTAAATAATTTAAATAAGTAAGTTATTAATAAGTGATACTTATTGCCTAAATTCCACACTTCAAATAATTGTGATATCTCTTTCAATTAAATAGTTTTTTTTGAACGGTGATGTTTTTGTATATAGGCTAACGCACTCTTTAAATTTAAAGAGTCCCGATATCCCACTATGGTCAGATTATGTTGTTTTAATCAGGCTCACGTTGGTTTCAAAGTTTGGCTTGGGTGTTTCCCCGTGAAACCATACCGTTGGCTACCACGTGACATTTATTGTGCCACCACAAGAGTAAAATTCTCTGGCATGATACACGGTGAGACGAAAATTCAAGCATCTTGTCGTCTTTTTTTTCGTATACACGAGAAAAAATAATACTACATGAGTTTATTTCATGTCTGCCTTCAATTTTGTCATCTAACTACCAATAAAAATAATATTTTTTATAATTAGCAAATGATAACTTGGATGTCCAATAGTGGTTTATGACTTTATATAACATGACTTTTTTTTAATTATTTCTTTTAATATTTTGCACCTAAAATTATGACACAAACATCACAAATATTTTGAAATAAAACAAATGTGTCCTGCGACGCAGGTACACCAAAATACCTCCTGCATCCGTGCACTCTCGATCACCACACCCAAAAAGTATACGCTCCAAACATTCAAATTCTATATAAAACTTACAAAACCACCCCCTCAACTTATCTCTGTCTCCATTTCCAGTCCCTGTCTTTTTCACAAAAGCAGAGTCATCATCTTTTCTCTTTCACTTCCATCTTTATTCTCTCTCTCTCCACAACACTCGCCGCCGGCCACTCTCCGACCACCTGCTCTGGTAACTCTTCATACCCTTCACTACATTGCAATTTATATATATAAATATCTATATAATTATATAAATATGTATAATTACTATTATTATTATTATTATTATTAAATTAATTACTTGATTTTGAATATTTGGGTAATTATGGAAACAAATTATGACATCAATAATCACTTAAATTAAACATTAAGAGTATTAATCAACCGTTGATGATTCAAATTTCAAATCTTTTTGAATTCTTGATGCCTTTTCTTCCGTTACGGTAACCGTTGAATCTTATAATCTCTGTTTATTGTGTTTCTTGATGTAATTGATATATATGAATTATTAGGGTTTAGTGAATTCTGGTTTAGGGTTTTAGAGTGGAGAAGATGAGGGTAGTTTTGTCTTTTTATTCCAAGATTAATAGTTTGGTAATTATGTAGAAATTATTAGAAAAGCTACTTACTGACACATGATATATTCAATTCTGCATCAAATACAAGTTGGTTGATTCTTTTAGGGTTTGTTTTATGTTTATAAAAAAGTTTTTTTTTTCTGAAGTCAGTGTCAGCATGTTTTTTGTTATTAATTTGGGATTCAAGATTTAAAGTCTTGAAATTTACTAATTCTTGATTTATTGTTGCATATTATTCAAGAAACTCAATTTTTGTATGTGTTCTTTACATCAATTGCTGATGAAACAGTTTTATTTCATGCTTTTTTTTTTATTGTAATTTGAATATCCTACTAATCGAATTCTTTATAATTTTAGATCATTTGGTTACTCGGTTTTTGACTGAAAATTTACGAGGGTCAAAATGATGAAGAAACTGTTCTTTTTCAAGGCATCTGCATCTAACAATGAATCGAACAATCAAGTACCGTCTCTATGTAAAGAGAGACAATCCAGATCCAAAAAGGCTGCTGCATATGAAGATCATAATCAAAACCAAAACCAAAACCAAAACAACCCGTTTCTTAGAAGGAGTCGATCATATTCTTCTGCTACTTTTCCAGATGGTGGACTGCTAAGAACTCAAACCGACTCTCCTTGTAGCAGCAGCAGTAATATCTCTCGAAAGCCATCCGCTTCTCGTCCTTCAAGGTAAACAGTTTTATTAAATTTAGCTGTTTAATGAAAATGGAGTATGCTTGTCTATGTTAAGTTAAATAAGTTTGAACCTTTTTATTGTTTGACAGTCGTGCTCTTACACCCGAGAGGCCTATAAGATCAAAATGGCTTCAAGATGCTGCAGCAGATACTGCACAAAGGTTAGAGGAATTGAATCTTGGCAGAGTTGATAATCATGTATCCGAAACATCATCGTATTGCTCAAACAAAGTGATAGACCGATACATTGATGGTGAACAACATCAGGAACAGATTCCCAGACAGATGAATGCCAACACTAGATGCCAGGTGTGTCAACCAACCGGAGGTGGAAAAAAGCCGCCACGGTATGCTGATAGTGGTTTGACTAAAAAGCCTAGATCACATTCATTTAGAGACTCGAGTCAAGAGTCTAAACTCTATAGGTCTACACGAGAGTGGGTCGAGAACACGACTGCACATGAGTCCCCAAGAAAACTAGCAAAACATGTTATTGAAAGACTTTCTCAGTCTCGCGCTTTGCCTAGGGTTGACTCGAATGAGTTTGACCGTGATATTCCTGTCACACTTGAAGATGTTTACTCTGGGTCCCAAAACTGTGTGCCGAGTATTGGTGAAAAGAATTGTGGCCTTGATGATAATTGCACTAGGGTTTTGGATTATGAAGAATCTGAAGATGTTGATGAGGTTATATTACTGAAAGCTGAACTGGATTTTCGTACACGGAAGCTTGAAAAAGAGAAAAACGAGTTGCAGTTGACTTTAGAGAAAGAGTTAGATAGAAGGTCGACTGAGTGGTCAATGAAGCTCGAGAAGTATAAACTGGAAAAACAAAGGCTTCGGGAAAGAGTAAGGGAACTTGCAGAACAAAACGTGTCTCTTCAAAGAGAAGTCTCGACACTTGGTGAAAAAGCATTGGATAATCAAAGCAAAGTTGTGCATTCGGGTAAACAAGTCAAAGATTTGACCATAAAGATGGAGGAAGCAGTCAAAGAGAAAGAAAACCTTCATCAAGATCTTTTAGAATTAAAAGATAAATATAAAGCGGCTGAAGAAGATAGAGATCTATTCAAAAGAAATTTTGAGGCTAAAGATAAAGAGTGCAAAGAATTGCATAAAGTTGTTACAAGACTTGTTAGAACTACCAATGAACAAGATAAAACCATTGAAGGGTTGCGTGAAAGTCTCGAGAAAGAAGCAAGGAACTTTGACCAAGACCAACGGTCAAAGTTGCAAAGTGAGCAGTTGAGGTTAACCAGGGTTGAACAAAGTTTAAGGAAAGAAGTGGAATCATATAGGCTTGAAGTTGATTCTCTTCGACACGAGAATATAAACCTTTTACACCGTTTAAAAGCAAGTTCAGAAGGTGGTTGCTTTTCAACCTTTAAGCTTGATGAAGAATTATGGAGCCGAGTTCATTGCTTGCAAAATAAAGGAATGTGCTTGATTCATGATAGTGTCAACCTATGTTCAAAGCTGATTGAAAATATTAAAGAAAAGGGATTACAGAACGGCTTGGATAGCCAGTTTATCATGGAATCAGATATGAAAGTTCAAGGGTTTAAAAGAGGAGTCGAAAGCCTAAAAAGAAGTCTGCAGAATGTATCTGATGTGCTGCAAGAAAAGTCAACTGCAGATAAGGAGTGTTCTGAGGTAAAGTTGACTTTATGCTTCTTGAGGTCAAGCATATATTGTATGCATAATAATGATGCTTTTGTTTGACTTGTGCAGGACGTTATGAAATCTGATTTGAAAGCAGAAGCTTTGATGACTAGTTTACTGAGGGAGAAATTGTACTCAAAAGAAGTCGATGTGGAACGACTCGAGGCTGAGCTGGCAACAGCCGTCAGAGGAAACGATGTTCTGAGATGTGAAGTGCAAAACGCTATGGATAACCTTTCTTGCGTTACTCACAAGATGAAAGACCTTGAACTCGAGGTAATGGTCATTATAATTTTATTATAGTTGATGGTAATACAACATTTACAATAGAATATTATAGTTATAAGTTGTGGGATTTTTGTTTTGTTTTTGAAAAGGTGATCAAGAAAGATGAAAACATATATCACCTGCAAACCAATCTACAAGATTTCAAAAAGGAGTTATCGGTGGTTAATGGGATACTACCAAAAGTGTCCGAAGAACGAGACATGTTGTGGGAAAATGTTCAGCAATGCAGCGAGAATAACATGCTGCTGAAGTCTGAAATTATCATGTTGAAGAAGAAAGTAGAAGCTTTAGACGAAGACGTGTTGATGAAAGAAGGCCAGATTACCATCTTGAAAGATGCTCTCGGGAAACCGTTTGATCTTCTATCTAGCCCGGTTTCTAATGAAGAATTCTTGCTGCGGTAATCGATTGGTGTCCATATTACTTACATTTGTGTGACTATTTTTTTTTCTCTCTTTCTTTTGGGTAAAAGAGTTTGGTTATGTTTTTTTCCTTTGTAAACAAAGGGTAAATTGTGGTGATAGTTTGTGAACAATCTTTACATATACTTTGAAGCTTGATGCACAATGGATTGATTCTTGGCTCATTTTTTTGAAATATGCTTGAAACTTGAAAACTTGGTGTGTTTTATTCTATTGTGATGGTATAATTATTGTATTGATCATTTGTTGTTGACCAGTTTGACAAAAAAAAGATTTATACTGACAACAATATCTTACACAAATATCTTATGTAACATATTATTCTTCAGTTAACATGTATAGGAAATAATCTGATTTTCTTGAAAGTACAATCCAAGCTGCAAGTTTTGGCCTGCCCATTTTAATATCATATTTTTTAACATCTAGCAAGTACTGTTGAAATCTTTCAATGAAAGGAGCATAAGCTATATCTACCTGTACACGAATATATATGTGTTCTCAAATGAGCAAACAGAGCATAATAATGCATCCATACACGGTATATTATTACTACTACTACTGTTAACAAATAAAGTTTAGATTAGCGAAACCGGTCGCATCTGGCACATAAGTTTAGTTCCAAACAACTTAGAATCTGTTTCTGGTTTATTCTAGTAACATCAAACATTAACTAAACATAACATAACATCAAATCAAGCTCTCCTTGTTAACTGATCTTGTGAGGTGCTTTCAAATATCTTGTCAGCATTGCCAACCTCAAAACCATCTCTTCTATGAACCTCCTCAACCTACACAACACAACACAAAACGAATTCAACACGCAGAAAGAAAGAAAGACAGAACGAAAGACCACCCGACCCGACCCTACCCTACCTTATCTTGAGGCAAGTCTTTGTACTGTGGCAATACAAGACGTTGGGCAAACTCTATGTACGAACAGGGGACTTGTTCTTCGAAGCCATCAGAAAATTCAAATGGTACAGAATCTGCAACCGTTGAACTTTGAAGTAGCAGACCGTCTGGGCTCACTGTCACAACCACATCCAAATGATTTAATAAATATACTCTGGACATTGTTTTGCAATATTATAAAACGTAAGGAAAACAAAACTAAACTAACCCTTGAGAACACCCCCTTCAGAGTTCAACTTGAAGCCTTTGTCTTGAATGAAATGATTAAGGCTGTCGATGTCGTTCAAGGGGGGGTTTAAGCCTATGAATGGATATGGTTACATGATTCAATGCGTATCTGTTGACCAGAGTCCACGCAGCATACTCGCTTTCTCTACATGGATCGGAACCAATTTAATTATGAGCAAGACAACAATATATATATATACACACATATATCGTAAACAACCCAACCTGGCTAACTGCTGGAATTCGCTATGTGATGGCTTCGGCCATGTCAAACAACCTAGAGCACTTGATAGAGCACTGTGTTTATGTCCAGCACCCGATAGCCCCGTGTATTTTCTTATTATATCCTATCAACACAATCATTAAGTCACCAGAATCAAAATAAACTCCATATCGGCTTGTCATCAATTAATCGCTATTTAGTCAAAATCGGTCAAAACTTGGTATATATATGTATATTTGAAATTTTACATATAAATTCCAATCTGATTAAACGCAACTAGCGCCTAGCGAGTTCTACAACACAGATAAGCACAATTGATCAACAACACAAACCTGGGCTTGCTGACTCATTTGATCAACAAGGAGCTCTGAAATGAAGACTCTAAGCAGCGGTCCATCAACGCCACTCGATCTACTACTACTAGTACTAACAGGAGGAGGAGAAAACCAGAGTGCTTTTAGCTTCTTTTTGGGAAACCTTAACTCTTCGCGTTGAGTATAACCAAAATCTAGGAATAACTTTGACATAGACTCAATCCCATGACCATTCACCTATATAATAATAATAATAATAATAATAATAATACGAAATTATTATAACATGTCACGCAGTTATGAATATATATATATATATATATATATATATGTGGGAAGGTTCATGTACATTTTAATCTTAACATGAGAACGTAGGAAATAATACTAACTTAAAAAAAATGAGAACGTAAGAAACAATACCACCTACAATACCAATCTACATAAACAATGATTTGTAATAACAAAGAAAAAAACCTAAAAGTTACAACAAAAGAATCAAAATCAAGAATAAAAATAATAACAGCAAACACCAACAAATAGTTATAACAGCATAAAGAAAAAAAAATCTAATAATAACAACAAAATATAAATCAACAGATACTTATAACGTCTCATAATCGAAAATTAGCAAATACGAACAAAAAATAACAGCAAACACCTATAAAAATAAACCTAATAACAACAACAAATTGGTTTTCACTGTTTTCATTTTAAGAATAAAATGTTTTGATCCTGTTTCTATATATTTACGTACACCGAATGTGCGAAATGCAAGATGATCATAGCATATTTGGTTAGCATCAGTGGAGTGGACAAGCTCCAATATCAGTCGGGTTTCGATCGAGATATACTTGTTCCATGTTTGAAAGCACACTCCTAAAGAATGAATGATCACCACCAACATCTAATTCCTGTGTGATCATTAAAAGTAAATTGGTTGATAAATATTAGTACAAGTATACATATATGTATTTGAATAAAGCTATATTATATAATATTAAACCTGGGATGATGATGAATAATAATAATAATAATGTTGTTGGGATCCATGCAATGGAAAGTTGTTTGTGATGATTGACTGGTGTTGATGGAATTGGGAGAGACATGAAGAGGTTTTTTGTGATGGATGAGAGATGCCATGACATCCTTAAATAGTTAATCAGGAATGCGTTTAGAAATAGTATTCTCAACTATCAAAACTTATCTACTTACACTTGCACACACGCATCTTCCACATCACACTTTTGGCTATTTCTCACAATCACCATTATAAATATTATTAGAGTGTTATTATCATGTATAAGAGATGGGATTCTGTTTGATTATGTTTTCCTGTATTTATTTGATTGTATCTTTATATATAGTTTACGTGGTTTTCATTATTTTACAAAATTATAAATAAATTTATATCCACAAGAAGATAATGTCATACTTTCGTTAGTGTGGTTTGGTCACTTTATAAAGGCTTTTTACGCTACACGTACATGGCCGTCCACAAGGCCTTCGAACCTGCGGCCATATGTCGCGGCTTCCTTCCTCACCTCCAAGCCTTTCTATCCAAAGAGCATTTTCATCCCTTGTCCGGTAATGTTGGTTCGGTTCGTCCACACCCGGTATTTCTTTCCGGATTGGCCGTATAATAATATCGGATTGGGCTGATTATCCTGAGCCTTTGTCTGAATATTTCGGGCTTGGAGTTTCGGTCCAAGTTTGTCTAGACCAACCTCATCTCATCAGTCATCACTATTCACTACAAATGTGTAGTTAGCTAGTTAAAAATCAGTTTCATGAATTTAAAATCCAGTGTGAAAATTCCTATATTTTACATATACCATCTCACGTGTAATCTTTTGTAGTGGATACGATAACCCTAGACATTCACACTCGGGAAACCGTTTGATCCTCTTTCTAGCCCTGTTTCTAGTGAAGGATTCTTGCTGTGGTAATTGATTAGTGTTGATATTACTTACATTTCTGTAACCTTTTTTTCTCTTCTTTTGGGTAAAGAGTTTGGATTGTTTTTCCCTTTGTAAACAAGTGGTAAATGGTGGCAATAGTTTGCGAACAATCTTTACATAACTATGAAACTTGATGCACAATGGATTGAAAGTTGAAACTTTGCCCATTTTTTGAAAAATGCTTGAAACTTGAAAACTTGGTGTGCTTATTCTGTTGTGATGGTTTGCTTTATAGAATATGGTAAAAACTTAATTATTGTACTGACCAAACAATGCTAGAAAATAGATTAAACACAAAAACTTAACATTATTCTCCCAACGGTACATTGCACAAATATCCTATACAATCTGGTTTTCTTGTCCATGCAATGTTCTTGCATCCCATTGTGTGACTGATTGACAGAACCTGAACCTTATGCTGGAGACTGCATGATCTCAAACACTCGATAAGAATAAACATATTTCTAACATAATTAGTTATTTTAGTTTAAATAGATTCAGACAGTAGACTATTAATAGGTACCAAATAACGTTTTTTGTAGCTCTCGACAAGTTCCTTTGGATCCCGTCTAGTTTGGTTGAAATCCTCATTTTTGTTCATTTCCTGCAAGGGAAACCAATTGCTTGAGTAATGTAGATGCAATGTCTTATTGTCTACGAGGACAGAAACCAGAAAAACTAGACTTGAAAGTAGAACAAATCTTGCATAAGGTAGAAATCATGAAAGCAAGAGTGGTACCTCGATCCAGGCTGCAAGTTTTGGCCTGCCCACTTTAATATCATAATTCTTTACATCTAGCAAGTACGGTTGAAATCTTTCAATGAAAGGAGCATAAGCTATATCTACCTGTACACAATATATATATTTAAGATAACCATGGTCCCATAGACCAACATCATAAGTTGGAAATATATGTAATCAGTTAGGTGTTCATCTTACTTACCAGGCTGAATTGACCTAGAAAAAACGGTCCATCGTCGAACTTGGAAAGAGCCTTCTCAATAAAATCAAATGCAGCAGCTGTTGCAATCACACAAAAGACCATGTCATATCTGGTTTTTAATTTCAAAACTTTACGGACTGATATTTAAATATAGAAACGATGGATAAGATACCGGCATCATCAATCCCGTCTCCCTTAAATGAGGTGGTGGCGGATTTATAGAATGTATCGGTGTATAAAAGCAACTCCTCTCCAAACTCTTGCTTGATAGCATCCTTTATTGTAGTTATATAGTTATTAATTTTATAGCTAACTAAATGAATTTAATCCAATAAAGCTAAAATCCAAAAGATGAAAGCTTACCTCCGGATAAAGTGACGGTCCTTCAAAGTTAGCGTCAATATACTTGATGAGATCAAGACTTTCACCCTTAACTTCATTGTTATGTTGTAAAGCTGGCACCTATGGCATAACAACACACCACAAGCAACTAAATTTTAAATACACATTACAAGTAGCATGATTATGATCATGAAGAAACACTTATAGATTATATAACTTTTGCAAGAAAATCACCTTGTTAGGTGGATAAACTTTCTCCTTGTACCAATCTGGTCTGTTCTTTAGATCAATCGGAACTAGTTTAATCGTTTCCTGCAAACCCTGTTCACGTTTTAAACACAAAAATTGAATTTTTGTAATTAATCCATATGATAAATTTGATCAAAATGAATTTTTAAGTAATGGTGAATGTAAGAGAAAGAGGGAAAGCCTTGCAGTTCCGGGTAATCCACGCACGTTGTGCATACGGGCAAGTGTAAGATATGTACAGCCTAACAAAAAAGTAAACATATTTCAAATAATTAGCTAAGAATGCATATGAGAACATCAGCTCCATATCTAAAAGACTGTAACCAGAGCAAATTGAGCTTGAATTTAAATACAATGAGCTCCAAATACCAACTCAAAACTTTGAATTGTTTTGGCCCCAGCGTAAAAGACGCTGGCTACTCATGCGGAGCCAGTTACACATCAAACGCTGAGTTAAGCATGTACCGGGGCTGTGCTACGCGCATTTTCTGGTCCGGTCGCGTAACTGGCATTTTAAACATGCGTAACCAACGCCACTTAAGCATGTACATGGCCAGGTTACATGCGTTTGGCCGTTTCCCAGCTCGGGTACGTGTAACCGGCACTGGAATGTGTGTAACCGACTTTTAAACACGCGTAACCAGTGCCGAAAAACCAGAAACAAAGCTGAAATGTACAATAATTTTTTTTAAACTATATATTTTTTAAACAAACTCGCTCGACCCGACCCGATTGCCGGTCCTAGTTTTAGGAGACCAGACCACCTAAACAAGTTTCATTCAGGCATTTCATCAAAACAGGTGATGGGCATATAAAGTTTACCTAGTGGTTCCATCAAAAACTGAAGGTGGTTCTGAAGTAGAATCAAGAGCTGGTGGAAGACCATCTTGCACACTATCAACAACCAATAATAATCAAAACAAACATTAGCAACAGATAATCTACAATGATCCTTCAAATACCAAATTCTTGAAACAAATTTCCCGAATAATAACCGGCAGTAGAGAGTTACCTAGTAGCCATTGTTGTTGCTAGAACTACGAACATATTATTATTAATATTATTAAGAGGTCTTTTGTGATGAAAAGTTAATGGGTGTGTGGTGGAGATAGAAGATAGATTATTATTATTATTATTATTATTATTATTATTATTATTACGATTAGAGACAAGAATGGGAACAGAGGTGATATTCTTTGATGATAGTGGAGAGTGAGATTGAAAGTAATAATAACTTAGATTCAACGCAGACATTTTTATTATGATTTGATGATACTCTGTACCAGTAACAAACCAACCGTATCTGATTTTATTCTGATGACTTCACTTCGCCTTTGTGTTTTGTGTGAAGTGTGTGAACCACTTTCCCCATACAACTATTTATGTGGTCAGTTTGGTCACTTTATTTTTTAATTAAATTTAACCATCTCAATTAAATAGTTATTAATCATTTTATATTAAGATATTTAGTGGTTAGTTTGGATCTCATCAGAGACGACTCGTTAGTTAGAAACGTGTATGTGTGCCTAGATGTGGGTGCACATCAAATGCGCCGCCGGTCACGAGGAGTTGTCGCCCTCCTGATAAGTTCATGACTAGACGAAATCAAAGATCTTGATCATAAGTGAGACAGATTGGCTGGCTGGGCAATTGAGGACGCCACACATGGCTGCAAAAAGACAGCCTCATTGTTCCTAAACCCTTGATTTAAAAACATCACAAAATACAATGATCAATCATCAAACCATCAGTATTATTAGTTGATTCAAACCGACAGTCTTATCGGTCCAATGTAGGACCGATTTTAAAATATGATAGAATCAATTATAATTTAAAATGATATATAGAATATACAATATTACAAGATAACAAACCCTGGAATAAATAGGCCTAACATACAAAATAAATCAATAAACGGATTTTTATTAGAAAAAAATCAAAATTCGGGCCAACCAGACTGCCTATGTAACTAGTTCCTGGCTGGATATGAGACTAGTGATAGAAAGCAATGATATTGATTAGAAATCAGGTTTAATTAGCAATTCACAATAATAATAATTTCTAGGTATACCAAGAATACAACTATACAACCACAAAATTGTTTCTTTATGTATTACGTCAATAAAACTAGTGAACAACTGAGCTTCAAAACAAACAAACAAAAAATTACATAATATAATTGCCGGTAGAAAAGTAGCTTCTGCCATTTGGGCTTCAAGAACAGCATATTTGTCAGCACTAACTATAAAAGGTGTTGTCACATCAGCATTACTTTCCATATCTTCTTCATATACACCACCAATGACCATACGGCTAACATAGCTGACATGTAAAGAAGACCAACACCCGTTGCACCCATGAACGCTGCGTCTTTAAAACTGGATAGTTTCAGGCATTCAAAAACCCTCACTTAGTTTAACAAAACAATAATCAATGACTTTTTATATCTAAAGAGTCAAATGGAACATACCTGCTGTCTCGAACAACAAGAAGAATAGTCAATGAAGTCATTTGTGTAGCTGTTTTCCACTTTCCCAAATTATTTACAGCAACTGCCTGGAAAAACATGCATTATCATTGAACATGAACAAAATCTATAAAATATGAATAAGGATTTGAAAAATGTTTAAAATAAAACCTCTGAAAGTTTACTCCCTTGAGAAGCAGCCCATTCTCTAACCGCAGACATTGTTATCTGCCATACATCATTGATGAATTTAATATTCATAAATTCATTTAAATTTCATGAATATGCTTCTGAGTATGTACTAGCTACTATGTACTTAGTATTATACATTCACATCTAATCAAATAAAAATCTAAAAAGATTTGTAAATATCAAAACTTGATAGGTGCCATTGAAGAACAGCTAAAACATTAATTAGTGAAACATAAAGACAGCAATATAATGACAAAACACTATGCTTTGATGTCTCCCCCTAATTGATAAACCATACTCATATAAAACAAGTATCAGTATCTTGCATCTGTGTTAACAATGTGCTAAAGTTAAGAATTTACCTCTCTGCCAATTATCGCAATAGCGGGTACAGTCAGCAACCATGGTAGCTGCCCAAACATAGCAGCTTCTGGAGGTCTTGTGCATAACATGACCAATGTAGCAGCAACCATAAGCTGCAACCACAAACGATCATACAACTTTATAAACCTGCAAAACATAATATACGAGTTAATGTCTAAAGTAGCAAAGGTGTACCTTATCAGCCACCGGATCCAAAAACGCACCAAATGCCGTTCCCAGGTTCATCTACAATTGAAGATAAAACCCATGAATCATTAGTTTAGGAAATGAAAAGAACCATATTATCTTTATCAAAAGTTAAAAGAGCATAAAAACTGCATACTCTTCTTGCTAAATAGCCATCAAGCCAATCTGTAACTGATGCAGCAATGAAAATACCCGTGGTAGCATTTGTTCCTAACCGACTGTCCATGTAAAAAGCTAAAAGAACAAGAAAATGGATATGTTAGTTACTTAGTTTCATTAAATCCACTACATCAGTTTCATGATTTTGTCAAATCATGAGCAATAAGCATTTTGCAACATCATGCTTGACAAAATTCATTGTAGCACCAACAAAACTAGCAAAATTATAAATAAATCCATCTGTTGAACCAAATTCTACAATTTCTAGGTGTTAACATTAACATGTCCACAATTCAAACTAGGGGTGTACAAATTGCAGTTCTGTTCGGTTTCTATCATTAACCAAACCATAACTAATAGCTTCGCTTACTAGATTTCCTTAACCATAACCAAACTTCGGTTTCTGTTAATCAGTTATAAAGCTCAATATGGTTTGGTTTCAGTTATTTTCGGTTGATTAACCAAGCCAGGTTTGAACTACAATTTGACTAAATGAACATGAGAAAAGAATTGGTCGCATGAAGGTTAATTATACATATTCTCAAGTTTTTTCGTTACAATATTATCACATATACCAATCCACATATATATATATATACATATATTCATCTCGAGATTCTCGACTTAAGCATGCCTTAATTCTTTTCGGTTCGGTTTCAGTTAGCGTTCGGTTATAAGACGCCCTAAACCATAAACGGTCCGTTAATCTACGTTATCTGTTAATTTCGGCTAACGGAAAAGGCTTGCTGACCCATAATTGCAACAAACCTATAATATTTATCAATAATCGAGCTACAATTCAAACATTTTCAATGATCAATCAACACGGGATAAAAAAAAACATACTGCTAATCAAAATCGGAACGGATGCGACTCGAGCAATCGTTAATATCGTGGGCAATGTAAGCAGCTTCGCAGACGGATTCTGTTGAGGAGGTTTAAGATGTCCGTCATCGTCCGTAGGCACCGTAGGCATACGGTCAGTTTCCGTTATCCGTTTACCATTTCTGTTATCACTGCTAACCGATTCCATATTAACAGAACAATAATATCTCAACCTTTTGGGACCACGAAACCCTAATTTGTTATTATTATTAATAACCTGTGGTTGAGGTGCAAAGCTGGTTATTCTCCACCAGCCGGAGGTTGGAGACGGTGTTTTATGTTTTGCGATGGTAATTGGCCGGCGAAGCCATATATGATGGTGGTGGTTGTGGATGTAAATAGATGAGGTGAGTTTGAGAAGGTTTAAGGGCATGGTGATTCGGCGTATGGTGCGGATGACGAGACTAATTATTACTAATATGCGCAGATGGCTTAGGTTAGCAAGTGTTCTTTGGATGGGAAGTGTTGATGGCTTAGGTTAGCGAAGCCATGGTTGATTGAAGTTGAAGCATTAAAGGAGAAAATACGGAGTTGACCTTGAACTATTTTATAGTGGTATTTAAAGTCCCTAGAGTTTTGTGTTATGGTTCGAAAGTAACATCTTTACTTAAACTACTTGAGATTAACTTGTTAAAAAGTTGAACTGAGTTGATATTAAACAAGATTGACAACAAACTTGAGCATAAGAAATTTAGTTGGCCACACAAGTATGAGTGCTCTAGTACATTGTACTTCGTTTTATATGACTGCCCTAGTAGATTGCAAGGATTAGTTGTATCCAAACCAATTCATTGTATAGGATTGGTCTGGTTTATTAATGTTTAGTTGTTTTAAGCATGATTTTTTTTACAGCGATACGTTGCAACGTCCTTCGTGTTTTGACACAATTTTAATGATGGATTGCTTCGAAATAGTGAATCATACATTTGCAATTTAGTTCAACAGCTCTTTATATATATATGACCTTCTAGCATAGGGGCGGATCTATTTGAGAAGCCCGCTACCCCTCAACTTTTTCGGCGAAGTGAAAATTTTTAATTATTTTTTATGTTTCATGTATTATGTTACCCCTGAAATTATATTATGTTACCCTTAAAAATGTTTTAAAACCTTTCAATGATACATTTCAAAGTTAACAAAAACCTGCAACTAACTTGAAATCTATGGAGGATGATATCTTGGAAGATAGAGAAAGATGAGTGGGGAAAATGGAATAAGAATGTGGATTTTATAAAAAAGTAAAAATAAATTATAAGCAAATTTATTATTAACCCGTTTAGTTCAACAAAGTTGCAAATAATACTATTTAGTTTGATTTGAATTTTAAATCACCTTATAATTAAACATTTCACGTTACTTGTAAATCAAATATTCTAGTTAAAATTGAATAGATAAAATTAATATGTTTAAATGATAAGTTTTGTTGTTAGATTAGTTAACAAATTTAGATATTTTTATTTATTTATTATATTTGGTTTACAATTGTCATTTATTTTATTATATAAATAAATATTGTATTTAGTAATATATTTGTTGAGTAAACACTAAAACTACTCATTAACAATATGCGTTTGATATGATCAAAAGATATCAATAAAATTATTGTATTAATATATTAATAAGTTTGAATAATTTTACAACATCAATAAGCAAACAAGTTTGAGTTATTTTGGGGCGACTCATTATAAACCAACTTGTTTTGATCCGTCATTGCAAACGGGTTAATCGGACGTCGGTACACTTGTTTCAAGAAGTCGGGCCTGGACACGCCACACGTCTAACCAAACACCTGTACAAGCGAAACCCTATATTGGGCTCCGCTACACGCAAAACACATAAATAGGCACCGGTAAACGCGAAACTGGTAAACAAACAAATCTTAAAGTACGTTTACTTTTGTTTACGCTACCCCTGAAATTACCGTCTAGATCTGCCACTGTCCTAGCACGTCGTGACCCCCATATACAACTACTGTTAATGGGATTGCTCCGTTTGTTACATTCGAGTCTTTGTTTACACAGCTAAATTTACTAGGATCACTCCAGTTTGTCAGAACGTCTAGTCATGTTGAGCACAATTTTCGTAGATGTGGCCCGTGATCAAATAGAGATGTGACACATGGCCAATGAGAGGAGATATAGATTACTGTAGTGATTGGAGAGCTTGACCTACACACTCTGTCTTCTTTAATTTTCTTTGAATATGCACAAATCACATAGAACCCGTTAGAGGGGGGCTAAGGCCGACGCCTTGAGACCACCCTTCAATGCTTAGTTTAGTTTATTATTCATCATAACTATCATGTACATATATATAAGAGCAACATAGAAAGTGGGAACTATGTGTTACGTGTATGAGAGAGTAAATATTCTCATGGAAGTGCACAAATCGGTTAACCGGTTTTTTTGCTAACCGGTTTTTTTTTTGACGGGCAATAACCGGTTTTACCGGTTTTTCGGTTAGGGTACTAACCGGTTTTGACCGGCTGGAGAAGCGGTTTTGATCGGTTAGGCCGGACCGGTTAACCGGTTAATAACCGGTTTTTTATAAAATAATACTTAAAAAAATCGGTTAACCGGTTTATAACCGGTTTTGAAATCAAATATACAAACCGGTTACTAACCGACGGTTAGGATCGGTTAGTAACCGGTTAGGACTGGACCGGTTTCTAACCGGTTACAAAATCGGTTAGAAACCGGTTTAACCGGTTATGATGTGCACCTCTGGCTTCACATAGAGAACTGAGCCCCTTATAAAAGTGGGTGGATGGGCTAGGATGTTTTATGGATCACTAAATTTAGGCTCATTCTTTTGGGCCAAACCCGTTTCAGGGTTATCCATTAGAAAATATATATTTAGTGTGGTTTGTGAGTTGTGACCAATGAAATAAACTATATGATTACTTTAAGAAGAGAAGAAAACGCAATGGTTTAGGGAGGCGAGCGCTCCCTCCTTGCACCCAGCTACCAGTGGCGTTGTCCCGAGACTACGCCAAGGAGGCGCTGCCCTTTTACGCTCGTTCGTTAGGGGTTTCACCTCTAACATCATAATAAACTAAAACAAACATGTACTCCGCACCTCCTAGCTTGTTTAATGTATATTATAATTTACATTGGTAGAAAAGTCAATCCAATTGAACTAAACATCTAACTTTTAGGACACTATTGGATTAATTATTTCAAATTCCTTGCACCCCTATGTCATGATTTATGCCTTCTAAATGATTAATTACTTTGATGGAGAAGATGAATTTTGATAACGGTGATCACTTTATTTGTTGAAAACCAGTGATAGTGACTAATTATTATATGTAGTTATCATAAATATCTATTTATAAGTATTTTAGTATTCAACATTATACCTTAAATTGTCATATTCCGTATGAGGAAATAACAATATGATTTAAGATGTGACCGACACAAATTGTAGTCTTTTAGGTCGCAATGGGATAAATAATTGAGTGGGCCAATTGTGTTTTCTAAATGATGGACAAGAGAGAGAATTTGGTAATAACTATGTATTACTCGAAATCCCATAAGTTAGCTTTTAAATAGAAAAGAACAAATTTAATAACAGAAAAGAAAAAGGTTTCACAGAAAGGTCACGTTATTCTCTTTTTCATGATTGCAAAACTTAACTAGAGCAGTAAATAAATTAAACGTTCAGAAACTGTTAAGAAATTCATATATATTTTTTTTGTCATACACTTATTTGAATGCACGTGGATAAAAAGCGATATTCATTTTATCAAATACACGAACAAAATATACGTCTTAGTCATTCATGTTGTTTGTTAGCTTCTCTTTGTTAAGGTTCATTTCTGTGTCCCGACACATGCCACATACTCCCTCCGTCCCATTATAAGTGTCCTAGTTTGACTTTTCAAGTTTTTATTTTGCAACATTGACCGTAAATATTTTTGTTCGTGTCATATAATACTTGATGAAAATTATATCAATGTAAAATACATTTAAAACCCAATCCATTCATATATTTTACATCAAGTATTATATAACACAAACAAAAATATTGTCGGTCAAAGTTAAACAAAAAATACTTGAAAAATCAAAATATGACACTTATAATGAGACGGAGGTAGTATAAGAATATTAATATTATATGTAATTTAAATTGAATATTATTGATGGTGGTGAATATATATGCTTGTTTTTTATTCAATATTAAACTTATGGTTGTATAATTTGTAAATGTTCTCTAATTTTTTTATTAAATTTTATTTTGGGCTACTTTTATTTTTTGTTGGACTTTACTGAGTGCTGACTATTGATGGATTGGATTTGTGTGGGCTAGACCCATAACTGGATACAAGTTATTGCGGTTTCGCGTTCTTTTTAAAAGCGAAGAAGACGTGTCTTTAAAAGAATAGTTTTCGTCATTAGCTTATAACTTCGTGTTTCCCAATCATCAAAGTTCATATTTGAGATCTTGATATCAGTTTTTGTATGTTGTGGAAGCTATTGTCAAGTTGATGATGAATCTTGTTTTCTCTAAATCATTTGATTAAATTGTTTATATATTTTTCAACTCGTGATATTGTGGGCTTCTTGTTTTTGAGTTTGAATAAATTTCTTGATGATTTCATGTTTGTGATGGATGGTCCGGTCTTTATAAACGTTTATCCAAACACAATAAATATATATAAACATATTTTCTTTTAACAAATTAAATTTGTGTAAGATGACAAAGAATAGAATTTAAAATAACTTGACCCACAGATATTCTTTTGATAAATTACAATACCCTCAAAACAATGAATCAAGTCATCCATCGGAGAAGCCAATTTAGTGCTTTGTCGGTGGTTGGTGACTCCGGCAATCAATCCGAGCCCGAGCACAGATTTCCAATCCCCTTTGCTCTCTCAAGTCTTATCCAGAACTTACTTGATGTATCTACCAAAACATATGCCATAAATATTTTAATTATGTGTAAACGTTACTTGTAGTTAGCTAAAAGCTCAAATCAAGTCAACTCAAGCTTAATCGAGTTTGAACTCAAATTTTATCTTTATTAAAGCTCATTTAGGGTGAGTGTACTGGGGTGACAATTTACCCAAAATTGGGCGATAAGTGAGGTGATGGGGGGAGCGATAAGTGCTATTTCTACGATATATGTTTTGTGTTTATTGTTATTATTATTATTATTATTATTATTATTATTATATTATATGTGTGTGTAATATATATATATATATAGATATATGGACTGCAACACCATTACACCTCTAAAACAAAAATCTTTAATTTGTTGACTATGCATCAAATGTCACAAATCGGCCCATTTTGTAGCTCATCCACTACACATAGCCTTACTAAATTAAGTTGAGCTCTGCATACGTACTTGTTGTCATCCTTAGGACCATTATAGTTACGGCTGCCGAGACCTCCACTACAACCTCCATCTTCGGCACCATCATCGTTAATGAACCTATTTTGATATTTGTTTTTTTTAACTACTAGTTGCAACCCGACTTCAGTTTGACCGATACGCGTTTTGACCAAACATTTGATAGTTGATACTTATTAAACCCTCTGCTGTAAGCAAGTGTTTATACTTAAAAATAGTGATATAAAATATTATTATTGTAGAGGTAAGGTACCAAAAAGACCCAAACACCCTTAAGTACCACCCGCGGGTCACAGAGAATCCTCTTATAAGCCACCCGCGGGACACATGGATCACCCGCATATCACGAGTGAGGAGGAACGTCCTCATAGCACACGCGGAAGCATCCTGACATCCTCAAAAGTCATCCCCAGGGCAGGACATCTGTCCGCCTAAACAATCGGAAGATAGTACCAGCGGGACAGCTGTCACCACTCAAGTACTCTCTAGAAGGAGGTTCATGATTCTTACTTGGGGAATACGTGACATACTAACCAATGAACAAAGGATACCTGGCCAGGTTGTTATAACCGTGCACATGGCCAGGGCGCGATCCATCCTATCAGCTGGTGACACGTGTCCAGGTTGTTATACTCATGCACATGAGACGTATAGCCCAACCTATCACAAGAGGACACGTGTCCAGGCGGTTACCATAGATCTTCTAGAAGAGGACAGCTGCCCCAACCATCTTCCATCATCCTTCGGCTATAAATACCTTGTCAAACGGTATGAGGTATTCATTCACTCACCTATATTCTGACTACACTTAGTCTATATACTTCAGTACTTTGTCCATTACGAACGTTACTGATTCTCAAGCCGGAGGGTGGTTACAGGAAGACCCCCCTCTTGTCCTTCCTGTAACGAGACTCACGGTGTTTGTTTTGCAGGTTTCGGTCACTGGACTTCGGGAAATCTTGCTCATATCGTGTTGGTAGTTACCGTACTATACCCTGTGGACTCATTGGATCCAGGACCCATACTCGGGGATCGGACCTGTGTTTCTTCATTGGCGCCATCCGTGTTTTGTGTTAGAACAGCAATAGTTTTCATCGGTTTTTTGGTTCGTTTGATTTGAGTAAACTTCCTGAAGGGCCGACGGGAACCCCTGCACCTGATTCACGTGTAACTAACACAGAAGCACCTCCCGGGTCTTAGTGTTTTTGCACATATTACGACTCCAAATGACCGTACTCTTGAGCGTGTCACAACTCCGGGGTCACGAATCACCAATGTAACACCTGGGGGTTTTACCTTAGAAAATGTTACAACACCAACCGGTCCCACTCCCACAGACGGGGGACGTGGCTCGGCACCGGAAGGTTCATATTTGGGTAATCTCAGATGGATTACAGATGAGACTCGCCGAAACCAGTCAGAATTTGATCTGGAAAATGATTCAGGCAAATCTGACATGGCGAGATCCCATCAATCAAGAGAAAAGCTAACTCCCGAGGAGTGGTTTTATGTGCAACAACAAAGTTTGGTGGCTGAATATAAGCGCAGAAAACGTGATGAACGATTTTGAGCCCGCACTTTGGATTATGAGGAATCTCCTAGGAGATCTCCCTCTCCTTCACCAACAATAAGAGGAAGTCAGATCCGTTACAGCCAACAAACGGAGTCAGAGTTTGGCGAATTACCGAGGCTACACCCTCGTCCTCGCATAAATATGTGGATGCCATCTCACTTAGAAGACTTTGACAGTTACGATTCAACTTACCAACCAGGAGAATACAGTATGTATACCGGTGATAGTAGGATGAACTCACGGGCAAGAAGCAGTCGTCCACAGGACATAGTCCGCCACACTGAATATCACAGCAATGCTGAACGGGACTTCACCAAACCATATCGTCCGGCAGCCTTTGCCGAAAAATCAAAATTCATAGCAAGTATTGCTACTGCACCCTTCCCTTTTAATGCCAAAATACCTACATCAGTAGGCAAATACAATGGTATGACTGATCCAAGTGATAATCTCCAGAATTTCGTGGCGGTAGGGGGTGTTAGTGGTTGGACGCTCCCTTATTGGTGTCATTAACAGGGACAGCGAGAGAATGGTTTGAAAAGTTACCTGATGGTCAAGTTTCCAGCTGGGATGACCTTGCAAAAAAGTTTTCTCAACAGTTCAGCCAGCAAAAGAAACATACGCGAGACCAGTCAGAAATTTTGGATGTCGTCCGCCGCGACAACGAATCCATAGAAGATTTTATCACCAGGTTCAACGATGAAAGTCTGAACATTGGTGGGATAAGTAAGGTCATGCTCCGTGGTGCTTTCCGTAAAAACGTCAAGTGCGATGATCTAGTCCGCACCCTCACTGGCAGAAATGGAATGCCAAAAGAGTGGGGCGATCTTATGACTGCGGAAAAAGTGTATGCTAACACTGAAAAAAACGTTGAGGAATGGTAACCCGAAGCAAAAAATTTAAAGTCGAGTTTCAGACTCTGAGACCTAATAGACAGGCAAAAGGCCCTATCTGGTCGAGACTCCAGCCGAGTGCGGACACATCAAAACCATTTGATGCAAGGTCCCTCATAGGAAACAAGAACAAAGCGGGACCCTCAAACCGAGGTCCCAACAATTGGACTCCTCTTTCAAAGACTCCCGCCGAAATTTTCACAACAGAGAATATAAGTTTTAGAAAACCACAACCATTGACAAGAAGGTCATTCTTAGATGCTAAGAAGCATTGTTCGTATCACGATGACATCGGTCATAATATGAATGAATGTAGATCATTGAGAAATGAAATTGAGGCGGCTGTTAAATCTGGAAAACTCGGGCACTTGGTGAAAAATGGGAAACCTGATAATGGTAAAGCGCCCGTTCGGGACATCCAAGGCCCGAGTAAGAAGCAAATTAAATATTTGAACGTTCATATGATACAAGGCGAGTCCCATACAGGGAATAAGAGGAAAGAATCTGATGATGAAGAATGGAAGAATGAGCCAGTGATTTTCCCTCGAATTAAAGGAGGCCCGAACAATAAGAATCCCCTGATCATCACTGCTCTTTTCGGGCATTATCGTTCTCATTACGTCTTCTTCGACACCGGCAGCACATCAGACATCATGTATGAACAATGCTTTGAACAGCTTGACGAAGAAGATAAAGAAAGATTGAAACCCATCCACGCTCCAGTGTCGGGATTTGGAGGGGAAATAATGCATCCGCGAGGGGTAATTTCATTCCCAGTTACCTTGAGCGACGGAATTCATTCGAGGACCGAGGAGATCGAATTTCTGGTTTTGCCAGCAATATCGAAACATGACATTATTCTCGGACGAGAAGAAATTGGTGACTTCAATGCCTATCTGTCCACAGCACATGGTGAAGTAGGAGTTCCGACCTGCACTGGTATAGCAATAATCCATGTTAACCTGCACTGCTTTGCAACCGAGAGCTCAAAACCTAGCAAGATTTCAAAACAGTCTCTGAGGACTGAACCGGAAAAATGGGTTTTGAACAAAAAGTTTCCTGATCAAACTATAACAATAGGACCTGCTATTTCTGAGATAGTACGGACATTCTAGAAACAGTTATTATCAAAAAATATCGATGTTTTCGCATGGCGACCCGCGGATATGACTGGTGTCCCGCGGAACATCGCGGAACACAAATTAAGGGTAAACCCGTTGTTTACGCCAGTTGTTCAAAAACAACGTAAAATGGGTCCGGAACAAACAAAAGCAATGAATGAACAAGTCCAGGACCTCTTACAAGCTGGGATCATCCGTCAAATCCGTTACCAAACTTGGGTCGCCAACCCAGTTATCGTCCCCAAAAGTAACGGGACATGGCGAATGTGTATAGATTTCAAGGACCTAAACAAAGCATGTCCTAAAGATTGTTATCCCCTGCTGGAAATAGATCTCAAAGTTGATGCTGTTAAACCATTCAAATTCAAGTGCTTCCTGGATGCCTACAAGGGCTACCATCAGATCCGCATGGCAGCGGGCGATGAGGACAAAACAGCATTTCGTACCGATCAAGGCACCTTTTGTTACAAAATGATGCCTTTCAGACTGAAAAATGCGGAGCCACGTATCAACGTTTGATGGACATAGCGTTAATAGGTCAAATCGGCCGAAACTTAGAAGTATATATGGATAACCTCGTGATCAAAAGTGTTGAGGAAGATCAGATGTTAAGAGACATTCGAAACTTTGAAAAGTATTAACATGAAGCTGAATCCAGCCAAATGTTCATTCGGAATGGAAGAAGGTAAGTTTCTGGGAGTGATCGTTACGGATGCGGGCTTCAAAGCCAATCCAGATAAAGTTCAAGCTATAGCCCCGCAATCCTTCTCCCTCTTCCATCAAAGAAGTTCAGACACTCAATGGCCAATTGGTTGCTTTTGAATCGTTTTTTGGCAAATCATGCAGCCAAGTCTCATCCTTTCATCTCAACTCTAAGGAATTGCCTCAAGAAAGCACAATTTAAATGGACCGCGGAGGCGGAACAAGCTTTCTTGGAGATCAAAAAATGTTTGATGGACTTGCCCACGTTAACAGCACCTCACGTGGGAGAACCTTTAACGTTGTATTTATTGGCTTCATACAATGCCATCGGGGCCGTCCTTCTGACAGACCGAAAGAACATTCAAACGCCGATCTACTATGTCAGCAGAACATTATCGGACCCGGAAGCAAGATACTCCATGCTTGAAAAACTTGTTTTGGCACTGGTCTATGCCGCCCGTCGCCTCCGCAGGTACTTTCAAGGGCACCCCATCAATGTTTTAACCTGATACAAACTCAAAAATGTCCTCAGTAAACCAGAATTGTCTGGACGCTTGGGCCAAATTGGCCATCGAGCTAGGTGAACATGCAATAGAATACAGACCTAGGCCAGCAATCAAAGGGCAGGTATTGGCGGACTTCATCACAAAAGTCCGCATCACAAAGAAAAAGAATGTTAATCGAGCAACAACCCCAAGTACCTCCGGAATCAGGACAGATTTGGTCTTTATTCACGGGACGGAGCTTCAAGCAGTGAGGGATGTGGCGCAGGCCTCAGGCTAGTCAATCCTGAAGGACATGAGTTTACATATGACATAAAGTTGGATTTCAAAAGTACCAATAACGAGGCAGAATATGAAGCTTTCTTGGCAGGCTTACGGATAGCCAAAAAGCTTGGGGTTAAACATTTGGAAGCTCGGGTAGATTCCATGTTGATTGCGGGACAGATCAATGGCACGTATGAAGCAAAAAATGATATCATGGCTTCATATGTGTCCACAGGCAAAAGATTTGATGCTCCAGTTCTCTTCCTGCAAAGTCATTCATATAAAGAGAAATGAGAAATCAGCGGATGCTCTCAGTAAGTTGGCTTCAACAAACTTTGAACACTTTGCCAAGGACATCCGCATCGAAATATTAGATCTCCCGTCTGTTCCGCAACATCAAGTTTTAGTGATCCAAACAGGAGTGAAATCCTGGATGACACCCATCATGGCATACTTGTCATCAGGAACACTTCCGGAGGGTAAAACAGCGGCCTGGAAGATAAAATACAAAGCCTTGAATTATCAGATTCTTGATGGTGTTTTGTACCGACGTTCCTTCCTCGGACCACTAATTCGATGTGTAGAGGCTAAAGCGGTGGCTTCCATAACAGCAGCAAGTGTTAAGAAATTCCTATGGAATTCATAATATGCCAGTTTGTGGCCTTACCTCTAGAACTCGTTAGTGATAACGGCACTCAGTTCGCGGACAGTGGGCTACAAGAATGGTTAAAAGAATTACACATTTCTCAAATCTTCACCTCAGTAGCCCACCCGCAGGCGAATGGTCAGATTGAACGAACCAATCGGACCATAAAAGAAGGGAATTAAAGACAGACTAGGAACTAAACGGACGGGTTGGGTCGACGAATTGCCCCACGTGTTGTGGGCTTTCCGCACTCAAAGGAATTTGATATACAGTTATTTATATATGTTTCCCATGATAATTTTATACCGTATTCGATGATTTATGATTCATTTTTGCTTAGAATTGATATATCACTAACTAAATGAAGTTTTGTAGGTCTTTGGTGCAATAAACAGTCAAAAAGGAGTTTTAAACGAGTTAAAACGAAGAACCAGGACAAATGAGGGTTGAACTGGAATGAACCAGTAGAAGAACCGGACTAGAGGGACCTGGTCGCGCTAAACGCGACCAGGAGAAGACCCCTCGTCGCGTGACGCGACGGGGATATATTGTATCGCCGCGTAACGCGGCCAAACTCTTTTATCTCGTCGCGTGGCGCGACGAGCACCTTTTTTCTGGAAGATTCTGACGTGTGGACGGGTTTTAAAGCCTTAATCACTATTTAAACATCTTTTAACTTAAAACCTAAGGAGAACCTGACACCAGCCGAATTAGAGAGTTTTTGGAGCCATCTTACGAGTCTTATGGTGATTTTGAAGGCAAGAGAACA